>NC_063211.1:10469549-10597049 GCF_017589495.1 Alosa alosa | reverse complement strand
CTTAACTAAGACTACTGTATGTTGCAGCTGTGTGTGCATTGCTGGGGACTATATTTCAAAAGGATTGTGAAAATTAATGAATTATAATAGTATTACAATACAGAGCTTGGAGATTTAGTATAAATCTGTTCACACCCACTGCTAAATCCTCTTAATAATTAAAAAGAAAAAAAAAACATGCTCATTATCCATTACTGCATGGACTGCTGATGTGGTCACTTTCCCGCTCCGTTCATGAACAAAATTGGATTCACTAGCTTAAATGTAAAACATAGTCATATTACATGGCTATATTTTCAGAATTGTGTCATTTATAATAAATGAATCATTTGCTCAGTGACTGTCAACAGACCATAAGACACAAGTAGGTTTTCCAAAGGCCTCTTAAAGCTGTCTACAAGCTGTGTATTATAACTTCTATACATTATACCCTCCATATTGTAGCGATCTCACCCTCAGACAAGATTCACCTTCAGCCAGAACGGCCATTTATTGGAACAGGAAGACTCATACGTACACAGACAACTACATAGGGCAACACAGGGGTAGTCTCAGTCGCACATGTAACACACAACAAGGGTTTACCACACACATCAACACGAGGATAAACACATGAGGTACAACTAAAGAGACTAACACGCTAACAAATACACAACATGCTAAACGTAAAAACTATTATAACCGACATTACCCATTCTAGCATTCACTCGCACTGCATTCTGGGAGACACGCATTCAACGTTAAACATGAACATCCACCGACGCTACAATATTGTTGGTCTGGACCACAAAACAAAAGCGTTAGAGACCATCAGATTCGTGTCACAATCCCAAAACTATGTGGCAGAAATGTATGCCAGAAACATGTATTCTGTCTCCTAAAGTATATAAAAAGGTATCTCTTAGGAGATGGTTTGGGAAATGCACATAGAAAAGAAAACATCTGAAGATACACCGTTCAAATCTTCATAAAACACCATCATTGGGGAAACCCTGTTCTTTCCTTGGGAAAAATCATACGTATAAAATTCAACTACTTAAAGCGCAGCTTAGGGGATGAATGTCTGCTCAGCTGCCAACACCCTTTTCTTCATCCATCAATAGGCCTATCTCCATCTGTGTTTGTGCTGTGGTCCACAGATCAAAGAGTGGCTGGCTTGAATGACTGCTTTGGCTGGTTGTGACTAATTAGTGACCTCGGACCTCCATTTTGTTGGGGTCTATCAATTTCAGCATGACACATCCATGGAGATCTTCTGAAAGCAGTCCATGATTTGAGGGAACCGCTGCCAGAGCTGATCAAATCAATGTGTGTGTGTGTGTGTGTGTGTGTGTGTGTGTGTGTGTTTCATCCTGCAAAAGATTTTAGGAGATTTTTGAGACACCCAAAAAGAGTCCATTTTCATTTTTACAACGTCCTGTGCATGAATATTCATCAGCTGCATCTTCGTCAGAGTTAATATTTGGCAGTTGTGCTGGCATATGCCACCACTGAAGTAGGTGGTCAGGAAACACAGGAGTGTGTACAGAAGGATTTCTAAACTGTATTTAACGAGTTTGGATGCCGACTCTGCAGGCCGATTTAATAGACAAGGCATGTTTGGCAATATCTCTGGCCAGAGACATGAAAAACCCTTATGGTGTGTCATGTAGGGAATCAGTGAACAGGCTGTGATCAAGGCATGCAAACACCCTGAGTATTCATAATCTGTGCAAGAAATACTCAACCAAGTAGTTCACGTCTCAGAGTGGATTTGAACTACAATGTCTAACTGTAACCCAACAAATGGTATTAGTATTTTTTGTTTTATCTCAAGCAAGTACATAATTTGATCATTTTACCACTTTTCTCTCATTAAACATGAGGGAATGTAATGAACATCAAAAACGGCCATGTCTGGTAGCTAATGGCAAAGACATGTATAAGCAGCTGGACCAAGGAGGTTCACAAACGTATCAGGTAAGTTCATTAAGGAAAGTTGTTTTAAATAACAACTGCAAAATAAACGTCTCATTTTCAAGTCATGTCATTTTTATCATCAAGCTGTTAAGCCTGTGAACATCTGGCACGGTGGGGGGGGGGACTTCAATTCTGTAAAGCAAACTTATTTGAAACTAATGCTAGACACCATCTGGCAACAAACGAGAACAGCACACGCTGTGTATAATTAACTAATAGAGTTTTATTCAGCAATAAAGTTAGATGTCTGTTTTTGGTCTCTGAAAAAAGTCATACTTAATCAGGAGATGTTTTTTGATTGGTTGTTGGTTGTTGTTTTTCACAGCAATACTTATGTTAGTGAACTATTGCTTTGAATTCTCCAAAACTCTAATTTTAAATTTGATGAGGAGTGTTTGGCTTGGGCAGGGCATGCATGGAGAAACCTCTAAAAGAGTAAACTAAAAAACTGTTACTTACTAATTACTTATAGGACTGTATTACGTACTAATTATGACCGCCGCGCAGCGAAGCGGCGGTCATATAGGTTTAGTCAGTTTTTTTTTTCTTCTTTTTCGCATGTCCAAATTTCCGTCAAGGATTCCCGGGACACTGAAAGACCGGGGTACACGAAACGTGGTGGGTATGTAACCCCACATGGATAGCATGGAACCATCGTTTTTCGTTTTGATCTGTAGCCCCCCCGCTGGACTGGACCCCCCGAAAGGAGGGTAGGGCAGACACAGTTTTCTGTGAATATGTCTCTATCTGTATCTGTATCTGTGACCTAACATAGTCAAAACTGCACGAAATTGGAAGTGTAGGATCATTATGACACCCTCTGAATGCACACCAAGTTTCGTGGAATTCCGTTCATGGGGGGCCACACAATAAATTAATTTATGTTACTATACACCAACTGGCCTGTAGGTGGCCGGAGATAGTTTTCTGTGAATATCTCGAGAACCGTAGGGCCTAGGAGGTCCACCTTTTTTTTGTATGTTGGTCTTAAGGGGGCATGTCAACCCATCCCATTACCACTTATTTCATGTATAGCGCCACCTAGTTAAAAATTAAAAAGCAAAAAATTAGGTGTTTTCATCACAATATCTCTGGCTGACATGGTCAAAACTGCACAAAATTGAAAGTGTAGGATCATTTTGACACCTTCCGAATGCATGCCATTCGTTCATGGGGGGCCTTACAATAAAATGATTTATGTGTACATTTAGTGACCGTACACCAACAAGGATTCCTGGGACACTGAAAGACCGGGGTACACGCCCCCCCGCTGGACTGGACCCCCCGAAAGGAGGGTAGGGCAGTTTTCTGTAAATATCTAGGATGCCTAGGATGACCAATTTTTTCTGTATGTTTGCCTCCAGGGGTCATGTTAACCCATTCCATGTGCACACATGTGCATAAACAGATACACACGCACACACATACTGTACATTCACAGTAATCATACGTATGACACATACTCACACAGTAGACATATGTACGCATGCATGCACATGCACAAACACACAAGCATGCCCACACACACACACACACACACACATAAACATAAACGTGTGCACGCACACATGCACACAATTCAAGAATTTCTCAGAATTATGAACAGGCAAGATGGGGGTGGGGTTGTTTAAAATGAATTTTACATGTGAAATCTATAAACTACCGGTAATCATGTTTTGGTACTTGTTGTCTAGCAGATACCAGTAAGAGTTGAGTGTGGATAATGCAATTTAGTGAGACAGTTCATATAGGCCTTTCAGCGTGATTTATTTTTGTGGAAAAAATGTACTGGACTGGGCGGCGGTCATATTTTGTACCACTCTGCGGTACATCTAGTTACTTATAGGACTGTATTATTTACTAATTACTAGGACTTTTGTTTGTTTATCTGTTTTGTGGTTGTGCTGTCACCTTTCTTAATTTGCAAGTGTAACAGGGTGGTACCTAGGAAGGGCCAAGGGGCCAATCACAGTAGCCTGACTACGCCACCCTGAGGCCTAGTGCATCAGGGAATCTTTAAGAGATTGTACTGCTTTGAGGTTCGTAACTACACAGTGGACATGAATTACAGGAAAACAATATTTATTAAGACAAAGGTAGGGAAGTGGAGATCTGAGGGTGGCAACTATGGAAATTCAGACCGATACCATGCAAGCATAAAGAAAGGTTCACCTGTTACACAGCAAAGGTACACAGTAAAGCTACAAGGAATACACCAAAAACATCACACGTGCTTAAACTAGACCCCCCTCAGAGCCACCTCCCTACTAAATAAAGATGAAAGTTACAAACAGAAGGACAAGACAGGCAACACAAAAACCAAACATAAAATAACCAAAGCAAAACCAAGACAAGACAAGACAGCAGCACGACCCATGTTCCCCATCAGCATGACTGCTGCCTAAAAGAACAGAACAAAGAATAAACAAAGAACACACCACAATATACATAACATAAACCACAAATGTCTATGGGGAGACAGCATACCCGACGGTAGCAGGCAGGGGCTACACCAGTGGAGTCTACATTGCTACTGGCTACTGCCCCTCTTAAGTAGCACTCCACTGGTGCCAGATTGCTCAAATGCCTATGCCCCGCCCCCTTCATTAGCACTTCCAGGTGCTATGGGGAAATAGCAGGCAGAGAAGGTCTACCTGCTACACAAGGCTTGCGCAGCAATGATGTGTACAAAACAGATGGACTGATTAAACAAAGTCACCGAAGTGAAGGACAGAGAAGAGCTCCGGGATGCCCACATCCTCTGGAGAGAAAACTTCATTCCAACTTGAGCTAAAGCTAAAGTTTAGTGTCAGTTACCTCACTTCAAGATGGAATGGGATTTGAAGAAAACAGGTTGAAATCAACAATACCTAGAAGGTCAAAGAGAGTGCAGACCTCCATGAAAACAATAAGCTCTTAATAATACAATACAAAGTTGAAAGAAATGAAACTGACTCAATGTATGGGCTCTTTCTTGACCAATGCTCTATGGTAACAATTTACCCTCAAAAATGTTGTATGTGGGTATCATGATTTGTAATTATAATTATTTACAACTGTAAAAATAATTGTCAGTATCACAAATATGCCCTACAAATGTATTCTTTTTAATACAGCAAAATTTCCATGATTGCACATTATTACCATATGTGACCCTGCAAAATATGTATATCGAGGGTATTGCAAAAAGTATCGCTAAGATAACCGCATCCAAAGATGGCATGGTTCTCCTGTCACGATACGCCAGAAGAGGAGATTGTGTATAGCCTAGCCTACTTTTAAAATGCGCTAGCCTACTTCTCCTGGTCCCTAAAATGACGCCAGGATATTTCTTAAAGTTCATGCTTTTGACCGTTTGTGCCCTGAAAGGCAAGTCTTTCACATTCATATTTGGTTACATCTGCCAAGAACGATATAGAGCTGACACATTGAGTAACGAGTAATGAGTAGCCTAATGAGTAAATTAGCTCTACCGTAGCCTACCGTAAAACCTTATAGCGGTGTGGACAAAGGGAATTACTGCTAATGTGTTGATTATATTATGTTAGTATTGTAATGCCGAAGAGTAGTTAGAAGACGAGGAGGCTGAGATACCGTTCCAAACTCGGTAATTTATTTTTATAAAGGATGTACAGGCTAAGGTACGGGTAGCAGGAGGTGTCTACTACAAAACAACAAACTGATCTTGATAAATTAGGTCTCAATTACTCGTCATTCACTCTCATCGGCAGACAACACAACGCAACACAACCCACTCATACGTAATTTTCTTCTACTCTGACTAAACTTACTAGACGTCTTAGAACTCCCTATTCTATTCCCTCCCCTTATCAATCGCTAACCTATCTGAACCCCTAAATATTCCCTCCCGGACACCTCCCCCCAATCAAAACACATCAGAACTTATTGACACATTCTATGACACAGAATGGAGAGGGAGACACAGACAGTCTCGCGCGCACACACACACACACACACACACACACATACACACACGCACACACGCCGGGAAAACAGAAGACACAGGGGAACACAGGGGAAAGTCTAACACGGGGGCAAATAGCCTCGGCGCTACAGTATGTTTATCCGTGAAATTTGTTCACAATATGAAAGTGTAGACTGTATACTGTCGAATTATGCGAAAACGTGAAATTCAACATTTTCACCTGTACGTTTGTTTATCGTGGATTTTCTCAAAATAGCACCGTGCGCAAAACGACTGGTTTTCGCCTTGCAGGGTCACATATGGCTACAACCCCCTTCTTTTTTAGAATTTATATTATTTAAACTATTTTAATATAGTACTTTATAGTGGGGCAGCCGTGGCCTACTGGTTGGTGCTTCGCCCGACCAGTAGGAATGACTGAAGCCCCCTTGAGTGTGTGCTCCACCTCACTGTGTGTTCACTGTGTGCTGTGTGTGTTTCACTAATTCACGGATTAGGATAAATGCAGTTCTACCAGAAAGACTCAGTAGACAGAATAGAATCAGTTAACAATTTAATTAGTAAAGGAACGGCTTGGATACAAGCATGATCGAGTCCTGAATAGGTAACAGTCTTTGGCGTAGGCCCCGTCTCGGATCCGTCCAGTGATGAGCGGATCTCATCTCCTGCCGATGGATGAAGGCAGGGGCGGGGAGCCTACCCCCCCACGACAAGACGGGGACCAACTGGTGGCGGTGGCTGAAGGAAGATGTGGTAGGCAGACCATGCCCGATGGATGTGGACTGCTGGCAGAGGTGGCTGGAGGGGAGGTGGAGGGGACGTCAAAGTCAATGGATTCATTGATTTACGACATGGTATGAGTGGGGGGATCCACACTAATAATTTAAAAAGCGAGTAGGACTTTTTAGGACAGTATAATTATCCAACTAAGAAAAATGTTTAGGTCACTGTCAGCTAACCTTAGTGATCATCACCCAGGCCCTAAGCCTCAAGTCTTTTGCATTCTTCATATTCAACATTCACAACATTGTGACATCTGGATATACCCAATACATAACTTAGGTCCTGGTAAACTATTTATTAATATATGTTTGGTCGATAGGCATTCCATGAGTGGCAATATCCCAGAACATCCCCACTGGGTCTCCTCACCACTAGTTATCACTCTGCATTGTGCATGGAATTGTCCATGTGTGAATTGCATTCATTCAAAGTGAGAGTGCAGTGATTTCATAACGTCACATTTCATAGTTATTGAGTGAGTAAATGGAGTAAATTGAGTAATTGTTCAGATCAACGTGAGGACAAGTAAGTGTACCAATTATGTTGCACATAACAATTAGACAGCCTCCGGCCGGTAGCCTAGGGCCAAACCACAGCTGGGGGTGGGGAGGGGCACACACCCCAAATGAGACATTTACTGCTTCAATTTTGAGACAATTACTTTTTATAGTCACAAATCAAACTTTACATTTCAACTTACATTATGACATTGAATTGGGAAATGAAAATATTCAGGAAAAATAAAACTGATTGCAAACTTTTCAATCCCCCCCCCTCAGTCCCATGTCCCTGCTGCTACACCTGCAACACACAAAAACATGCAAACACAAAAACCAACACAGGCTCACTTATACACACACACACACACGCACATGCACATTTTAAATAATCTTCTCTTTAGCTTCTGTGAAAATCAGCATGAGTTTCCCCATGAGGTGGCAAAGCACCTGTGGCAGAGATAAAACAAAAGCATTCTTTCAAAGGAACAGAAAATGATTCAGCTCTGGGAAAAACACTAAATAAAAGCCTTCCTGTTGGATGCTATCCTGCTAGCTGGGTCTTTGCGCTGGAGGATCCCCAAGGCTAAGAGTCTGTCTCAATTGGTGTACTTACATGAGTACACTTTCGTGTAGTACCCTATGTGCACTGTGTGCTTACTGGCGGAGTGCGCAAATTTTAACAGAATAGTGTTGTCTCATATCAAACACTAACTCTGTGCACTTCACGGAAATGACGATCGCAACATTTAAATATAACTTTATTGGAGTCCTCAATTCGACAGTGACATGGTCATACTGTGTCAAAACATGAACCGTTTATGTTATAACTTGCTTGTACCTCTGTAAAGTCTGTTTTCCACTGCTGCTGCTTCAGATATCTCAACGAGATTACCACGAGTTTGAAAACGCTCCCTCCCCTTCCGCTATTTGGCCAAGATGGCGTCCGTTAAGGGCGGAAAGTGTCCAGCGTTGCACACTCAGCTTTTTGACCGTTATTAGTGCACCATCCGGGAACTTGCAGCGCCCTTCGTGTCGTTGGAATTGGCAAAAGTGAACACACTGAAAACACTGACTTTATACATTTCCAAATGTTCCCTTTCCAAAATACTAAATTAGTGATACATTGATAATCTTTTAACTTTAGACTAACATCACTATGCTATCACCAGAGTCAGTAGTCATCGTGGTAGTTCAAAGTTCAAGTGTAACAGTTGGTCATTATGGCTCTCATAAAGCTACAGTCAATCACATTCAATATGACATGCTTACTATCGTAACCTTACAGAGTCATAATATGTTTTTGATGTTATGTTGTTGAAATAAGGTGTTATAACATTGGGGCAGCTGTGGCCTACTGGTTAGGGCTTCAGACTTGTAACCGAAGGGTTACCGGTCTGATCCCCAACCAGTAGGAACGGCTGAAGTGCCCTTGAGCAAAGCACCTAATCCCTCACTGCTCCCCGAGCGCCGCTGTAGCAAGGCAGCTCACTGCTCCGGGTTAGTGTGTGCTTCACCTCTCTGGGTGTTCACTGTGTGCTCTGTGTGTTCACTAATTCACGGATGGGATAAATGCAGAGACCAAATTACTTGTATACGCAAGAATACTTGGACTACAAACCTGATTTACATTTGCATTTACATAACATTGCAAATATAAACAGAAGCTACATTTTCATTCACCTCATTACAAAATTTAATTTGCCTTATTACAAAATGTAATTTAATGTATTGCAATTCCTCTGATTTTCTATGCTCTGTAACACACACACATATGTACATTTCATACAAGTGGTGCTGGCCAAAGTGATCCATCCATGCAATTTCTATCAACTCAGAAATAAATATTATGATTGCCAGTCTTTTTTTAATCAAAACATTTCCTGCAGCCACACACTGCAGTATAATGAGCATCCTCTAAAGTGACCTGCTACAGTACATTCATTAGTGCCTTTAAATGAGAAATCAAGAGGAATAGTGTGGATATAGTGTGAATGGCTCTGTGATCTGTGTTGATGTGTAAGACACCCCAGAGATATCTTATGCAATTCATAAAAAGGTGTGTGTGTGTGTGTGTGTGTGTGTGTGTGTGTGTGTGTGTGTGTGTGTGTGTGTGTGTGTGTGCGCGTGCATGCGCGCGAGAGAGAGAGAGAGATAGAGAAAGAGAGAGAGAGTGTGAGTGAGTGAGTGGATGGTGGTGGTTCTGATCAGTCTGCTATAGGGGAGAGCAAAGATGGAGGTGGGTGGGAGTGTCACTGAAGGCAGCAGACCCAGTTAGGACCCCCTGTTTTGACTTCTTTGTGCCTGACTGAAAAAGACATACCACACAAGAGAGGACGCATGAGTCCACAATAAGCATGAAATAGTTTTTTGTACATCTGTAGAGTGTGAGGTTTTACCTGCCTTCTGGAAGAGTAGAGAAACACACAGAAAGAGAGAGAGAGAGAGATCTTTAGTGAATGCATGCTACTGTAGAAGGCTCTGTGAATGAGTCTTAACTGGTGATCAGAGCATGATGCTGGTTAGGGGTCAAGACACCAGACGCTCAAGCTCTCTATCTTCAAACTGAGACTCAGTGATATTCAGCAATCTCTTTGCATCCGTGATGTTTTGGCCTCATGTACTCAAACACATACTTCTTCACAGACACAGACATTGTGTGGTGCAGTGTTGGTCAAAGATGCTATATATTGTTTGACAGAGATGTGACATGGTTTTTTCTTTTTCTTTAAATAACATTCTTGCTGACTGGCAATCATAGTCTATATAGAAACTCCTCTATTTTCCTAAGAATAGCAATTTGTACATAATAACTGGTTCCAACTTTGCTTTGCATTCTGGGCAAAAATGGAGCTATTATTCATTTGTCATTTATGTCTGACAGAATAATGGTAGTGTTGCAAATGCTGCAATTTCAACAGCATCTTTCTCTTTGGCAAGACCTATTCTTATTTCATGGTCGAGCTACTAGTGGTGATTGGTGGAATTCTTGCAGTCCTCAATATATCTATGTAATCAGACACCCGTCATTGAGATGCCGCTGTCATAAATTGAATGCCGCTGGTCTGGTTGATGTTGCAGCCATATACATGCTGTCTCTCTACGGTTGATGTGGCCCGTTAAAATAGCGGTCATTAAATGTTGTGCAGCGTCCTGTCAGACGACTTGATTCCCAGGGTGAAAGGGAAAGCAATGTGCATATTTTCACTCCTTTGAGTCTGTGGTTTGCACAGTTTTTGCCAAAAGTTTTTGATGTCACAGAAGAATTTGTACGGTGGTGGGAAAGGGAATTGAGAAAACCAAGCAACCTGAGTTCACACTTAGTGAACCTCTTGAGATTGCTGATTACTGCATTCTTTTAAAGCCCTAATTGCCCTCCTTAATGATCAAAGCGTTCATCTATGGAAGTTTTGCTATATAACAGTTTAGAGAGCAACCTTTGATGAGCAACTTTTAGACTTTAGCCAGTGGCTCCAAACTTAATATTGCTCACAGACACTCCCACCTCTATGTCCCAGTACCCTTATGGCCTTTTCTATTTGTCTCGTAAATCTGGAAAGTTTTGTCTGTCCGAGTTGGAAAGTGTAAATTACCATACATACCCAACAAGGGAGAATGAGGGCCGTATTCTCGTGTTCTAGACCAATGTCCAGCACTAACGAGACAGCAGCTGCCCTGGTGGCATCCATGTTCTTCCCAAAAAGACTACAAACCCCAGTGTTCATGCTAGCAACTCATTCGTACATGTTGTATGGGTGGGCGTACGAGATTTACAAATGGAAAACGCCATTAGTCTAGTCAGGAGGGGCTACTCAGAATATCAAAGCCAGAGGAGGTTGCTTGTGTGTTGACAGAGAAGATGGGTCCCTATAGGCCCTCACAAACTATTTTAGTACCTACTCAAATTGCTTCAGTCACTCTTTTGTCAGCCATTTTTGGTGTGAATTATTCAGAAAATGGGAAGAGTGTCAGTTAAACAGGGTGGTGACCTGCGTTTGTGGAGCTGTAGAACTCAGTTTAACTTCATTATGTCAGTCAGTGTGTGAAGAGGCATGAAATCATATTTGACTGCAAGTGTGAACAGGTAGGGTTTTAAGATTGCCAGGGACCCTTTGTGTGCTGCCATGATAACTTTGAATAGAAGGTTTTACAACATGATGTGTGGTAAACTCAACAAAATTCATAAAGCTTTATTCCCCCATTCAGCATTTCACAGCAGTGCAAAAACAAGCAATATTGGAATATAAATTCTTTTTTTATTCCAAAAGTTGAGACATGTTAATGTCATGTTTTTACTCTCTGCCTGAAAAGCTGTGTATTACAATATGAAAATCTGTTGGCTGCTCACATTTGGCTCACAGTGCTGTCTCTGCACCAACAAAAAAATTATCATAGTCTTTAATCACAGGCGTATGGATCTTCTTCTGCCAGCCACGCATGCCAGTCTGCATAAACCGAATGAACGAGAGGGAGACACATTTTACCCATAACACATGCACGTCTAAATAAGGCACAAGGACAGGCTGCTAAGACTAAAGCAAAGGAGGGGGATGAATCAGGCGGCGAGACTGGCAGGAGGTGTAAACGCATCTGCTATCTATCTCTAGTCAATATCCACCGCAATCCGATGGCCAATCAGGGAGTTTCACTTGAACAGTCTGTATTAAGACTTGCATATTCTATGTTGTCCATTTGAGGCTGGGGTCTGTTCCATATACTCAGGCCTGCAGATGTTTTTTCTGCCTTAGTGTGTATATCTAAACTGGCACGTCTGTTTATAAGCCTGGTGTTCACAACAGCGTGCCTGAGGGTCTAATGATGTGTAATATGAATTTACAATGAGGGCTGAGATTATCAGAAGGCAGTGAAGGGAAACAAAGTCAGCACAACCCCCTCAAACACGTGACATGTCCCCTCCTCTTTCTCACATAAACATCCCATTGATTACTTCCCTTGGGACTGTTGGGTCCTGTGAACATCATATAGATTCTATGCCATGTGTTACCAGATGACTTTGTGCTGTTTTGAGCACGCTGTGTGTTACCATCTTCCATTTTACATCATTTCAGTTTGTATTTGTTGAGTTACATGCTCTCATTAAAGGAACCGTATGTAAGATTGTGGCCAAAACTGGTACTACAATCACTTTCAAATTACTGTAGAGCAGTGTATCCACCCCCTCCCCCCTGACTGGCAGAGCTGGCAACCCGGATGCCAAAACACTACTGACTTTGTGCTTAGTAGATAGGTGAAGGATAGCCAAAAAACAACATGACAACATCAACATCAGTTGAGGGCTGCAACTTCACTTTTTAAATGACAATATCCTGGCTGGACTACTGTTCAGGGCCATTTTATGATTAATTGAAATACATTTCTTACATACGGTTCCTTTAATCATATATTATGTTATGTTGCTTACTATTATTTTGTTCTAGATTATGCTACTGACTATGTATGCCAAAAATGTACAAGAGCTCATTGTGCGCATGTGTTGTGAATCAACAGTACTTTTAGGAAAAATGTGGGCGGGGGAAGTGGTTGAGCACTGCTCTCCCATGCCCACATCCACGGCTGAAGTGTCCTTGAGCAAGGCACCTAACCCCTCACTGCTCCCCGAGTGCCGGTGTAGCAGGCAGCTCACTGCTCCGGGTTAGTGTGTGCTTCACCTCACTGTGTGCTGTGTATCACTAATTCACGGATTGGGATAAATGCAGACCAAATTTCCCTCACGGGATCAAAATAGTATATATACTTACTTATACTTACTTGACTCATGTTAAGTGAAGGTGAAACTTAGTAGACAGAATGTCTTGCTGCTCCCTTGGGTACTGATATTATGCCAGTGCGTTGAGATGTAAACCAACAAATAAATAGTAGAGATGGCGGATAGAAATGAAACCTTAACAGTATGTCATGGCCTTGAATTAGATTAATCAATGAGGTGTAATCTAACAGTGGTCTTGGAAAGGGCAAACACCCTATGAAAACACACTGAACCTGTGTTCAGATGGATTTCAAATGAGCCTTCATAGATATGTCTGTTGAAATGTGCTCTGTGTCTGTGGTGCTCACCCCGCCAGTCTGTTTGTCCTTTGTGATTATTTACGTTGGTCCGTCTCACCACTTGACCTAGAGTTCAATAAAACAAAGAAAAGAAAAAAAAATGTTGACTACACAATTATTATTTATGATGTGGAAGTATTTGGGCTGGTGGCTTGTTACTCTGAATTATGCATGGGCATGCATTTATTAGGGCAGCCAAAGATGGAATATAAACTCTGCTTTTAAATATTTCACATGCATTCTGTAGTTCGCAGCTCTGTGGGCAGAGCTTGTGGTCATGTTGTACATTTTTTTTTAATATAGATGATGTTGACCTTTTACAGGGCACAAGTGTTTGCCAAGGTCTTAAAACTTCTATGATGTGTACAGAGAACATGCATAGATCACCCAATAGGGTGCCTACGGGTTCTCTGCTGCCTTGGCAAGCTCTACCTTTCAAAAGGCCAAAGCCATAAGCAACAGTAACAGACTTACGACGTGTGATCAATTAGCCAAGTAACTGACTTATTTTGGCAAAGCAGCATAATTTGGTTTAAGCCCATGTGAAATTTGACCAGATATATGTGGATCAAAACATGGCAATGCACTTTGAGTGACAGACCAACAAGTCAGGTTTTGTAGATGTTAAGAGCACTTTGAGTGACAGACCAACACGTCAGGATTTGTACTGTACATGTTGAGCACTTTGAGTGACAGACCAACAAGTCAGGATTTGTAGATGGTAAGAGCACTTTGAGTGACAGACCAACAAGTCAGGATTTGTAGATGTTAAGAGCACTTTGAGTGACAGACCAACAAGTCAGGATTTGTAGATGTTAAGAGCACTGTAGGGCGCTTCTCTCAGCAGATAGAACTGTCGAACATACGGCAGTGGAAGCATCCCGACCACAGTTGGGTCCAAGTACCCATGGGGACCTACACCTAGGTTGATTTCCAACCTTTTATCTCTTTCCCTCTTTAACTACACTTTAAAGAGTAGATTAGTTTTTACCATTATCTAATGGTATGTAATCACTTAATTTATTTAATAACATATTTATAAATAATTAATAATCATTCACTCACCTTTATGAGTGTACCCTTATTGTAAAAGTGGTATCCACTTTCCCTACTTCAGATATGTACTTGGGAGCATCCGTGGCCTACTGGTTAGGGAATCCGGGCATGTGACCGAAGGGTGGCCGGTTTGATCCCTGACTGGTAGGAAAAATGTCGGTGAGGGGAGGGATTTTACAGTGCTCTCCAACATCCACATCCATGGATGAGGTGCCCTTGAGCAAGGCACCTAACCCCAACTGCTCCCCAGATGCCAGGATTAAGACCGCCCACTGCTCCGGGTGTGTATGTTTGCTCTGATTGTGTGTGTGTGTGTGTGTGTGTGTTTGAATGGGTGTACACGGTGTGACCCTGGATGGATAAAATGCAGAGAACAAATTCCTTGTATATGCAAGTATACTTGGCCAACAAACCTGATTTATATGATTTACATTTAAATACATGCTTTCTGCCAGGGCTCAGACTTCAACTGAGTTTGTGTGTCGCGCGCGCGCGTGTGTGTGTGTGTGTGTGTGTGTGTGTGTGTGTGTGTGACTTTGACTTAATTGCCTTTTAGCCCCACCAGCTCTGAGCAAGGCTTTGAAGAGTCATCACGTAGCATCAGCAGTGTACACAACAGCATGTCTGTGGCCCTAATGATGTTTAATATGAAATTAGAACAAGGGCGGAGATGATTAGAGGGTAGTGAAGCACGACCCTCCCACCCTCTCCTCCTCGCCTCTCCTCTTCCTTCCCAAAACATCCCATTGATTACTTCCTGTGGGACTGGTGTGCTCTTTGAAGATGCAAGTGGGTATTGGATCAGGAACATGATCAATACCTAATTACAGTTATCAAAAGAAACTCCAGTCATATGAACAGGGCCTGCTTATTAGCTGTTATTGGGGAGCTGCCTTGGCTGTCCTAAATCCTGCAGTATGAAGGCCTGAATATGCTTGCTGATACAACATGGCATCATGACCCTACACTAGTGTACATTTGCTGTAGCTTCCTATTAGATAATGTCTGGTGTCTGAAGAACTTTCGGTAACACTTTACTTGACAGTATCGACATGAGAGTGACATGACACTGTTATGAACACATCACACTGTCATGACACATGAAACCTAACCCTAACCCTAATCCTAAACTTTAACCCTAAGCCTAACCCCAGCCCTGACCCTAACGCTAATCCTAACCCTAACTCTAAACCTAAACCTAAACCTAACCCTAACCCTAACTTGTTATGACAAAAACCGAATGTCACTTAATAACAGTGTGAATAAAAGTGTTATGTCATAAACATTTATGACTTGTTTATGACACGTTCATGACAGTGTCATGCCACTCTTATGTTGACACTGTCAAGTAAAGTGTAACCGAACTTTTGTGTTTAATGATCTACAAATACAGCATATTGATAATATTCTGCAATGATGGGCAAACAAGCCTAACAAAGGCTTCTTTGGGCAAATAAGTGACTTAAATGAAAATGCAATTTAATTCAACTTTATTTATGTAGTGGCAAAGCAATTAAAGCTGTCTACAGGTGCTTGAGTCTGAAACCTTTCTGCACAATTAGAAGAATAACTCAACAGGAAGATACATAGTCCATGAGCCACAGGCCCAAAAAGGGGCGTGTCACTACCACTTGGGGGGGGGGCAAATTCTCACTATATTTTTCTGAAAGCTACATATCTCTGGAGTATAAAATGGTATGACAGCAAGTTGGATCTTGTAGCTTTGTGGCTGTACAGGCCTTTAAAGTTGACCTCTGATTTGAAAAAAGTAAATTCCGCCTATTGGCTTTTTTTTGTTAAACCACTCATAAGAGCCCAGAAAATAATCCAAACGTCATTATTACTGATGCATATGTGGTGTTTGATGTTGGCATAGATATTTTGAATCATTATGTGATTTTGCCCTTCATTTTGGTTGATAAAATTCAAGATTTATGTGTAATAATGAGCAAATCTACGTTTTCAGAGACACGTGCAGCACTAATTGAAATGCCCACTACCTCATTAATCAATGTATTTATACCTTCCTACCTCCCAGCAGAGATTTGAAATACAAATGATTACATGGGTCTGCATTGCTATGCTATTTACTATTTGTAAATGTACTATTCAGAAACACCCCAAAATTCAGTAAATTAGTATTTTATTGAAACTACCCATAAGAGATATTCCAAGAGATCAAAATATTATGATTACCAATCACATATTACCTTTACATTCAAGGAATACCATATGAAAATTGTTCACATCACCACATGTACCCAGCTTAACATAAATATTATAATTGTATAATGTCCAGGGCACATGAAATACATACAGTAATTTCCTGTGTATTAGCTGTATTGTGTATAAGCCACAGGACAGTGTTTTATGCAAGTTAAAAGAAACAAAACCATATACCATATTAACTGCCCCCGTGTATTAACCTCATAGCTGAAGAAATTTTGCGAAATCAATGTATAAGCTGCAACTAATAGTTGGGAAATTATGGTAATTGCATCACAGGTGCTAAAATGATCTACATTATACATTTCAGTTGTACTTTTGACTAGTAAGAATGTGGGAATGAGATGTAGATGAACTGGTTGGTGATTCATACTTTACACATTGTTATCATTATGTACAATTATTATTATTATTATTATTATTATTATTATTATTATTATTATTATTATTATTATCTTAAAAATTGTCTTTCATCTGATGTTAAAATCATTTCCATTTAAAAGAAATAATAACTATTTTCCAAGACTTGATCTACAAGTACATACATTTACAACAGTTTTAAAAATTCTACACAGTTACAGTAGATCTGATGAGACAGAAACTGAAATTGGATCAATCCATTTTCAGAGGAACATGAGTTCATTTGCATATCTACAGCCGGCAAAGCAACACAAGAGGTTAGGGATGATCTGTTTCAGGCTCATACTACAGGCAAAGATCATGACATAGAGGCTGGAGTCAGATACACCTAAGCACAAAATCCATGATACATTGACGAAGCAAAAATTAAAGACGTTTACGAGCATGAGTCAAAAAAGAAAACACAGGCACATGGCAAGACCATCATGTTAAAGACTGGACATGAGAGAAGTCTTTTGTCACCCTCTTGGACCTTAACCATGGTCATTGGCGACACCTGAGGGGACCCCAAGGGAAACTTCTAAAGCAGCACTTGCAAAGCATTTGCAGAAACTTGCATCACTATCAGATAATCTTCCAGATGAATATAATACAGCAACAATCATTGATGGAATGTCTCTGGTCCAGAAGGTCAATAACAATGTCTCAACAATGTCAAGACATTGCTGCTGCTATTCATAGCATGATCCGTAAAGAGGCAAAGCAGAGGCAGATAATTTTTTTGATTAAATTAGATTAGATTTAACTTTATTGTCATTGTGCAGAGAACAAGTACAGAGACAACGAAATGCAGTTTGCGTCTAACCAGAAGTGCAAAAAAGTGCAATGTGCACAGTATAGGAAGGTGGTGCATAGACAGGACAAGAAATATAGTGCAGTGTAGACAGTAGTATACAGTTGTTTTGCAGAAGGTGGTTTAGAGTAGCATAAATTAAATATAAATATGTGCAGTGTATTAGCAGTTACCTTATAAGAGCAGAATAAATATGGCTATGTACTGTAATATGAACAATGTATGAACAACATGTACAGGTATGTGCAATGTAGTGGCGGTACCATTATAGTAGTAGTAAGAACAATATAGATATATGTAGTGTATTAACAGAATATATTACAGAAAAACTGAATAAATAGGGATATTTAGTATGAACCATATAGACAGATATGTACAGTATGTACAACTATGTGCAGTGTGGTAACAGTACCATTGTAGTGCAGAAACAGTAACATTACAATAGTATTTATAATAAGTGTATGTGCAGGATAAAAAGCAGTAGAATATGGCTATGTACAGTATAAGTGTAATTACAGTATGTACATTTGTAAATAAATAGATGGATGGGATAGATGGGTGGGATAGGGTAGTTCAGTTGTGGGGGGCTAGGGGATGTCCCGCGTTTTTATCAGCTGATGTTAAGATGAGGTGTGATCCACCTGTCAGTTTTTTTGACAGGTGGACCACACCTCCTGCATGCCAGAGTCATTAAGCAGGAGAACAACCGATACCACCGCTGGATAAAGGAGGTGATTGAAATAAGAAAGCGGAGCCCAAAGACGATGAACAGAGATGAGGGAGCTTATATGCTCTCCCACACCTGGAGTGCCGTCCTGGGGGGCGGCTGACTGACAGCAGGAGGTGTGGTCCACCTGTCAAAAAACTGACAGGTGGATCACACCTCCGTAACAACATCAGCTGATAAAAACGCGTCACACTACTCCACCGTGTGACCTTCTGATGAAGACAGAAGTATACTTCGAACATGTCAAGGTAAAGAAAACACATCTACCAATATATGTGTCTGTGATAAAAGAAAAAACAAACTTATTTATCTCAAGTGTAGACACAATGAATGCAATACAAGTAGTCCAGAATCCAGTTACAGAGGGAGGTATTGATGCCCAGTTCACTGAGTTTGGTGATAAGTTTGGAGGGGATGATGGTGTTGAACGCTGAGCTGAAGTCAATGAACAGCATTCTTACATAGGTGTTGCTATTGTCAATGTAGGACAGGGCAGAGTGAAGTGCCATAGAGATGGCATCCTCTGTGCTCCTGTTCTGACGATGATGAATTCAATGAATAAATTAAAGATCCTTTGTACTCGTTTAAGCTACAATTTAAAAAAACATTTGTACTGCAGACCTATGTATGTCATCATTTAACATTAATTTCAACTCGCAATTGAAAGTAAGGAAGGTAGAATAGTAATGATCAATAAGGTCTGCATTCAGGTATTGCCATAACATGTTGCTCTGAAAACTCAAATTAGCTTTTTTTTGCACATAAATCTTGAATTTTATCAACCAAAATGAAGAGCAAAATCACATAATGAGTCAAAATATGTATGCAAAGATCAAACACCACATATGCATCAGTAATAATAAGATTTTGATTCTTTTCTGGGCTCCTATGAGTGTTTTAACAAAAAAGCCAATAGGCGGAATTTCCTTTTTTTTTAAATCAGAGGTCAACTTTGAAGGCCTGTACAGCCACAAAGCTACAAGATCCAACTTGCTATCATACCATTTTATACTCCAGAGATATGTAGTTTTCAGAAAAATATAGTGAGAATTTGCCCCCCCAAGTGGTAGTGACGACCCCCTGTGGCTCATGGACTAATACAGGTACAGAATGATTTTAAGAATACATTTTTGATACATGTGGCATAGTGTGTGTGCTGTGTTGTGTGTGTGTGTGTGTGTGTGTGTGTGTGTGTGTGTGTGTGTGTGTGTGTGTGTGTGTGTGTGTGTGTGTGTGTGTGTGCGCGTGTATGTGTGCATGCATGCATGTGTGTAAGAGAGGGTGTCTGTAAGATATCCACTAATGATCAATCACTGTGCAGATCAGAGGTTGTCGGGCCCGTTGAATCAAGTTCAGTCACTCCTGCATCCACGTGCAGGAGGAGGAGGAGGAGGAGGAGGACATCACAGAGGCCATTGATCTCTGCTCAGGGCCATGTGTGTCTGATGAGAGAGCACATCCCAAACACAGGAGAGAAAAAAGTATGATAGATCCCCCCCTCTCTTTGATGCACAGGAAAAATGGAGGTCATTACTGTTTGAATGTTGGTTCCACAGCCCATCAAGTTTTTCAGCCGATAGTGAACATTGTTAAATCATTCTCCTTGTGCAGAATTACATAGAGAGCTCAGAGCATACACAACGAATTCTACAAGATAGACCACTAGCAAATCTAAGCATTGGTAAAATGAGAAATGTTAAGATATGGTGCTGGTGTGATACTTAAACGGTAAGGTTGGGCTAAATTCCTCTTCATTTATGGGTTGGTAAATGGTAGGAACAAATACAAGGTAAGACATGCGATTTTGCATATTGCTGTCATTGTTAGTCGTAGCATAATGGAATGAGTGGGTTTGAACATGAACATTTTTGAATTTCAATTTGTCTTCCCTGACTCAAAGAAAACCCGAAGAGTCAGAGCTTAATATTGAGTACTGTGGTAAATTGTTCTGCACATCTTTTCATGAACATTAATATTGTGCTAGTTATGGAGAAAGAAGTTAATACCGTAGGTTATTATTATTTATTGTGTCTTTATCTATACTAGTGCAGTGCCAGTTCAAACATACTATTCCTGTAGAAAACCCGTAGCCCAATTACATGACCGCAGGTAGGCCTTGGCTCCTTTGAATGATAGGGAAAAACATAAGTCCAGCTTTATATAAGCATTCAATAATGAATACTGAATATTATAATATCATAAATGTGCAGTGAGCAGAATTTAAGCATGGCTGCATGTGATATTTCTTACAGATCAAAATGACATAAGCCTGACAGCTGTTTTGAGTTAAGGCTATATGAAGGCTATTCAGGATTTGCTGATGTTTTTGATCTTTCAGAAAAGGAAGGGAATCATTCAAGTTGGAATAATTGCAAATGCAAATCCCAATGAAGCTACCGGAATACTTTTTCATCCTGTGCATATATTACAGGACAAAATATCCATTAGTCCATTAGTTCACAAAAAAAAAAACATGTGCAATATACTTCTGACTGAGACTAACACATTGCATCTGCATTATGCAAGTATTTTTTTTTTTTACTTTTCATTTCAAAAAGATTTCTCATTACACATGATTCCTGTTAAATGGCAAACTCATGGATTATTAAAAATGCCACAGATTGTTTATCATGTAATTGCAAATTGAAAAGGACAAACTTCAATGCAAGAAATAGGAAATCTATATTCCAAAGAATTTTGGGCATTGGAGGATAGATGGTTAGGGTAATAAACAGGTAATAAACACACAAACACACACAAACACCCTCCTGTTATGTATCTTTTCTTCTTTTTGTCTAACTTTCTTTCTGTCTTCTGTCCTTCCATTTTGAATGCCACTAAATCACTACCATCTACAGAGCCCTAGAGAGAAGCTAAGGCTGCGGTAAAAACACCTGGCTTGAAGGTGCTGATTGCAGCATCACACACAGGATGTGACATCGCCACATCGCACTCAGAGCTGGAAGCAGGCACAAATGACTCTTCACAGCAATGTTAACACAGTAGCGGAAAGCTATGATTTTCTTAGCATGTGCCACCCTTCTGATATCAGGTTTGCAATCTCTTTTCACACATTGTTTCCTGGTTTCATTTCACAGCAGGACTGTGTAAGCAGCAGTGGCGGAGACAGCATCCTGCTAATTGTAATGACTGTCTGTGAATGACTGTGTACCCCTGGGAACATGACACTAATGATCAAGGATCTTTGCTGTTACTGTTTAATTTATTTCATGATATAAAAAGCAACATTGCACTAACAGTCAAAGAAAGGCCGATTGCGATGTCTGTTTGCTAGAGAGGTTGGTTATTACAGAATTAACAAAATGTTGTGATGGCATTTACCCAGTGGTGCCCAAATGTATAGAGTTTCGAAGCAATGACGTAAAGTTGTCAAGGCAGCGATATCACTGGATCTAAACAAATCAATCTAACCATAGTAGCCTAATCACCTGGTGGCTTTCTATTTCAATAATTTTACAACGTTTCTAAGATGTTAGTATATTTTTTTACACTGTAGGAATCACATACTACAACATATATTCATACCAACACGATCAAATTCGTGAGAGTTTTATTTTAGCATGGGTTTCCTCCGTAAAAGAGACCTGCATGTAACTTCACAGCATGCGGTTAAAATCCTTAAATTCACGGACGTGTTTTGGCTTTATTTTTTTGGCAAAAAAACATCACTCAAAATATCATAACAGCCGCCAGTCTTGGAGAAGCCATGAAATATCCATTGGAATATTGTTTCTTTCTATTACACCTGCCAGGGAATCCGTGTTATATGGCTAAGCTGATGCCTAGCAGGTAAACACGTTTAAATGGCTATATTTATGTATTAGCTAGAAATGATGCCACATGTCTACATTCAATGCTATTTAAACTAGGGCTGTCAAAATAACTGATTTTGATTCATTAATTTGAGAAAAAAATAACTAATAAAAAAAAATAGCGCAGATTAATCGATTCCATATGATCTTTGACCCCGAGCCATTCTAGCCAGTAACCATTAGACTGTAAAATGAAGGAGAGAGAAGAAAATGTGCTGACTAGATCATTGATTGGAACATTTACTTTTAAAAAAAAACGGCCTGATGGTGTTGATAAAAATAAAGTGTTGATTAAAATAAAATCCTCTGCAATGTCTGCAGCAAGGAATTTGCATATCACCTGAGTTTGTCAACTCTAAAGTCGCACATCAATGCAAAGAAATATGTGTTGATATTGAGGTGAGTGTTTATTTATTTCCATTGTGTCCCCTAGGTTATATCTGTGGCCTTAAATGCCTTGTTTGTGAAAAAAAAAAAACTGAACATCCAGCTTCAGAAGGTAAAAGTACCACATATCCTACCACATATTTTACTATTCTAATTAGCCGATTCTAATTAGCACAACTCTTCAGCCAGGTAGATCAGCTATTAATAACATCACTTGTGTTAGGTGCACAGGCAGAGGAAATCCATGGCACATTTGTGTTTTCTGAGGCCAGATGTAGCTTTCTCACGTTGCAGCCATCTCTACATCTCAAAGTCCCATTCTTGGTTGGTGGCAGGACCTTATAGATTTCTGAGCAGTACAAACAGGAAACACCTTGACCCCCCTGGTGTCTCCTGAGAGAGAGAGAGAGAGAGAGAGTGTGGTTTCACAACACCAGGAGTGCTGTAAGATTATCTCCCTTCTGAGTGCTGTAAGATTACCCCCCCCCCCCCACCCCCACCCCCACCCCTACATCACGGGAGATAGTATCTGGCCAACTGGGTAGCAGAACACATTAATAACAATGTGGAGAGGAGGGAAGCGATTTAGTTCAAGGGTGCATATGGGCGGAGAAATCAATGCTGAGCACAGATCTGCCCCCATTAATCTGTTCCCTACGGCCAGAGAGGTGGTGTGGACATTCCTCCACCACTTTGCTGCAGCCAGAGAGGTGGTGTGGACATTCCTCCACCACTTTGCTGCAGCCAGAGAGCCAGAATGGTAGATTGAGTATCCAAACTCAAGTTTTATCTGATTGAAGAACTTCACACTTACAAAATGCACAAACATGTGTGCGCGCGTGCACACACACACACACACACACACACACACACACATACACACACACATGGGCAGAGTTGGCATCATGCTGTGATTTCATCCCTGAACAAATATGCATCTTTGTTTATTTATGTACCAAGCAAACTTTCTGGGCTTGGAATTTGCAGCACTTTGATGACCACACAATTTAGTGAAGGTAATTTTATTAAGCATAGGCCTACTATCTGACCATGATTACAAGCTTTTTCTTGGTAGAGTGTGTGTTAGTGTTTGATTTGTTTGTACAAGCTGTGTATATGTGCTGATACATTGCTATATAGTGACAGCCTATATCAGATTGTTTGAAAACATATGTATCTCTAAATCTAAGTTTTGACTGACTTTCAGACAACATAAGATTGAATATATATTGTGATCTTCACAATGGTGACTTTACAGTGCAGCAGGCGGTGCACTTTTACAGCTTACATTGGTTAAAATTGCACTTAAGAGTTTATTTGTTGTGTGACCTACAAAAAGAACCACTTTCAGCATACAGGCTAAGTTGCTAATGATGAAATATGATTTCATTCTGTAATTCTGTAATGATAAATCTGACATTCTTTTCCATATGGCATGGTTTACTGCTGAGATCTCCATGTCTGATTTGGATTGGCATGTTAGATTTCATTGCCCATACTAGGGGGTGCACACTGTACACAAATGTGTATTATATGAAGAAATGTGGTACACGTACACATACACACACACACACACATCACACAAATGCTTATATTCACACACACACACACACACACACACACACACACACACACACACACACACACACATACACACACACATGGGCAGAGTTGGCATCATGCTGTGATTTCATCCCTGAACAAATATGCATCTTTGTTTATTTATGTACCAAGCAAACTTTCTGGGCTTGGAATTTGCAGCACTTTGATGACCACACAATTTAGTGAAGGTAATTTTATTAAACATAGGCCTACTATCTGACCATGATTACAAGCTTTTTCTTGGTAGAGTGTGTGTTAGTGTTTGATTTGTTTGTACAAGCTGTGTATATGTGCTGATACATTGCTATATAGTGACAGCCTATATCAGATTGTTTGAAAACATATGTATCTCTAAATCTAAGTTTTGACTGACTTTTCAGACAACATAAGATTGAATATATATTGTGATCTTCACAATGGTGACTTTACAGTGCAGCAGGCGGTGCACTTTTACAGCTTACATTGGTTAAAATTGCACTTAAGAGTTTATTTGTTGTGTGACCTACAAAAAGAACCACTTTCAGCATACAGGCTAAGTTGCTAATGATGAAATATGATTTCATTCTGTAATTCTGTAATGATAAATCTGACATTCTTTTCCATATGGCATGGTTTACTGCTGAGATCTCCATGTCTGATTTGGATTGGCATGTTAGATTTCATTGCCCATACTAGGGGGTGCACACTGTACACAAATGTGTATTATATGAAGAAATGTGGTACACGTACACATACACACACACACACACATCACACAAATGCTTATATTCACACACACACACACACACACACACACACACACACCGTAATCATACAGTTGGTGTTATTTTTGGCGAGCACTTGAACATAAGCAGAGTGAGTGGGGAGTGTTGTGTTTTGAGCACAGAGAGGGACAGTAGTATGGGCAGCAGCCTCCCCTACTACTGCTACTGCTACTAATGTATTGAGCCCCTGTCAAAATCCATGTCATAAAGGGATTCACAAAAGCAGCAACATATTACAGACAGTCATGAAATTATCTGTTTTATCAGTTCAAAGGAAATTAAAACTCAAGAACAATCATGAAAAAGTCAAGCAAAACTGGCCTTGCCTAGAGACACCTGAGCCATATCTGTGGAGACCTGAAGGGCAACTAATCCACATTAACCTAGCGCTGTGAACCTGGCGCTATACTTCCGTTTATCCGGTATGGGTTCCCAAGTGAGGGGAGGCTTAAGATATTCTTTCCTTCCAGCAGCACATCCTTGCAAACACGTCTCCGAATGATGTACTGTAGGGACATTTTTGAAAAACAAAAAGAATATATACAGATATATATATATATATATATATATAACGTGTCCTATAGATTACATGCATAAACTGTAGATGTACAGGGGACATTGCAGTCTGCAAAGGAAATATGAAATATACTATGTATCCTTTCTCTATCAGGGCCAGTGGTTAAAAGATGTGTCAAGTAAGGCAAAGAAATGTGTCCTGGTGTCTGAAGTGAGGTAATAATAAAGGGATAATAACTTGATCGTCAGGGAGAATGCAGGCTGATGAACTGTTATAGTTCTTAGGGGAACCTTTTGAACTAAACTGTCTGCTTAACAGATATTTCATTCAAAATAAGTAATTGAAATGATTGAAATGAACTTGATTCATACAGCAATGTAATTATGAAATATTTCACTGTGAAAATATGGCCTGTGTAGCACCAGTTTTGCTCTTCCATTCTATCCATAAATGAAAGCTAAATGCTCCAAAGTTCATTCCCTCAGTCAAAACAGTTTGAGGTTAAGTGAGGTTAAATTTGTGTGTCACTTCTATGAATGGCAGTTACATTAATCGCATATGACCGGCTCGGTAATTGACTGTTTGTACCTTTGAAAGTGAAAAGCCAATTTAAATTTAATCATAACAGGTCGCAGTGCTGCACTTGAAGGAGCCTGTGAGCACGAAGTCTGATTTTAGGGGGTGGGGTGGGGGGGGGGTGTTGGTTGCTGGACACAGAGGAAGCATCTGTGAAAGACTTTCTAGTCAAATGAATGGAAATGGGATTGAGTGTAGAAGATGGGATGTTGTGTGGCCTTCAGATGTCTGAGGAGAGGGGTGAAGTTCTGGAGGAATCCATCGGACACGCCGCGGCACAGTGCCTTTGAGGCAGGTATATGGGGGAGGGGGGCACAGGGGTCACCCAGCATCTGAAAAGGCTAATTTCTCCCGGTGCTTACTGTATGTGAGGGAGACAGCGGATTAAATACAGTGGATAGAGACATCGGAGCTGGGAGGGTCCCCCAACAGGAGGGATCAAAAGGGTGCTGTGTGAAGGGAGGAGGGGTGTCACAGAAGGATGGGCAGAGGATGGTGTGTGTGTGTGTGTGTGTGTGTGTGTGTGTGTGTGTGTGTGTGTGTGTGTGTGTGTGTGTGTGTGTGTGTGTGTGTGTGTGTGTGTGTGTGCAGTTTTACCAATCCTCTCCATAAGTGCAGAGGACAAAGCATATATACAGCCATTTTACTAGGTGCTTCTCCATCACAACTATATTGAATTGCTGTAGTAAACGTAAGGCACGGGGGTGCAGAAGATTCATTGAAGGATCCACACAACATGGTGGAAACTTACTGCCTGCCGCAAAGTCAGAAGTTCAAAAAGAACTGACTCCCTCGGACTGTAGGGAGGGAAGGTGTGTAATTACTGCAGTGGCATGTCCATAAACTACGCTGGCTCTGTGGCTCTGTGTCATGACCAAAGGCCAGCTGCAGGGTATCGGCTCAGTCCAGAGCTGGTGTCTGTCCAGTGGATCACAGCAGGTATATCACCATCAGGGGTACCGGCAGCCGCTGCTGGAGTTAAAAAAAAAAAAAAAAAAAAAAGATGTTCTGGTATTTGTGTATGGCCATTTTCATCTAAATCGACTCTTTCACTTTTTTACCTTAAAATAACAGGTTCAAACTCATTTTGATGATACCTTGCCTTGCAATGGGGAGGATGGGATTTGCTGACAGTTGCAAGGAAAACCTGGCATTGCACGTATGCATACTGTGGCTTGTGGGGGTGTGCCCCTTTTCACCCATTGTTGAGGTGCTTCCTTAACATGCAGGGCAGGCCAACAGACATGGAACCCTGTACAATAAAATAATGATGCTAAAGTTGTAAAGTGAACCAAGTATGTTGAAAATTGAGTAAATGCCAGTTTTTATATTCTGTTATTTTAATACAGTAGAAATGGTTAGTAATGCTATAGCAAGAATCACTTCACGTTCTACACGTGCTGAAGCAAATTCTTGTTCAGAATTCAGACCGCTTGGGTGCAGTTTCTATAAAAGTTTGTAAGTGTTCATCAAAGCCTCCAATCTGCTGAAGCAGTATCATTGAACTGGTGCTGAACGTGTGTGCTTGATGGGTGTGAACAGAGCTCACAGCCAGCGTCGCTGCGAGCAACAACGGTAGGAAACAATGAGACAAGCCAGTTCCGTTTCCATGGACACACCGCTCACACCACTTCTCGTTGAAGGAAACGAGACTGACAGAACATGGGTGTGTGCAGGGCGTACACACACACACACACACAAACACACACACACACACACACACACACACACACACACACACACACACAATCTACCTTCCCATCCACATACACAAACAGACACCTTCCCCTCCCACATACATACACTGTAATAAGTTTCATTTGGAATATAGAGATTTCTGTGTAGGCTTGGTTGAATGCAATGTAAAATAACAAGTGGGCCTAGAATCCAACAAAAGTACTTACCAGGTGATGTCCATAAATGTGTAGTGATGCATGCCAAACTTTAAATTGCTGATAAGACCAATTCAATTTCAGTTCAATTCAAAAAACTTTGTTTATCCCCGAGGGGCAATTTCCCCATGCTGGCATAGTGATAAGGCAACATATAAGACAGGACAAAAGAAAGAACAGGACAGACAGGGGTGTAAGGGGGATTAGCCCCTGGAGGGGGAGGAGGAGGGGGTTGGGAGCATATTCAAGTTCAAAAGGCGAATAGCCTCAAAAGTAAAGGCAGCCTTCTTCCTGTTAGTCCTAGCCAGAGGACAGCGCAGAGTCAGACCCCTGCCAGAGGACAGCCATTCAAAAACTCTATGGAGGACATGACTAGAGTCTTCTAAGATACAGTTGGCTTTCTTTAATGTTGCCTTGTTGTGCAGTGATGTCAGAGACTGAAGAGGGTGGTCAATGATTTTGTACACAATGCTCTGGAGGTGTTTCTTATTTTTGATTGAGAGGGAGTAAAACCAGCATATAGATGATAAGGCCATTATACTTCCAATAAAGAAGGTATATAAAAATGTTGAGAATCTTCCTGCTCACTCCAAAGGAGTTTAGCTTCCTCATAGAAATACTGCCGCCGTTGTCATTTTTGAAGAATCACCTCTGTGTTAGTATCAAAAAACAGTTTGTCATCAATGACAGTGCCCAGGTATTTGTGTTCATGTTGTACAACTTCAACTGGTTCTCCATTAATTGTGGTTGAAGTCCTGCATCCTCCATGCTCAGTGAAGTCAATGAACATCTCCTTGGTCTTTGTAACATTTAGCTCCTAAGAGGAGCTATCACACCATTCCAACAAACTCACTGAGGACAGGCCCGTGATCTTGGACAGAACCAGGCAGCAGGGAAAGGAGAACAGTGTGGTCAGCAAACTTCACTAGATGATGATCAGTATGGTGGCTTCTACAGTCATCTGTGTAGTAGATGAAAAGCAGTGGTGAAAGGACACAAGCCTGGGGTGAGCCAGTGGATGTGTATCTGATGTCAGAGAACCTCTTGTTGACCAGCACCTTCTGTGTTCTTTGGGTGAGAAAGTCTGTGATCCACAAAATTAGCTGATGATCCAGGTTGAAACAGTTCATGAGTTTTTTAGCCAGCATGTGAGGTTGAATGATGTTAAAGGCAGACGAGAAATCCGTGAATAGGAGCTGGACAAAAGAATTTGGGCTTTCTAGATATTCATGGATGGCATTCAATATGTAGATTTTGGCATCATCCACCCCTATTTAGCACGATATGCAAATTGAAGAGAATCCATGTTTGAAGCTGTAGCTGTTCACAATCCTCTCAAAGGCCTTCATGACAAGGGAGGTGAGGGCTATAGGTCTTAGGTCATTCAGGACTCTAAGACCAAACCACAACTACAAGCTTTAGGAAACTGTACTTTGAAACCTTCTGTAAATTCAACCTCATTGTTGTCAAGCTCTGAAACACATAGGCCTGAACACCTATCTCAACATACTGTTTGTGTGTATGTCAATTTTGATCCACTTTGAGCGCTTTGCTATGTTGCCCACCCAAAAGTTCTTCCAGCCCATCCAAGTGTAGTAGGCTGTACTGGCCCTGGGGTGTGTGAGGCGTGTGTGTGAGAACTATTGATCACCCGTCAGACTCACATTCATAGAAACAAACAACAAACACAGAGTCAGTAAGGCATCAGCCCTTACAGGTTCCTCAGCGCTGTAAAGGAGAACAATAAACACAGAGTCAGTAAGGCATCAGCCCTTACAGTACATGTTCCTCAGCGCTGTAAAGGAGAACAATAAAGCCACTATAGGATAGCATAAACAATGCACATGTGTACAATGGCAGAGCAGGTTGTTATAATACACACCTGATAATAATCAGTGTGTAGAGTGAAGTGTAGAGGCATGATAATCACAATATATACAGTTTGGATCCCACTTCATGTTATCTGCAACAAAGCCAATGAAGCTGCATGTATCAACCATGGTCCGTGTAACGCTTTGCAGTGCTTTGTTCTATTTGCTCCATCCATCTGATCCAAATAAAACATGTGTTCAATAATCTATTTTTCATTTTTTTTAACTGGTCAGAAAATAGATAATTGCTACTATTTTCTACATTTGTCATTAGTCACACAAGATAAAGGAAAAAAAACAGAAACTGGATTGGAAACAAAAGTAAAATTCAGTTAATATTGGATTTTGCCATTTTTGCCAATTTTGTTGGGCTGAACCACAAGCGTAGGGGGGGTGACCTGATACATAGGCCTATAACAGAGCGCGCGGTGTTGGTGATCACATTTTATCAGCGGATGTAGAGATGGAGGGCTATCAAACACAGTTCAGCTTGCATCAAGGTGCCAAGCGTTGATAATGTCAGCTCGAGACCAGAACTTCAGATGCAGAGGGAGACATTGCTGCTTCCTGACACTTATGAGTAGGCTAGCCTACGTGTTCTACTCATGTCTCATAGGTAGAGAAGAGCTGTTCTGGGAGGCTTTGGAGACCTACCTGAGCATTACCAATAAACTTGAGCCGTAGTAGCCTACAGGCCAATGTAGGCTATTTGCTGTTGAAATTAATAAATGGATACACTGATAAATTATTCACTGTTGTGTCTTCGTTTAATGAACCTAGTCTAGTGTAAAGTGTTAAATAAGCAAAAACGGCCCATGTCAAACAGTGCTTGGGGTAGCCTATAGACCTGTATAGCCTAAACTGACGGATGGCAAAGCATTCTGCTTTTGGGGAATTGTTTGCTATGGTAGGCTATGGCATGGCCATGGTATTCAAATATACTATATGTTCAACATAGGTTGAGAGTTATGTTTAACGTCCCATCTCCCAAAAATCGGCGAAGTTTTATTTATTAATCTCTAAAGTAATGAGTAAAAATCATGAAAAACTTCAGGCGGCGCTCTCGTCTAGATGGTGTTCTCCCCCCCGGTGCTCGTGGTTCAGTCCAACCACAAGCGTAAAAAAGAAAATTAGAAAATTGACGCATTATTTCAACTTTTAACAGAAAACCATAACTGTGCTCAATTGAAAATCAAAATAAGCATCAATAACCCCTTCAGTGCCGTCCTAAAGAATGGATAACAGATTTTAAAGCCTATTTTTATATTTTTTCATGTGAATTCTGAAAATAGAACACAGCACTGCAAAGCGTTACACGGACCGGCCATACAATATCTAAAAGTGTTGTAAAGAAAGTCCCACAAATAAAAGTAATTCAAAATATGTGCATAAAACACTAAATGAAACTTACATGGACACTGATGGAGCGCTATTTAGGCCACTCTGACACAGCATTGCTGTGTGCTTTATAGCTACATGTCAAAGTAATGGTATATTTGAGTCCCCTACAGACCACTTATCACAATGACACAGCAGGTTACTAGAGTGCTGACCATCATCATCTCTTTTACAAGGTCACTATTGAATGACAGCAATGTAAAACCAGGCTCTCTAATGTCCTGATAGTATGTCCTCACACAAACACATACACACATACACACACACACACACACACACACACACACACGCACACGCACACGCACACGCACACACACACACAAAGTAGGAGAGATGATGACCTTAAACCTGCTGGGATTTAAAATAAAGTAGCTCCTGTTTGTGGTGTTAATTCTCATCATGATTTAGTTGTCTGTCAAAGGACTGATGTACTCACAGCAGGTAAGATGAGCCTGTGGAGGCTCTCACACACACACACACACACACGCACACACACACACACACACACACACACACACACACACACACTAATTTGGTAGAGGGCACATGAATGATAGATAACCTCACAGTGTGTTTAATCCTCAAAGGGGTTACATAAATAATGTTCTTGCTGAAAAGGTAACAAGCATAATGACAGCACAGTTATTTTACCATTTATATCTATTTCACCCTTACGTAACTTATTTTAACAAACAACATACTTCAACCAACTATTTAGAAATACAATAAAAACATAATTTAGATATTTTAGTCAAGAGAACTCAACTTGCTTCAGGCAAAATCAGGAGGACAGCATAATATTCTGTGATTAACATGAGGGTCATCATATTAGGTCATATGCAGGTATAGTGCATGCGTTTACATAAATAGCCTAATTTAAACACAGAAGCCTTAAAAGGAGCAACCTGCCATAGTCTGTGCAATTCTACATTTTGACACAGACATTTTGCACAAATATAATGGGGGAAAGGTTTCTTGATGATTATTATGAGTTTATAATGTGTAATGGCTGACAGTCATGATGCAGGAGTTTTCTGGAAGGCATTGAATAAAATGAATTGACTGTAATTTTCTAGGACGAGAGCACTGATTAGAGTAGAATGGAGTTCAAGCACTCTCATGTCAAACAAAGTCATCCAATACTTGACACTGGAGAAGGATAAAGATTTGGCATAGACGTGAAAAAATTAGAATTTTTTCATCTAATGTGTGTGTGTGTGTGTACTTTTATCACAGTATGTTATAGGTCTCATTGGCATTGTCATATTCAAGATGAAAAAGTCTTCTCCCATAACTAAGCTGATTGGAGCATGATGCTTTCCAGCTGAGGTGGCATCAGGTTCAGGTTCAGGTTTATTATTATAAAGCCCTTTAAAAACAACAACAGTTGACCAACGTGCTGTACAAGTAAACTAAGAAAAGTTATACAAATGGCCTATAACAGAAAGGGATATACAAAACACAGAAATAACACAACACAACCAAACTCATCCAGAGTCAAAAGCCAGGGAGAAAAAATTAGTTTTCAGGCCTTACATGAATGGAGAGTTTGTGGGATTTGGGGAACAATGACTGCAAAGGCACAATCCCTTAATCTTGAGGAAGGGGTGGCTAACGATAGTGGTTGGTCAGATGACCTCATTGATCTCATGGGTGTGTGTGTGGATATAGATCTGCTGTGTAAGGAGGAGCCAGTCCTTTCAGAGATTTAAAAACAAATAACAGAATTTTAAAATGTATCCCAAAGCACACAGGAAGCCAATGAAGAGCCTTAAGAACTGGAGTGATGTGCTCTCGTCTGTGTGTTCTAGTCAGGAAGCGTGCCGCAGCATTTTGAACTAGTTCAAGTCTTGACAAGGAGGAGCAACTAAGACCAGTGTAGAGTGCATTGCAATAGTCAAGACAGGATGTAATAAAAGCATTTATTACACGGCTCTTCACAAGGCAAGTAGAACGCTCCATTGGCTTGAATGGGATTTCCTATATTTTCATGTAATTACCGCTGCAAACATATAATTACCGCTGTCAATAGCAACAGGTTTTGTGCTTCTGATACGTCTTTCATATCACTACGCAAGGACTGGAACTCCATTCAAAAGTGAAAGCAGACGATCAGCTGTGTTCTAAGCAGAGGTTGATCAGCTGTGTTCTAAAGAATGTTTGATCCCGCTTATTACACGGCTACTTGCCAAAACGAAATAATAAACTCCCCACGATATGACTTTAGCCTACATAGCCTAGCCTATTTGTTACTGTTCATCGTGGCATTTGCTGAGAAACAAATAGTTCGCAACAACACACGCTGAACTTGCCTGTGTCTGTTGAGGTGTCCACGACTCTGGCAGCCTTGATAGGGACATCAAGGAGGTGGTCATCCCCCAGCCCCCACCCCTACACCCCCTCAATACCAGTGCAACACTCACCTCCATCATCACAGGCTATCAGACAGCAGATTACCCCCCAACAATGAGCATCCTCTCCAGCTGTATCGCTGTGTGGGGCGGAAGCTGCACTGAATACAACAGGAAAGCCCTGCAGCGCATAGTGAACACAGCTGGAAGGATTATTGGTGCTTCACTCCCCTCCCTGAAGGACATTTACACCACCCACCTCACCCGCAAGGCGACCAAAATTGTGAGTGATGCAAGTCACCCCGCTCACAATCTGTTTGATCTACTGCCCTCTGGGAAGAGGTCCAGAAGCCTGCGCTCCCGCACTACCAGACTCACCAACAGCTTCATACACCAAGCTGTAAGGATGCTGAACTCTCTCCCTCCTCTCCCCCCTCCACCCTCAGCTACATAACATCCTGGACATTGGACCCAAAATGGCCGCCTGCACTACTCCACTTGCACACTTGCACACTTGTACACTTTACAACTTGGTGTTGTTGTCCTGAAAACACAACACCTCTGCTGCTCTTACATAACTTGCACCACTATGCCACTTTCTTTCTTACTTAGGTCAAACAGAACTACCCAAGCCTTTTATTGGCCTGACTTTGCACTAGTATTTTATTGACTGTCTATGCACAATTTCAACCAAATTTTGCTGCTCTTATTTTTTCATTATTATATGTGCCCTCTTATTTACTTATTTACTTACTTTTTTGTTTACTTGAATGTTATGTTTGTCTGTGGACCTAAATTGGCAAAATATGTCTTGTCTTCACCGTGGGATAGTGAGAAACGTAATTTCGATCTCTTTGTATGTCTGGAACATGTGAAGAAATTGACAATAAAGCTGACTTTGACTTTGACTTTGACTTTGATGAGTCATTAAGGGTAATGGTATTGTGTTGTTGCATCCAGAACAGGGCACTTAAGGAACCCCTAATAACTAGTTGTTAGCTGAACTAATGCTCACTAGCTGAACATTGGTGTTCTGAAAAGGCTACACTCGTTAAACATGGGATCTAAGTAAATGACTTGAATGGGGCACTTCACTATACTCACCAAAAGAGGTTGATGCCATGTAAACACCTTGTTACAGCTTTTTCCTGTGTGTGTGTGCGTGTGTGTGTGTGTGTGTGTGATCATTGCACTCCCAAAATGGGCCATTAGATGCAAATATGTGGAGTCAGCCCAAGGAGACCCAAATCTGCAGGTGTGTGTTTGTGTCCAGGCTCAAATGACAACACCCACTTGGGTGGAATGGGTGACGCTCGAGAACCCTCTATATCCTCTACTGCTGTCTGAGGTGATTGTGCAGCCATTAACAGTCACAATCACAAGAAAACCAATCTGTGTAGTGAATCACTAACTTCATTAAGCTCTTGACATCCACAAGGGTGATATAAAAGCATTTACCAGTCCTTTGTGGGTCTCCAAAGCTTGCCCTGAGTTTGACATACAATAACACATTATTTTGGGAGGGAACTTAGCAGTCACCGATCTGCAATAATGGAAGTCATCTTTTCAATGACGCATGCCTCCTTCCCCTCTTTTGACACGCCCAAGGAGATAGCCACATTGATCACTGCAGCTGGCTTCCCTTGGATGAATAATAAAGAGGCTTGTGGCAACAGACACACACACAAACAGACACACACACAAACACACAGAGACACAGACACACACACAAACACACAGAGAGAGAGAGAGAGAGAGGGATGTCTTTGTTTTTCCATTTGATCTCATGTGCTCCTGTTGTTATGTGGAAGTGAATGAGCCTTATCAATAGGCTTTATTAGGCAGGAATGGTATTTACAGACAAGTAAATGCCACTCATCAAAGACAGTGTAGATGAGCACCCTGACCATAAAGCCAAATAGTGGACCGAAGGTGTGAACTGTGCTGTCAGTTAGTGTCCAGTAAAGAGACAGTATTGGCATCCCATATAGCTGAGTGACAGGACAGAACCCTGCCCAGAGCAGACCCCCACCTCATTCACACCAAACCCAGAAGACTCACACAAAATCCAAACCCAATCCAGAGGCACCGCAACATTACATTTGTGATTCACTGTAGAAAATCAGCCAATTCTGCACAAAATTGACCATGAAAAAGAAAAAAAACAAAATGTCCATTCTTATTTCCTTCCAGTGACTTCATTTAATTTTGATTGACTTAAACTGTCCATTGTTTTTTTTTTCCAGTCACTCTGACTTCTGACAGTTCAGCGACAGATCTTATATATGAATTTCTGACAGAGCAGGATCCGTCAGATGCCCCAGAGCAGGATCCGTCAGATGCCCCAGGCCCATGGGCCAGAATTGGACCAGACTCAAATTCAACACAAGTTCAAATCTATGGAGAGTTGAGGGGAATACTGCAAACATTAATTAAACAAGCTGAAGACACTGAAAGGCAGAAAACAACCTTCCTCTCGCTCCAATGAAAGTTGCCACTCAAGATTTATGTGAGAGGCGCTGACTCGTAAAATAGGCATAGAAGGAAAGTAAGTGATCACGGTAGAGTAAACAGTTGTTCTATTAAATCAGTGCTCGCAAATTAACTCCAATGAGCAAATGAAAATTGAGCAGATCCACTTTAATTGGGCATTGCAGCTATGATTTGTGGGTCAATCATTTAATTATGAGGCTAATTAGTTTTTTTTTGTTTTTTAAATGTAACTTCAACTTCAACTTCAAGGCCTACACCGACTCAATCCAGCTGGTAGTGACATTTTGTGCTTTTTGGCCAGTGATTGCATTCTCAGGTAATATTAGTTGATGCTTTTATCACCAGCAGGCTTGTTTACAGTAACACTGTTTTTTCTGGTCTACACAAGAAAACGATTAATAGTTCACAGACCGTGCAAAACGCTGCAGCATGGTTTTTAACCAAGACCAGAAACAGAGGCCATATCACCCTGGTCTTAATGTCCCTACATTGATTGCCTTTATTGGTTTTCCGTATGCTTCTGTCAGGTCACTCAGATCAACTGATTCTGGCCATGTAAATGTTCACATGAAGGGATAAAAGAAATATGATGGAGGAGGCATCTTTCACTGTATGATCCCAGCCTTTGGAATGGCCTGCCACAGGAGCTGAGGTTTATTAAAAAAAAAAATCTTAACACAAAGCCTTTCATTAAACTTTTATTGTCTTTTATAAATTTTACCATTTTATCCACTTCATATTCTATTATTTTAGGTATCTTAGCTGTCCTATTTTTTGAAAGGCTATTGTTTCATGGTCATCTCCATGGTGTCCTTGTTTCTCTCTTCATGTTCTTTTTAAGGTGTCTTTATGCTTGTTGATGCTTCCTGTACAGCAATGTTGCACAAAAGGCGCCATATAAATAAAGAATGATTGATTGATCGATTGATTAATTCATACACACAAGAATATGTTGATCACGTCGTATTACAAACTCTTTGGTAGATCTTCGGGTGCACTGTTAATCATCAATAATAACTGATACAAAACCCCTCATGACCCTTCACATCTTTGACTTTGACCGGTTAGACAGAACAGAGGTTATCCAATCCCATAGCTGTCCAGACTGCCTCAGGTGGCTGTTAGCTCGGCGCTAGGACTGCAAGCTGTGTTCTGAGCCAGCCTGTGATCATAGCTCAAGGCCACCAGACTGGAAAAAGACGGCAAGTCTTGCGTGAGTTGGAAGGACTCCACACACAGTGTTGGTGTCGGGGTGAAACAGTGATTCATACGGCTAGGAATGCAGAGAAGAGAAGTCTTGAGAGGGAAACTGATGTAGCATTTCTGCTCAGTGGGGGCATCAACTTTGTGATGATATGTGACTTTGACCTTGAACAGTGTAGTGCGGGGAAGGTGTCAGAAACAAGTGGGAGATGAGATAAAAGCAGTATGGAGGAAATGAATGTATTTAACACAGGCAACACGCTAGCAGTTTCATCTGACTAGCATGACAACATTAGCAACCCCCGGGAGCAAGTGGGTTTGTTCCAAACTGTCAGGCAGCACACTCAGTTTGAGACATATACACAGAAACTCATCAATAGTATCAAAGTCACTGACCTTACCGAACTTTAAGGGTAAGCATTTCTGTTTCAGAACTCTTTAGACATACCCTCTCAGGTGTCTGGCCATTTTGAGATTTGCTAGCATATAGATGCTCTAACAAAATTCAATTTCCCCTTTGATGTCCAGCTCCTCCATCACATCCAGATGTGTCATCTGACACTGAAATGGATGGGTTGCTATGGCGAATGATTCAGGACAGGGCCCGCCTCACTAAAGAGAAGTCTGAGCTTGAGTTTCTGATGAGCTGAGTGATGTCTGACTTGGTTGAAAAGAGGGGTGTGGGAGACGGAGAAACCCATTACCTGCAAATGATAGGTGATCCACTGAGCCTTTAGATGGAGGAGATGGCTGAAGACTGATAGGACTTCTCTACGCATCCAGCATGACGGATAACTCCTGTTAGCATCCGGTTATTTTTTTTCTTTACTTTTCTCATCACGGACTTGTGTAAGAAAAGATGAGAAAGTTAACTTTCGACTAAGCAGTTCCTTTCACCACTGATTTGTTATGGAGGGGTTGGTGACCGGACTCTGGCTGACAGAGTCTGAAAAGAGCACCATACAGTCAACATTACAGCCACCATTAAAAGTTGTATCAGTGATGGCGGGGTAACGTCACTTCTGTTGATGTTCAAACAAAACAGAGAGCTAGCTTGCTACTCCCTCCCCCTCCCTCTAATGCAATTGAAACTCTCCTGAAATCTCATCAGTTATTGGTTGGAACACTTTATTTTGCCTTTGAGTGGTTGGCAATACTTGTTGATAGCATTTGTTTTTGTGTTAGGTTGCCTACAGAGACACAATTTTTGACGGCCTGCTTATGGGGTGGGCAGCTAGCGGATCATTAGGAAAGATTAAATGAATGTGATAATTTATGTTTGGGCCTTTTTTGGGCCTGCAATCACTGATACAACCATTAAGGCCAAACCCTACAGTATCAACATCACAGCCATTAAGGCCAAACTTTCAGCTCTGGATTCCCTTCTCTTTTAAGTTAAGGTTGAAAAAAGTGACAAAATTAAGTTTACACAAAACATACAATATTTGGCAGTTGGACAATGGATTGCAACCTCCACAACCCACCCACCCATCTGCAGCAGTTGCTTTCATGCATATCTTTAATCCCTCTCATCCTTTTAAATCGAAAACTGGGAGAAATAGATTTATTACACATTTCTTTCAATTGTGCAAAACATTTTCAACAGACCTACAGCAGAGCATACAGATCTGTACTTTCTATTGTCAAAACCCCATGCAAAAGTGGTGTATGCTGTCAATCCATGTCTGTTAATGCCCCATCCATTTGGGTGAAAGCTCATGATGGGTTTGACCAGTGTTAGCTGTGAGAGAAGAAGGCTACAACAATAGAGGGATAGACAGAGGGATGAAGGAAACCGCGACAGTAACTGAAGAAAAACAAGCAACAGTAGGAGCACTTCTGTTTTATGATTCCCTGTTGTCCCCACAATGAATGTCAGATGAGGAGAGGTGAGCCAGAGCTCTGGAAGTTGGGGTTGATGAAAGACAAATACATCCTCCTCAGTCACTGTGCCGTGTGTGTGTGTATGTGTGTGTGTGTGTGTGTCTAGCTACTGTTGAGATTGATGTCGCTGACCTTCCAGCAATTTCCCAAGCTCTCTAGGTTTACTTTAAAGGCCACACCTGGCCTAGATTGAAGGTGAACACCTTTTAAAGACAAGTACAGAAGAGCAAACCTTTATCTAGACAGGAAATTTGACTCTTGACTAAGAGGCACACACACACACACATGCACATACAGACACAGGAATAAAAGTGGGCCGGTACAGCCTGGCACTGCGTACCACTAAAAGATTCAGCAGAGGAAAGTAGCAGCTGCCAAAACCAGGGCTGCCAACTCTCATGCACTGAGCCTGAGACTCACCGTTTGTCACCCCTCGTCACCGTTCGTCACAACATGGCAGCTGGCAGCTTGGGTATGTAATAAATTACTGTTTATGAGTGCATCTGACTATCTATCTGTCCAACTAATTGATCTACAAATAAACATCAAATTAGCCTATTTTGGTGTGATGAAAATGATTTTTCGCCTGTAGCAAATCTCAGTCCAAGCTGAACAAAAAAGAGTTGGCAATCCTGCTGATATCCAGAGGAGAGAAAAACAATATGAAGCAATGAAGGTTGTGGTAGTCCACGCAAGAATTTAAAACTCCCCCCTGCACACACACCCAAAAACCTATAAATGTTTTTTTCCTGCTGTGTTTTCCATGTCTCTTTTTCACTGAACAGAATGTTTTTAAGCCATTTTTTTTCCAGCCTAGCCTGCAGCTGCTGCCATTTCACTGAACACAAGCTACCATCCAGACAGCGCTCCCTCTTCAATAGAATGGTTCAAAGACACACGTTGCCATAGAGACCCAGTAATAATTAAAGGTGGTAACCTATGTTAAATGTGACGCCCATCTTGAGGGTTAGACTACCCTCATTACCACGCCTGAGCGCTTTCCCATTGTGGCCAAAAGCCCACTGCCCGCTATTGGGGGAGTCCGATCTGAACATGCTGGAAAAAAGCGGGGGTTTAATTGCCTGTTCGGCAGGCTAGGTGGGAGTTTAATCTACGAGTCTTGTTGCATTCCTCAGTGGCGTTTTGGGCAGATCTACAAGCGGCAGTGGCAGACTTACTTTCAGAACAAAGGCTTGGCGCTGGCCGCTTGCAAAGTCGCCACTGAACTGTGTTCTCTCACTGTTTATACCCCTTCTTCTCTCCGAACGCAGCATTTGCATTTTAATGCGACGGCTGAGGAAGCAGAAAACAGTGTCATTATTGCGATTGTAATTGCTACGAGCCGTCATACATAATGCAACGGAGCGAGCGCTACACACTAAACAGATCATCCTGCGCCGCACCCTAGCAAAACTTCAGTAGACAAGATTGATGGCTCTCTTAGGTCTTTTAAACATAGGTAAATGAGGCTGGCTGAGGTGGCAGGGAACACATACCAATCATGGCAATGATCTAACCCATGGAAATGGCAACACCCTGAGTTTGCATCACACCATGAGGAAGTTTGCATCCCAGCTATGAACAATAATCACTCCAGCACTGACAACAAACAAATAAACAAACAAAAAGAAACGGTCTACTGAGTGTATTACATATTCAAATATTCATTTAGACACTTTTATCTAATGTCACTTAACTGTAGTCTGCAGGTGTACATTTTCATCAGTATAATGGCCCCTTGGATACCGAATCAATGACCTTGCCTGTTGTGGGTGCGCTCTACTAGAAGATGTATGGAATAGCACCCTCACAGAAGGTGATAACATGGAGGAAGTCTGTGGAGGGAGCCGTTAGAGAATCAGTTATGCAAGGGGGGCACTTTAGCAAGGGGGGCATTGTGCTGATAACATACCATTTAATTCCGATTGAGCTGTCTGTTTCATGATAGCCAGAGAATGGCCTCGCTCTAAATGAGCCTCATGCTATTAGTTGTTGAGTGCAGCGACTGAGTGCAAGTGGCTCTTAAAGGAGTCTTAAAGAGGCTGCCGAGAGGCCCTTTAATGAAGTATGCTGATGTGTGTGGTTGCTGGGTGAACACACGAGCCCGGATGGCAACGTGGCAATGCTCCGCTCACAGGCCCATGCCATCAAGGCTGGGGCAGACTGATCAAGCGTGGAAGTGGAGTTCACAAACACAAGCACAATGCAAAGGGAGAAAAAAGAGGAGGAGAGAGGAAGAGAGATTTGGGAAGGAAGGAGAGAGGGAGAGAGAGAGAGATGGATACAAGGATACAAGGAAGTTTATTGTCACATGCATATAGTTACTGGAAGTAAGAAATGCAGTGAAATTATGTCTGGTGTCAGCCTATTTGTGCATTAATGGGGGTAAAAGTGCAGTAGAAGAGGGGTTTAGTAGATTAAGTGGCAAGGGCTGCATAAAAAAGGTGGGGAGGATTGGGATTGGGTGGGGGCACCAACAAGGAGCACCCAAGAGCAACAGGGGCAAGGAAAAACTCCCTTACCAAGGAAGAAACCTTGGGCAGATCCACGGCTCAAGGGGCTAACCCAACTGCCAGGGGTCTGTCAGAGATGGAAGGTCGTGATGCAATGTGGTGAGCGAGCAAAATCACACACAGCCACACACACACACCCCCCCACACACACAGCCACACATCCACAGTATGAGAGTGGAGAGAGAGCTGGAAGTTGATATGGTCTGAGAACAAGCTTAAAAAGTCAAACCTTTCTCTCTCTGTGTGTGTGTGTGTGTGTGTGTGTGATATATGCTTCCCTATCAGCAGCTCTAAAATAGCTATCAGCTGTCAACTAACCTTCTTCACAACCATAACCTAATCCTTGATCTTGACACCAAGTCTCAGCCTTTTTATTTTAACATAGTTGAAAATGTGGCAAAAGATTGTTCATTGATTTATTTATGTTTTGACTATGTTGCAATACATATGATTTATGTATTTTGCTATGCTTTGATACAATGTATGTATTACTTTATGAAAATAAGATAGGGCTCAAAAACAGGATGACACACCAGATGCATTAATGTCAGAGCGAAAATGAACTTTAATTGCATGTCTCTGGCCACAGATAGACGAACATAACATGTATCCATAGAAGCATATCATACATATGCCTACAGTATATTGTAGAGCAGTTTATAATTCCTGCTGCATCCAGTAAGTCAGGTGTTTTTTAACTTTTCTGCTCTTTAAATGGCCACAGTGTGATGTTCTTGTTCTCTCTGAAGCATCAGGGCGTGTGAGTGAGCACAACGCCATGTCAGCACAGGCTGCTGTTTGACTTTGAGATCCGGCCCATATCACCGACGCCAGAGCCATAAATCATCACAGGCTTATCAAGGCAAGCACGGATGGAATCCAGACACCTGTCCTTGTTTTGGGACTCCAGGTGACTTTGACTGAAGTATGATGCAGGGCCTCCATGGACTTAATGCAGCAAATCAACTCTTCCTGCTCTTCAGCCTCAAGAGATGAGCGATTTCAAGATTCTGGCATTAAAAAATGTCTGGTTTAAAAAAAAAAAACAATCACCTACTGTCAATGTTCATGGAGGGAATCTGAATCACAAAATAGCAGAAAACAAAATGCCGTCTTGGAGCCTGACTTTGATTAATAGAATATTGTTTCAGTAAGTCCTCATGTGATTCTGACAGTGCAGTGTTATCTTCATTCAGACATTGATGGAAATCGCAGAGAAGGAAAACCACTAGATGATTATCAGTTTATTTTGGTCGCTTGACAGGTTTTGTGCCACTGAGAGCAGAGCCTTTAACCCTTCCTCTGATGTTCAATTCAGCTTCCTCTACAATCTGCTGACCCTGGGGTGTGAAAAATAGGATTCATTTCACAAGTGTAACTACTACTTTCTTAGATGACAGAGGAATCAGGAGGATCACTTAGTACAGAAGACTGCATATGAGAGTGTGTGCTTGGGCATCAAAACACTTCCACATACCCCTGCATATTATTGATAAATGTATAATTGAAACAAATGTATTGGAATTGTAAATGTTGGAGCTGTAAGGCAATGTGGCAGCAACCTGACCACATCCTGATCCAAGTGCCCACAGGGATCCTGGTTCCGGCAGCCGTTTCCCAATCCCATCCCTCTCTCTCTCTCAGTTGGGGATGTATATTCATCAGACTTGTGCAAAATTCCAGAACTGAACTGGCTCTTAAATTCCAATTCAATTCATGAATTCCACTTGCATTTCAATTGAGGTAGCAAACAGGAAGCAGAATTGCAATTTGAATTGTGCACAACCCTGATATTCATAGACCTAGGCCTATTTAACAGTTTTTCACAATTGCTAAAACACATTTTTTGAAACCTGCCACCCTTTTCTCAAAACTATAAACACAAATCCCAAATCTCAAGCTACATTCCCAAAACCTTTGCCAACCTCTGCAAAACTGAACAATCGCCTCAAAACAGTTGTACCTGTGCTCAAAAGTCTTCAGATCATTTCACAAAGCAGTCAAAATGAAAACACTACTGAGTCATTAGACACTACATCAAAAAAGGGCAAACATGCTTTGCTTTTGTTTTGATGTTCCTTCTGTTTGTTTTTTTTTTTCGTTTTTTTTTTCTGTCAATGTAATGTCTGTCAATGATTGTCTGTCAATCTAATGTTTTTTGTGTTTTGTTTCTGTTGGTGATTGTCTATTTTTGAAGGGCAAAATCTAAAAATGTTAAATAGTAGTGCAGTAGAAGAAGACCTGTCATAATAATTGTAAATGAAAGCACTACTGTTTGAAAACCGAAATCAAGTTACTTCCTGTTAGATTTTTGTGTGTTAGGTAGAAAATTGTGTGTGGTGTTTTCCAAAATATGTTTTAGGATATTGAGTCAAACACTGAGAATTATTGTATGGTTTTGCAGATTTGGTGTGGGGTTATGGTGTTTGGAAGACCTGTTTAGAAAAGTGTGTGACAAGCAAAGATTTAGTGTGTAAGCAGTTGAAAAAACTGTAAGGAGTGCTCTGCATAAGCAAGGAACAACACAAGCGTGGAGTCCGACTCAGCTTTTCCTAGGACAAGGATATGCCTTTCAAAGCCACTGTACATTTCACATCAACAATAAAAATCTTTGTGTGTGTCACGAACAAAGCATTAAATGTCAACGTCTAGAATTCATCTATTCCGCTGCCTCCATAATGTGGTTCTTACGGAAAACCTTTGCAGGTTTGCTTACCTATGCACATACACACATTTTTGTGATGTCATGCTGACTGCAAAATATTAAATATGTGATATTGAAATGGATACAGGAACACCCACAGTAATTGTTTGTGTGTGTGTGTGTGTGTGTGTGTGTGTGTGTGTGTGTGTGTGTGTGTGTGTGTGTGTGTGTGTGTCTGTGTCTGTGTCTGCATGTGTGTGTGAGTGTCTACGTGTGTGTGTGCGCGTGCCTGTGTGCGTGCATGCATGCGTGTGTGTGTGTTTATGTAAATAATAGATGTGGGTATTGTATGAGGAAAAGTCCCTGTGGCTCTGACAGGTGCATAGTACCATGATCTAGCTGACATTACTGCTACATTTTACCTCCAGATTTAAGCCTTCTCTGTTAAGACCTAGAGGTCTTCCAGCTAGCACTATGCATAAAAAGATACATGTAAATTCATTCAATGGGACATCAGAATGCTCTCCCCTCTCTCCCAGTGTGTGTGTGTGTGTGAGAGAGAGAGAAAGAGAGAGAGAGAGAGAGAGTGTGTGTGTGTGTGTATCTGTGTGTGTGTGTATGTGTGTGTTTGTTAGTGTGCTTTGGGTACACTCCAGCAAGATGTGGGCAGAATACCAACGGACCGAACAATTCAATTGTGTGTGTGTGTGTGTGTGTGTGTGTGTGGTGTGTGTGTGTGGAGTGGCGTGCATGCTGGCGTGTTTATGGGTGTGTAGAGCACCACCAGCTACAAGTCACAGTAATTAAGGACATCTGCTTGGCTGGAGAGAAGTGAGCATGAATAATACTGAGCACTTGCTCAGGGAAAGGGGGACTCTCTCTCTCTCTCTCTCTCTCTCTCTCTCTCTCTCTATCTCTCTCTCTCCCGGGCCTTTGATTTCTCAGGAAAAATGAGCAGCAGTGTCGCACTGGCCGACGCCTGACCACAGTGCACCCCGGGACACACGCACAGTGGACAGGCCAGCATCCGAGCGATATTATTTATGAGGCTGTCCCTCATGGTCAATTTTGGGATATCTCTCTGCTGTATGTACGCCACTTTCTTTCTTTCTTTCTTTCTATCCATTACTTTAGACTCTAGGGATGGTGTCTCTCTTTCTTTTTCTTCCTTTGCTTTATACCCTGATCCTTCACTTTCTTTATATCCGTTCTTTCCGAGGTAGTGTCCCAATGTCTGTCTCTCTCTCTGTCTCTGTCTCTCTCTCTCTTTAGTCTTGCTGTCTGTCTGCCTGTCTGTCCCTCAATCTCTCTCTCTCTCACTTCTGTATGCCCATATCCCTTGCTTTTTTTGTCCATTAATTCAGTGGTGGTTCTACACTCTCTCTTTCTCTTTCTGCTGCAAGCCTCTATCCCTCCCTTTCTTTCTGTGTCCCAATTTATCTCTCTCTCTCTGTCTCTGTATCACTCTCTTTCTCCCAGGTCGCCACTCTCTCTGCTGTTTGTTGGGCCTGTTCAATGGCAGGGGTGTTGGAGGGGCGCTGAGGACGTCATTACCAGAGTACTGCTGATATCTCTCCTGCTGGAGCCAGCCATGCAGTCCAAGACACACACACACACAGGCAGACACACACATACACACACAGAAACACACACAGTCAGACACACCCACAGGCACACACACACAGACACACACACACAGACACACAGACACACAGACACACACACACACACACACACACACACACACACACACACACACACACACACCACACACACACACACACACACACACACACACACACAGAGGGAGTGTCAGAGGAGCACAGTCTGATAGGATCTGTGGGCACCTGTAAAGGCTGTAAGGGCTCTCTAACAACACTTCTTCAGAGATCGGCTGGGAATCTTTTTTTTTGGCATTGTACAATCTGCTTTCTCTTATTGGAACGGCTGTAGACCACAAGAACACTTGGACACGCCTGCACAGCACTGCTTAAGAACATTACTGTAATAACCACAGTTTTCATTGTTTTCATTATATATACGTAACAGTAGCCAACTGGTACAGTAGCTTAGTACATAACCCTCCCTCTCTCCCGACACCTTATGACGTGCTAGCAACAGACACTATCATCAGTGTGTTAGCCTCTTTGCTGGAATCCCTGCCTCCCAATCCAAGGTTGGACCGCATTGGTCAGCAACACAACGCAGGTTGCATATTGTACTTATGCTGATACAATTGGATTTAAATACCAATTGTACTGCCATTGGCTACTCATGCTGTTGTTTGTTTTATCTTACTTAATCCATGAGTGATTCCAGAGAGTTAAGCAGTAAAATTATTAGCATGTCTGAACAAGACTATAGTATTGTTTAGACCTGCACCCACAGCTGAACTGTGGATTAGGCTGTTCTATCAGCAAGCGTCAGTGTTGTTCTGTGGTGTCGTTTGACCTCTGTGGGCACTGTGACCTTCATTTCATTCCCCCCCAACACATTCCCTGACCCTCCTACAGCACAATCATGTCATGCCAGTTTTCAATTACAGACCCCCATCCTCCTCTCAACCTGCGTTTTAATTTACTGGCCTCCTAAAACACGGACAGCCACAGACTCACATTCAGCTTGTCCATTAGGCTCCGTGGAGGGGAACGTATTTTTTTTTTTTAGTATATTTTTTTGGCCTTTTATGCCTTTAATTGACAGGATTGTAGAGAATGTCAGGAAGTGAGTGGGAGAGAGTGTCGGGGTGGGATCCGGAATAGAGGGGAACATATTTGAATGGCGCACTGTAGAGGGTGTGGGTGGGTGGGTGGCTGGCTGGCGGCTAAGATGAAGAATGTGATTAGGGAATAAAACTGCCTTATCCATTTCACTTCAGTGGTCATTTGTATGGATGCTGGTGTGTGCTCTTCTTTTGGACTGGAACGGTCGCCCCAGCGTGTGTCTCTCTCTCTCTCTTGCCCCAGCGTGTGTGTCTCTCTCTCTCTTGCCCCAGCGTGTGTGTCTCTATCTCTTGCCCCAGCGTGTGTCTCTCTCTCTCTTGCCCCAGCGTGTGTGTCTCTATCTCTTGCCCCAGCGTGTGTGTCTCTCTCTCTCTCTCTCTCTCTTGCCCCAGCGTGTGTGTCTCTCTCTTGCCCCAGGTGTGTGTGTGTGTCTCTCTCTCTCTTGCCCCAGCGTGTGTGTCTCTATCTCTTGCCCCAGCGTGTGTCTCTCTCTCTCTTGCCCCAGCGTGTGTGTCTCTATCTCTTGCCCCAGCGTGTGTGTCTCTCTCTCTCTTGCCCCAGCGTGTGTGTCTCTCTCTCTCTCTCTTTGCCCCAGCGTGTGTGTCTCTCTCTCTTGCCCCAGCGTGTGTGTCTCTATCTTTGCCCCAGCGTGTGTGTCTCTATCTCTTGCCCCAGCGTGTGTGTCTCTATCTCTTGCCCCAGCGTGTGTGTCTCTCTCTCTCTCTTGCCCCAGCGTGTGTCTCTCTCTCTCTCTCTCTTGCCCCAGCGTGTGTGTCTCTCTCTCTCTCTTGCCCCAGCGTGTGTGTGTGTGTGTCTCTCTCTCTCTCTTGCCCCAGCGTGTGTGTGTGTCTCTCTCTCTCTCTCTCTCTCTCTCTCTCTCTCTCTCTCTCTCTCTCTCACTCGGGGACTTTTCCTCGCCGCTGGACGGCCTAACTAGGCGTGTCCACAGCAGCGGGCCAGAGAGGATTATTTCTGTTCTGGGCTGTCACTTCTTTCAGACATGCCGCTCTGTTCAGGATCCACTTCAGTGTGTATGTATGCTTGTGTGTGTGTGTGTGTGTGTGTGTGTGTGTGTGTGTGTGTGTGTGTGTGTGTGTGTGTGTGTGTGTGTTCACATGTGTGTGTGTGTGCGTGTGTGTGCATGTGCGTGTGTGTGAGTGTGTGTGTGTATGCTCGTGTGTGTGAGTGTGTGTGTTTACATGTGTGTGTGTGGGTGTGTGATGGGGAGAGAGAGCGACAGAAGGAAAGAGAGACAGACAGAGAGAAAGAGAGGATAGGCAGAGATACGTTTACATAGCAGCATACAGCGTACGGAAATATGTAATGTATTCGCTCCCAAGTGTTTAGAATTGACCTTGTCAAAGCAATTCCATCCTGTCTAAAGCTCCCGTTAAGCTCCATGCAAATCCTCTGCGATATGAATATCTAAACAAAGCCCAGCAAAGCCCCTATCTACACTGTAGACAGCTGATACCATCAGTCCTGAAAGCAACTCCAGTTATTTTGAATCTGCCTTGAGTTAGCTATTTATTAATCTAGACAAAACATAACAGATAGGCAGAGAAGTCGTGTTTGGAGAAATAGGAATGTGTATAGAAGTTTGTGTAAGGATACAGCATAGATTGTATTCGGGGCTTATTGTGCAGAGCATCACCTTCGTCACAGTGGAGATATAGCAGTGGCCATGGTCAAATTAGAAACCATAAAGGGTTTTCATCTAGGCCTATGTGACGGAGTTCATGGAGAGGAAAGAACAATCATTCTCGTACACAACTCCTACAGAGAGCAAGAGAGGCTTTCGTAGTGAAAAGTTTTTTTTTCTTCTTCTCCTGCATCTCTTTTTTTCTTCCCCCATGTGAGTCCCCAATTGGGAGTAATTTCGACAGCGTCCCTGATGATCGCCGTGCCATTTGACACCATGGCTGGCTAAAATCAGACCGGCTGCCATTATCGCACCACGATCCGCTGGCCCTGAAGTGATGAGTCAGACTCGGAGAGAAGACTTTACCGCTGTCAGCCAGAGGCAGAATTTCTCCGAAAAGAGCAAACAGGGAAGATTGAAGACGTGTTACTGCCATCTAGTGTTAGCATAGGGAAATTACAGACAAAAACCAGGAAGCGTAATAAAACCTCTAAAAGCAAAACATGACAAGAAGACAGATGCATTAGAGTACCCTGCCCACCAGGGAAATACACAGTAGAGAATCCAATCAAAATGCCAATTAGTCGTATGCATAAACACAGATAGTGATGTTTAATAACGCATACCCTTCAGATAAACAGATCAACAAAAGTGAGTCTGGGTAAGGTGTTGATTATACATGCAGGAGATGGTGAGAAAAACAGAGGAAATCTGCTGAAGCAGTTCTCTGTATCAGAGTCACTAATAACTCCAACTCCAGTACCCTGGACAGCAACTCAGACAAACAGGAGGTTCAGATGCTCCTGCTGATTCTGTGCTGCCTTTCGTCTCATGAATACACGCTTGCTCTCCGTCTCTCTCACACACACACTCTCTCTTACACACACACACACACACACACACACACACATACAGAGGTCGCAGGACCCTGTAACTAAACTTCATTAAATTAAATTCATGTTTTAATGGCAGGGAGCTGTGATACTCTGCGCATCCCATTGGGAGTTAATGTAATATAAGATCTCACAAAAGCTCGACGTCTCCAGGAGGATGACACATGGGTTCATTCTCTCATTTAATTAACAATACAGTTGTATGGATTGGACTTTTTATAATGCTGTCTTGCTTGAATGGACAACCTTGAATGGATAATTAAAAGCAACTTCATACTATAATGTATATAGGGAGATTGATTCTGCCGGGATCCTTTACCTTTTTTGACACTTACATGGAAGACTTGATGGGCATGATTTAAAAAAGGAGGGAAAAAATAAATGAACTCACTGTTATTCGTGATGCCCTCGGATAGATCCGTGGCATATATTGCCCACTCATCAATTTCACAGAGGTCGCATTCAATTGAGATTAAAAAGACAAGCATAAATTCCATGTAACATTATGTATATTTGATTCTTTCATTACAGGGCTCGTCATTGTGATGCTACGCATGAATACCAGGCAATTACCCGCACCAGATATGAAATACGCAGCAAAGGCGAGTGGATTCACTCAACATGAATAAAAAGCTGTGTAGGGTTTCATTCAGAGCAGTGGTCCCCAAACTACGGCCCGCGGGCCGGATACGGCCCGCCACCTCATTTTGGGAGGCCCCCCAAAACATGTCTGTGGTATATAGCATCTGGCCCGCACGGGAGTAGGACATTGTCAAACTATAACCTCCGCAATTTCCCCCATTCATTCTCTATGGCGAGTCTAACAATACACATGTAATACTCTTTTTGTCCACTGGTGGTTGTTTTGGCGTTGTTTTGGCGTTGTTTCACGTTTGCCATCGAAAACGGAATGAACCTACCTGCAAACAATGTAAGAGGCCTATGCTGACTGCATCAGTGCTCAAAGTATTCTAAAAGTTTAGCAGTGAATTGTTAATAACTAACTAACTTCTATTCAAGTCATATTTCTGGGACTTTCTGGGATAATAATTATTATAATAATGATTTCTATTTTTTATTCTCTTCAAATGTTCATACAAATTCACAAAGTTCTCATCAGGTGAGGGAAAGTTAGAATGGTAGTCATTTCAGATGTTTTTGCCAGCACTTAAAACTCTCATAGTTTGAGAACTTTAAATTATTTGTAGGATATTGCTTGTTCACAACTTGAGCTGTGTATGCAAAGACACAGAGTTCACACATTTTAAATAAAATATACTTTTGGGACTCACTGCTAATACTTTTGGGAATGCTAAAGTATTTTTATTAGTATTATTTCATTTGAGCTACATTTTACATGGTATGATGGCAATATAAACACAGCTAACAATGGTATTAAATTGCAGTAGCCAATGATTAAATGTAATAGAATATTCAACTAAGGTAGACTGTTGTTGTTCACAGCACTAAGCTATTGATGGTTACTGATATACTCCGAGTCTCTGGTCCTCTCTTAGAGCCAGGCATAGTGAGCTGGCACTCGGAAGAAAAAGTTTGGGGACCACTGATTCAGAGGGTGTCACCGTGTCTGGAATACTCCCACACAGCGCCTGGAGACCGGATCAGGACCGCAGGATCACAAGGGTGTCAGGGCTAAGCACCAACAGTAAGAGCAATGCCATCACTTTTTAGGCCACAGTTTGTACAAACATCACAACCAGGGGTGTAGTGGTAAAGTAAAGATTGTCTATCAATCAATCAATCAATAAATCAATCAATCAATCAATCAATCTATCTATCTATCTATCTATCTATCTATCTATCTATCTATCTATCTATCTATCTATCTATCTATCTAGCTGTCTATCAAAGAGGATGAAGAAACTATTGACAGTTCATGGTATTAGCATGTATTGACAGGTGTTCCACTACTTGTTTGCCTAACCTTTAAACCTTGTTTGTTACCAACATTTCACAGGTCCTCAATGTTGGCTACTACATTCACAAAACCACCTGTGATAACTGTACAGCTGTCAGGTTGCAGTTCTTCAATCTCACCAACAAAGTGTGCTGTGGTATAAAGAGAAGCCACAGGTGGAGTTAGTTCATTTACATAAGACCGAGCGAATTCTCAAAGTCAAGAGAAAGCATACTCACAGGACTAGCCTTGTTATGCCCCAAAACAGTACAGATAGTCCCAGTTATCTTATCATTATTTATTTATTTTTGAGAAATAGGGCCTATCGCTGAGCCTCTGCAGTTTGTAGGCTAATGATGAGCTCACAGACAGACAGACAAGCTGTGATGGGAATCTGTAAGACATCTCATTTATTTGCTTTGCTGGAGTTTCTGGCTCGGCGAAGGCAACAGCCCCAGGTGTTCAGTGCTTTCTCGAGTGGATTTGGCAGCTGCCACAAGTAGGAGAATAATCGCAGGTGATTGTTTTTAATGTCACTTCTGTTCGGGAATTAAACTGCTGGCTAAAATTTTTTATAGTAGAAAAAGACAGTAATCTCTCTGTGTGTAACAGAGAGATTGAACTGAATCCTACAATTTGAGGTGCAGATGAACTGTTATTGTCATGGAAACTTGGATACTTTATACAAATACATGAAGGACTACAGAAACAATATGCAACAGGGTTTTCACAATATGCAAATACGCTCAATATGTAGGTTGCACACATCTATTTACCTTAATCACATGTGTCGTAAATGTGTTGTAACGGTGCACTGAGGTTTCTGTTTGCATAGCAAATTCACTCTATCAGATTTATACTGCCATCTACTGGTCAAGTATCCCTATGACAATTTAGAGGAACACATTGTGGCGGCTGTACTCTTTAGTGTGATCTACAAAAAACAATTATCATTTAACCTTCTAACACTGTTCTGGTCAAAAATGACCGATTTACACATTCCCTGTACCATAAATATGGCATTTTTCATCAGATTGCCTCAAGATCTTATGATATCCTTCACAAAAGGCTTTTGAACACATAGAATTGATTAGGACTACTTCCTTTGAATTTTGAGTGATTTATTCAACTTAGAAACACTTTTTTTGTTCACGGTCAAAAATGACCGCCATAGGAAATGATTGGGAAAGAGTATCATTTTCATCCAGGAGATTAAAGACATCTCTCTCCACACACTCCTACAACTTACCACCAATGTTCCCACACACATGCATGCATGCACACACACCCACACCCACACACATAAAGCACACACACACATGTACACCCACTCACAGACACACACACACACACACACACACACACACACTCAGTACATGTTGTCAGTTCATGTTGTCATGTTGCCACTCGTGCGTGTGAACCACCAATGTTCGCACACATATGCATTCACGCACATACAGAAACACAACCACCCACACACACACAAACAGACACATGTTGCATGTGAACCACCAGTGAGCGTTTGCACACATTCACGCAACATGCAGAAACACACACACCCACACACACAAACACACATGTTGTAGATGTTAATTATCTAATAAGGTTTTGTTTACAATAAATGTTCTATTAAATAATACTTTTTGTCATGGTATTGGTATTTAAGAGCAGTTAAAACTGTCCGGTCAAATTTGACCGTGAACAATAAATTAAGGGGGGTAGCAACGAACAGTGTTTAAAGGTTAATTATGACCGCTGCGCATATAGGTTTAGTCAGATTTTTTTTTTTTTTTACGATGGCCAATTTGTGGGGACAATTTTGTCATCTCAAAACATTTACAGCTTTAGGCAGATTTGCACATTTGCCATATTCCTTACATTCCTTAATGATATATTTCACTGAACTCCAGTGACTCACTTATGCTTTTCAATAACCTTTTCTTTGAGTTCTTTGGAGTGTTCTTTTCTCTTCATGGTGGAATTATAGTCATTATAGCCATGAGTAATGATTGACCAGTAGGAACTAGTTATGACACTTTTGCGTGCAATGACTCAAGAAATGAAATAAGGCCCATTTGTTTTATGGGGTAGGACTGTTCAGCAGGGAACCAGTAGCCTATTATGTATTTAACCAACATAGCAATTGAAAATGTAAAAACAGCAGACATTTTGTACAAAATCAGTTGCATGAATGTACTAAAGCAAGCCTGATGCTTTTTCTCTACGAAGCTCTCCCTAGCGTCTGTACGTGTTGATACGTGTGTGAGCCCTTGCTCGGTCTGAAGCTCTTTTCCTTTTCTTTGCATCTTCCGTCAAGGGTTTTCACTGCTTCTTCGCCGGCTCTGCCATTATACACACGTTTGCAACAATCGCTAGCGTTTCGTTAGCCTGCCTCTGTGCTGGGGATGCAGGATGTAAACTGATCCTGCTTCTCGCGATGTCTGAGACTTTGTGAGACTGAAGGTCGGCAGGTCAGATACACCGAACTTGCAAGCGTGATATTCTTCCTACAGGCAGTAGGGGCGGGCGAGAGAGTCTTCATTCACCCTGTAATGAGTCATTTAACCATATACCAACATAAGAAGATGATTAATTAACACAAAAAAGTTGCCTGGTGACCCTTTAATGATGTGCACAAGTGATAAGATGATATGGAGGAGCATTTTTAAGAATTTCAATTCTGATCTGAGAAATGTGCCAAAGCGAAAAAGTGTGTTGTTGTGTGCGTCTGTATGTGTGTGTGTGAGGCTATGGTGCACACACACACACACACACATGACATGACATGACACCATATGAAGACATGACACCATATAAAGACATGACACCATATAAAGGCATGACCCCATATAAAGACATGATAGATGACATCGGATGCAGATATGCTCTTGTTTGTTGTAATATGTTTTCTATGGGAACTTTATATGGGAATCTACAGCATTCCATGAATGCCAGACATATTTGTTTTGTCAACTGATTATGTCCACTGAAGATTAGATTAACATTAGTCTATGGCTTTGCAACATGCACTTTATGACAGACCAGACAAAAAGTTCATTGCTCACCTCACAAAACAATTGTCTGTGTCAAGTCAAGTTTTCTTAGTTCAGAATAGTAATTCTCAAAACTGTTTGTTCAGACTCCATTTCATCGTATCACTATCGTGCACATCATTGAAGCAGTTTCTCCCCATCTTGAACAAATGCTTTCATACATCCATACAACTGATTTTGTACAAATGTCTGCTGTTTTTTTTTCAATGGCTAATGTCTAAGGCTGTCAATCGATTAAAAAAAATACTCTAATTAATTACATACTCTGTGATTAATTAATCTAAATTAATCGCATATATAATTTTTGCTGTGAAAGTATTTTAAATATTTAAATTCAAATGAATAATTGAATAATCAGCATTAGTGACATTAAAGTTCAAAAACTCTTTTATTATTATTTTCACTGTTCAAATAATGGCCATAATAATCTATGATATGACCTAATATGCTGAGGAAATAAATTCAAAAGTGCTTCGGGAAGAAGTTTTTTCACATGCAAGGCATTTCAGGCCACAGATATAACCTAGGGGACACAATGAAAATAAATTAACACTCCCCTCAATGTCAACACTTGCAGACATTGCAAAGGACTTTATTTTCAACACTTTATTTTTATCAACACCATCAGGCCATTTTTTAAAAGTAAATGTTCCAATCAATGATCTAGGCAGCACATTTTCTTCTCTCTCCTTCATTTTACAGTCTAATTTTTACTGACTAGAAGGGCTCGGGGTCAAAGGTCATACAGAATCGATTAATCTGCACTAATTTATTTTTTCAGTTATTTATTCTCAAATTAATTAATCGAAATTAATCAGTTATTTTGACAGCCCTACCAATGTCATGTTGGCCAAAATGCACTATAGGCTGCTGGTTCCTTGCTGAATAGTCCTACCCCATAAAACAAACTGGCCTTATTTTATCGCTGGTGTCATTACACGCAAATGCATTGAACTAGTTGTCATAACTAGTTGTCTGTCTAGCATATATACAGTGTGACCTGACAGACAGGAACGTCAGGATGTATAGAAAGATGTATAATGGTGCACAGCTCTGACCAAGGGGTGTTTTACTGTATATTGGCCATTTTTCATTTGCATTTAAAAGCCTTTGTTTTCTTTATATTGTCACAGTGTCTGTCAACCCCCTCCATACACAATATGTGTAACTTTGTAGTTTTGAAATAGAAATAAGAAAATACTTACAGAGTAAACTGTTATATTGACAACAAGACAGTTTTGAGTTTGACTATCTTGACATAAACAATGGCATCATGACTTGTCATTATGATTGCACTGACCATTTCATTGGCATAAATATTTGCTTTTGAGGCATAAACTAAGCATTTTGAGCAAGATACACACTTTTGCAGATTATTCATTATTCAGTGCAGTTTGCACTAATTGTTTTGAGAAATGCACTAACTGTTGTGCAAATCACAACACATTATAATTTGTGAAATGCACCAAAGCGACTGAGAAAAACTGTAATTCCACCTAATTTGGAACCCCATAAACTGTTGATCTGTTTATGTGCCCAATTGATTCTGCTGCACATGACGTCTTGCCTGTCGTTTCATTCAGCTGTTATTTCTGTTGACCTTCCTTTCACAGTGATGTTGTAGGCCCACATGTTGTTTGATTCTGCCGTTGTTCATGTTGTCTTCCTTGTCATTTCACTCTGCTGTTGTGCATGTCGACTTTTCTGTCATTTGACAGTATCGATCATCAGATATACCGTCTTTCATTTGATTGACAGGTGTGTCCATGTTGTCTCATTGAATAATTTGCACATTCAGTTTATTTTATTTCTGGAACACCATATCCCCTTTAAGAAGTGACCAATCTGTACTATGTAACTGTGATGTGTGTGTGTGTCTGTAAAGCTGCAGTATGTGTGTGTGTGTGTATGAGAGAGAGACTGTGGTTGGTATAAGACTGTGGTATGGGTGTGTATCATGTGTGTGTGTGTGTGTGTGTGTGTGTGTGTGTGTGTGTGTGTGTGTGTGTGTGAGTGAAGCACGGTCCATTCTGGCACCTCAGGACCTGGACTGCTAAACTAATAGAACTGCACACACACAAACACACACACCCTAAAACGTGTAGCAATAGTCACTGAGATTAGCATCTTATCAGTGTGAATACGCACCATCGACATTCAGTTTCAAGTATAATACCACATAAAGACATGATACCACATAAAGACATATCAGATGATTTCAGATGCAGATAATGCTCTCCTTTGTTTGTTTGTTGTTTTTCAATATGTTTGACATATTTCTTGCTTATGAACCGCTTTAAGAAGCGACCAATCCGTACTAGCGCACACACACACACAGACACACACACACACACACACATTTACAAGATAAAACACATGAGTTCTGTGTCACAGAGACCTCTCTGAGCTCTGCAGTTAGTTAGAATGGGGGGATAGTATTCTGCAGAGGACTTCACTACTAATATCTCCAGTGATATTTCTGACGTGGACTCCTGTCTGTCATCAGCCTTATCAGATCTCTGGCCTCAACACTGTGCTGCAGGAGCTCTGCAAGAGCTCTGGGCCCCAACACTGTGCTGCAGGAGCTCTGGGCCCCAACACTACTACAGGAGCTCTGGGCCCCAACACTGTTGCAGATGCTCTGGGCCCCAACACTGTTGCAGGTGCTCTGGGCCCCAACACTGTGCTGCAGGAGCTCTGGGCCCCAACACTGTGCTGCAGGAGCTCTGGGCCCCAACACTACTACAGGAGCTCTGGGCCCCAACACTGTTGCAGATGCTCTGGGCCCCAACACTGTTGCAGGTGCTCTGGGCCCCAACACTGTGCTGCAGGAGTTCTGGGCCCCAACACTACCGAAGAGCTCTGGGCCCCAACACTGTGCTGCAGGAGCTCTGGGCCCCAACACTACTACAGGAGCTCTGGGCCCCAACACTGTTGCAGATGCTCTGGGCCCCAACACTGTTGCAGGTGCTCTGGGCCCCAACACTACTACAGGAGCTCAGGTATTCAGGTTTCTTACCCAAAATACAAGACATTTCAACATTCGTCTTTCTGTTGCTATCCCTTTGCTAACAGCAATAATTCAGGCTACAAAACTGCTGCACTAACTAAATGTGATAAGGTGATTTCACGTTGTGCCTAGTAACTGAGTGGTATCACGTGAGGGACAATGACCAATCTCCTAGCGCGCTACACTTTAAATGCTCCCTGCACTTTGCTTGTGTATCTTGATCGCTTCCCTGCCTTTTGTCTTGTTCCCTGTATCCCCATCTACCTTCGGCCATGGTAAGCAAAGTGGTGAGTGAGTTTTGTGCGGGTTTGGCATCTGGCATTTAATACCATATATCATTTACAGCCTTCTTGCCTCCCTGGTTCTCTTGCGAGTCCCCGGGTGTTTTTTTCCACTGCCTCGGGTAGGAAATTAGTTTGATAAATTGTTTCACACTGGTATAATTAACTGTTCATGATCCCCTGTGTTGAAACATTTCCTATGTGAAAATGCGCCAGATTTCTCCTTTAAGGCACTCTTCTCTCTTTTTTCAGTGTAAGAACATTGAGCCCAAAGATTGAAACACAACCCTATCTGTGGGTCTGTATCCTCTGCTAGCACCCTTCTTTCCTCTCAAAGCATCCTCCTCTCCACTCCTCTGCTAGCATCCTCCTCTCCACTCCTCCGCTAGCATCCTCCTCTCCTCTCCTAGCATCCTCTTATCTGGGGGAAGAGATGTATCTTGAGTATGGGGTGCTGGAGATTCATTAGCTCTGAGGAGGTCTGAGTTCAGTGGGCTCTATTAGAGAGGACACACACACCTGATGATATGCACAAACTGACATATTTCCCTGTTACCTCTCATCCACAGAATTTCAGGTAACGTTATTCTGATCGACCATTACGGGCCATGTAAATAGGCCTGAAAGCAGAGCTGCAGCACTCACTGCTGTCAGGCTGGTCAGGCCAGGAAAACTACTGATCCAGAGGCAGTTTGACACAATAAAGAATCTGAGCATCACTTCTCCTGACTCTTGTGTTCACACACGCTTCAGGGTCAGATGGACACGTCACTTAGCAGGCAGGACACACTAGTCATACTGATACTAGTCAACACTGAAACACACACATCTATTCCTGTCAGCAGATAAACACACACACGCATACACCAGATGGCAGATCAACACAACTCTACACACTGCCAAAAGCACATACACACACCACCAATAACACACACACACACAAACAGGCACATTCCCAATCAGACACAGTCCCTCACTGATATATGGTCAGAGAATTAGGTCAATGAATCTGGGAAATCCATCTCAACTCACGCTTTCATCATTAGAGAAGCATGTGTGTGTGTGTGTGTGTATCTGGGCACCAGCCATGCGCAAAACACAAAATAATGATTTACTATTGAATTTAATCATATATGTCAGTCACTGATGTTTTGAAGTCTTCCCTCTGATTGTTTGGGGGTGTTTGTGAACCTGTCTTCCTGAAATGCAAAGGGTTTTTTTTAACACCCATAAAATAAAACAGGGCAGGCTACAGTCAAACAAGATCAATTAATACTTTTTAATACCAACCTCTAAATTGTATTTTCTAATTAAAACAAATTCCACACAACTTACTCTGAGAATTGGGGTCCATAGCTGCCGACGTAGAGTTTGGCCGACTGCAGGGCCATAATTAAGCTGCTTTGGGTGTTTAAACTCCGCCACATCTCAGGCCTCTACGCCACCGTGAGACGAGTGTTGGTGTTGGGGTGGACTTCCTTCAGACAAACATTCAGACACACATTCATTCATTCCAATGGTCTTGAATTTTCCCTTGGGGATCAATAAAGTATCTATCCATCTATCTATCTATCTTTACAGGAAATATTATCTTTGCTCAAAACACACCTTGGTGGATCAAAACCCTGGGGCTCTCTTCTGGTATGTCTCCAGTGGAAAAGCATCTAACCTCTGGCCATGGATCTAGGTGTTATTTTACCATGGGAAACATTTGGTTGGATATGAAAGCGTGAAATAATCTGCTACTGCTACTTACTAAAGTCTATTTTCTTATAAAAGAATAATGTAATTTAAAAACATTTGATAAGGCTTGCTACAACAAAATGATCTGTAATCTACAGAAAAATGTATAATTTATCTTAGGACTGCAGTCATGAAAGCACTACAACACACACACACACACATTCATTCCAATGGTCAGTTGGGTTTTCCCCCTCAGAGCCCTGTTTAACCATCAAATTCCACCAGAACATGGACCATTCCCCAAAACGCTGCATCATTGGGGTCCCCTGGTCACTACTACTGTGATTTCCTGACCAAATGTAACATGCGATGAGAAAATAGGATTCCACAGGGATTTCTCCTGATTAAAAACTGTGCAATACTTACACCCCTATTGCAGATCAGTTGTACAGTTTGAACACAAAAGAACAAAGAATCCCGATCACAAGAAAGTCACGTCATCTGAACAGTCTAGCCATTCAGTGCCTCTAAAGCAGGGGTGTCAAACATAAGGCCCGGGGGCCAGATCAGGCCGCAAGCAGGTTTCATACAAGATGTTTGGGGTAGGAAGGGAAAATTAGAAAGAAAAGATATTCACATGCAGCTATCTTCAACAATTTATAATGAGCAATTTATGTGCTAAATTGATTAAACCTAGCACTACAAACCATCCTCAGGAAGGAAAAGGCCAAAAAACTGACATGTAAGTAGGGTGTTTTAAGAGAGAAAGAGCAGGATATGATGTCAGAAGATGATTTGTACGTGTTTGCTCATAAGTGGGTATAGTGAAGGAGTATCATCAGACAACAATCTGATACCAATGCATAGAAAAGAAAATGACCATGACGGCCCCCACAAGGTCTCATTCCAACAAATCCGGCCCACTGCCTAATATGAGTTTGACACTCCTGCTCTAAAGAGTAAAGTTAAAAGTTAAAGTTAAAGTCTAAAGAGTTGCGTACTGAGATGTCCGATAAGTTTCTCGTTCAAGTGAGGACTCAATGAAGCAATGACACACCTGAAGCACACTCATTATCAACAGCTGCCAAAATGTAATTGTTGAATAAACTGCTCCAGTACACATGTTGTTGCTTTGCTTCACATACAGGTGGTTTGTGACATTTAAAAATACAATGTATACACAATATAAATGGAACCCCCAAAAAAAAAAAAAAAAACGATTCTTAAAAATAATTCATATACAACTGAACAGATGGCTATGCGCAGTAATAATGGACAAACAAGGGGTAACAATACAGCAGGCCACTGTCCAATCAGCAACCAGAGGATCCCACGGGTCCATCCCACTGGCCAATGAGCAGAGGGGCTGGGCAGGCAGAGGTGGTGATGGCTCGCCCCTGAGTGCCGATGAAGCGGTGCGTGCGTGTGTGTGTGTGTGTGTGTGTGTGTGTGTGTGTGTGTGTGTGTGTGTCTGTGTGTATGTGTGTGTGTGCGCGCACGCTGCGGTTCTCTGCTGGTTCTGTGATTGGCTGCATCTGCTGCAGTGGTGGTTCTAATGTGGACTGCCCAAACACTCGGGAAAAAAAACAAAACAAAAAAACAATGCCCTCCCCGTCCAACCCAACCCCTCCCTATACACACCTTGGAGCACAGCGCTTGTAACATCGTAACAAAAGCAATGTTGCGTTTTTTTTTTTTTTCTTTTCATCAAAAGAACATACAATACAGGCAAATAACAAAACAAAAAAAAGAAACCATAGGGTCCATAAGAAGCAACTGAGATTAAGAGAGTACATGATTCTTATCTGATTGCAGTTAAACAAAGTAGAGTTAAGTGTTAGTAACACAGGCATTAAAACAAGAGCGATTTAGGAACCTGTAGAGCACACAGCCCCCAACACCAGTACCCAACGCAAGGAAACCAGATGGGACTGATCCAAAATGTCCGTCTGTCTGTTAGTCTGTCTCTCCCTATGACAGCACTGATGCTTCTGAAACCAGATAGGACTGAGCCAAAATGGCCATCTGTCTTTCTGTCTGTCTGTCTCTCTCTTTAACAGCACTGATGCTTCTGAAGCCAGATGGGACTGATCCAAAATGGCCACCTGTCCCATCCATAAGAGCACTGAGGGCTGGGGACGCATGGCAGAGCCCTGACTCTTGCTGTTCAGTATAATACACTCCTCCCCACACACACACACACACACACACACACTTCCCCTCAGCCAAAGAGGCCAGAATGGCAGGTCTCAGCAGACCTTTGAAATCTGAGTGGACCTATTTCGACACCAACAGACACACATTCTGACGAACCCATTGTCTTTCTCTCTTTTGCACACACACACACACACACACATACAGCCTCTGCAGAGTGGTTCTGTTGCCATTGATTTTCATTTGGAGGGGGATGTCTCTGGGATTCCACCCCCTCAGTCAGAGAGAGAGAGAGAGAGGGAGAGAGAGAGAGAGAGAGAGAGAGACTTACAGGCCAAATAAACACAATCCTCTTCACATCATCATGATCTAAAACAACAGCACCCTGCCTCATCATTAGTATAGAGGACTAACAGCTCATAGGTTTCCTCCTTCTCCTCCTCCTCTCATATGTGCCTCCCTCCATCCCTTTCTCGCTTTCCTAACTCACAACCAATTTCTGTTCATTTCCATAAAGACCATTATTGTGGTGTTCTTTAAAAAAAAAAAAAAAAAAAAAAAAAAAAAAAACTAAAAGAAAGCGAGAGAATTAGAAAAGGAGGAGTGTGTCTGGCGTGCCTGTGTGAGTCTCTGTCTCGGGCGGCTCCAGAGCGCCCCCTGCAGGCTCCTACTCAGACTTGTGGCAGTACAGGTCCTTGAGGGCCTTCAGCTCCTCGATCAGGGTCTTGTTCTGGTTCTCCAGCACGGCCACGCGGTTCTCCAGGCATTTCACGTACTCCTTCTTCTTACGACGGCACTCCCGCGCTGCCTCCCTGTGGCCCAGAGGGGAAGCACAGTTAGAAAGACACTCACCTGGACACACACACACACACACACACACACACACACACACACACACACAGGGCAGACCTTCCTCTGGCCTGTGTAGCCACCCCCCCCCCCCACAAACACACACACAGACCTGTTTTTCATGAGGCGGACCTCCCTCTTGCATGTGGCCACCCCCCCCCACCACCCACACACACACACACACACACACACACACACACACACACCCTGTTCTTCATGAGGCGGACCTCCCTCTTGCGCGTGGCCTCTTCGGCACCCTGGCTGGGGAGAGCGGGGGACGACGCCATGACGACACCGGGGGCGATGGCGCTGGTGTTGGCCGTGCGGATCTGGTAGGCCTGGACGTCGCCGGACGCAGCTGAAATAGAGGAACACAGGGTCAGACACACACACACACACACACACACACACAAAGCTTTAGGATCACCTAAACTAGCTCTGTTCTTAAACCATTCCAATCTGGGTTTCGTCCTAATGACAGAAGTGAGACAGCACTGCTTAGGGCAATCAGTGTTGCAAGAGTTAATATGGATGATAACAAACTCTCAGACCTAGTACTGTTAAGCCTAATTGCTCCATTTGGAACAGTGGATCATGATATCCTTGTCAAAAGATCACAGAGCTGAGTTGACCTCTCCGGCTCAGTCTTAACGAAATCTGTGCCAAACAGATAGGACTTGAACAAAGACTCGATCTTGACTCGGACTCGACATAGGTGGTCTCGTCCCCATCACTAATAAGTCCTCTGCTGAAACCAACTGGCCTTCCTAGGTGATCAGTCCTGGCCTTCCTAGGTGATCAGTCCTGGCCTTCCTAGGTGATCAGTCCTCTGCTGAAACTAACTGGCCTTCCTAGGTGATCAGTCCTCTGCTGAAACCAGCAGAACAGGTCCCCCAGGACTCTTTTCAGGCAGGCAGTATACTGCCATTGGGGGACACAGAACAACAGAGAAAGCCAGCTAAAAACACACACAAAAAGCCAGACAGCCAGAAAAAGAAAACACACACACACACTCTCACCTTGCACAACCACCTGGTTGCTGGGTACAAGTATCTGCTGTCCGTCGCTGGTCTGGGCGTACTGTAGGATGGTGGTGCCCGGCTGGGCACCCGCCGCGTTGGTCATGGTCAGCGTCTGCAGGCCCTGTACGCCGTCCGTGCCGTTATTGGCCAACTGAATCGCCCCACCTTGAGTGATGGCAACTGCACAGGAAGGGACTCATATCAGTTCAGCAGGAGTAGGACTGTGTGTGTGTGTGTTAACGAGTGGTCTATGTAAGGGACTCATATCAGTTCAGCAGGAGTAGGACTGTGTGTGTGTGTGTGTGTGTTAACAAGTGGTCTATGTAAGGGACTCATATCAGTTCAGCAGGAGTAGGACTGTGTGTGTGTGTGTGTGTGTGTGTGTGTGTGTTAACAAGTGGTCTATGTAAGGGACTCATATCAGTTCAGCAGGAGTATGACTGTGTGTGTGTGTGTGTGTGTTAACGAGTGGTCTATGTAAGGGACTCATATCAGTTCAGTGGGAGTATGACTGTGTGTGTGTTTGTTAACGAGTGGTCTAAGGGTCTATATCAGTCATATATAAGAGTATGCAACAAACAAGCACACAGTCCTGGTTAAGAGTCATCACTGCTGGACTCAGACACACACACACACACACACACACACACACACACACACACACACACACACACACACACACTCACTCTCACACACTCACACACACACACACGCTCTTACTGTACTGGCCGCTGCTAGTTTGATAGATGGGCGTGGGCACGGTAACTGTAGTGATGGCGGGGGCGGAGTCTTCCTCAGACTTCTCCTCTTCTATCCGCGGAACAGCCGGAGCATCCGACGACAGGTCATTCAGGATCTTCCTGCAAAGTTCAGACCACAGGTCAGTGTGTGTGTGTGTGTGTGTGTGTGTGTGTGTGTGTGTGTGTTAACCAGACAGGAGGTCATTCCGAGTCAACAATGTATTTGTGTGTGTGTATGTATGTATGTATGTATATGTTGACCAGACAGTAGATCATTCCATGTCAACAAGGTGTATGTACCTGTAGGAGGGCCGTCGAGACAGGATTTCTCTGCGCTTCTGGGAGTCAGTCACACTGTCCACAGACTCCTGGGAGTCCTCACTCTCAGCTATAGTAGAAATCTACACACACACATACACCGACAAACAAACAATTACACACATGCAGGTTAATAATATTTGTGTTCAAAGGTGCATTCAAGTAGTGTGAATACATAAATGAGTTTGTGTATGTGAATATGTGGATGTGTGTGCGTATCAGTGAAATTTATTTGTATAGCACATTATCATACATAATCGCCATTCAATGTGACTTAAACAGACAGAACCAACAAATGAAACGTAAATAGCCCAAGAAAAAGGTATATAAAAGGAAATTAAAATGAATCAAAAAGAATAAATAAACACATGACTATAAAACAATCCATATGGGCCATTAAAAAACATCTGATTCATCAAATGCAGTAGAAAACACTGCACTTGCGGGGGCTGGATGTGTGTGTATATATGTGTGTGTGTGTGTTCACGTGTACTGTCTGCACTTGCGGGGGCTGGATGTGTGTGTATATGTGTGTATATATATGTGTGTGTGTGTGTGTTCACATGTACTGTCTGCACTTGCGGGGGCTGGATGTGTGTGTATATGTGTGTATATGTGTGTGTGTGTGTGTGTGTTCACATATACTGTCTGCACTTGCGGGGGCTGGATGTGTGTGTATATGTGTGTGTGTGTGTGTGTGTGTGTTCACGTGTACTGTCTGCACTTGCGGGGGCTGGATGTGTGTGTGTGTTCACCTGTACTGTCTGCACTTGCGGGGGCTGGATGACGGAGGGCTGTGCGGCCTGGATGACTCCGTGCACCTGCACCGTCTGCCCGTTGGGCAGCTGGACCAGAGTGACCGTGGGTCCGCTGGCGCTCGCTTGTCCCGCTGCCATGGACACCTGCAGTCCACACATGGAGAGGTAGGACTGTGCAATTCATCGGATTTTAATCTCGATCTCGAATTTGGCTCCAAACGATCACAACAACAATGTAATCGAGAATAAATTATTATTTTGCCACATTCCTTTTAGAAAATGCCTAGTGTTATGCCCTCCCACCCCATTCCATACGTGTGACCCTCAATGGCGAAACCAGTCGCATGGGTCAGTTTTTCAAAATTAGTTTCTCATGCTCATTATGAGACAGTGTGCTTTCAAATGATGCCTTTAATGAAAGAATGCTGACCAACACACTACCGGGATAAGGACATTCAAAGTGTTTTGATAGTAAAAGTCTGTTTGTATATACCTGTACCTGTGCCAAGGTGGCGATGTGCTGGGTATCTGTCTCAGAAACAGCAGTGTCGCCGCCCTGCTGGACCTCTGCAGCAGCTTCCATAGTCATTTAGATCACCTGCATGCGGGCGCACACACGTACACGTACGTACACACACACACACACACACACACACACAAACCAGAGATAAAATGTCACTTAGATAAACCAAATTCACCCTAAAGGAGAGGGTGGGGCTTCCTCAGGTGTAGAAAGAGGTGTGGACATCAGTGAATGACAATCACAGCACCCAATGAAAGTTTAATTTTATGTATTGACCATTTACATTTATGCATTTAGCAAGACACTTTTATCCAAATCAACTTACAGAATGAGAGACTTACAGAATTTACATTTCAACTTGTCAAAGTCACACATTTTCATGAAACTGAATAAGGACAAGCCTGAAGTTGTAATTATTAACACAAAGTGCTCTTCTAAACTCTTCTTCATTTCATTGTTAAACACCTTATATTGTTGTCTTGCATGAAGATGTTGTATACATAAAGTCGGTTTGACTGATTGACATCAGGTAGTGGTGGCACAGACCTTGTGTGCACAAGTGTGTGTTTGCCGTTGGGACTTTAGTAGTGGCACTAGTGGCTGTGGAAGGCGCGCGGAGAAAGGGGTATGGTTTGATACAGCGCTGAACTTTGGGAGGCCCTCGGCAGAAAAAGGAAATTTTACTTAAGAGTCGTTTTTATTGAAATAACCGACTCAATAAATATTACAAACACCATAAAACACATATTTTGGATACCCTGTATAATAATGTTTTTGCAATGTTTTCCCTCTTTATTCTATTCATCTATGTGTGTGTGTGTGTGTATATATATACACCTTTTTAATATATATATATATATATATATATATATATATATATATATATATATATATATATTACACACACACAGTCAAAAGTTTGGAGACACTTTCCATTTCATTTATTTCCATTCCATTACAGAGAGAAGGATACCAGATACAATGCAGAGAGATCATTTGCATTGTTTTTTGTTTTACTCAGGGCAGCAGTTTTCAGATTACATTGTCCTTACATAATTGCAAAAGGGTTCTCCAATGTTTTCCAAGTTAGCCTTTTAAAATGATACCAGATTAGTAAACAGAATGTGCCTTTGGAACATTGGATGAATGATTGCTGATAATGGGCAATGTAGATATTGCATTAAAGATGAGCCATTTATTTCTACAACAGTTGAGAACCCTTTTGCAATCATGCAAGCACATAAAAATGTAATCTGAAAACAGCTACCCTGATAAAAAAAAACAACTGATGTCTAAGTAACCCCAAACTTTTGACTGGTAGTGTAGGTCTAGGCCTACTTCTCCCTGATCTTCCACATTTTACTGCTTGTGCTACAAATATCAGTTTCATGAATGAACTTTAATTAACAAATATTGCCATGCATGCGGGCCAAAAAACAACTGACAGGTTGAGTTCAGGTGCTGCATGGACACACCAAAAACTGTTGCCGATTCTCATTAAATGAGCATTGATGCTGACACGCTATTTAGGGCATGATAGCCCGTCACTCTCACTCTACCCACTACTGTGGATTGGCTCGGTACATGCCGGAGCCTCACATGAACTCACACGCAAAGAGGAAGAGCGTGGAGGGGCTCGTTTGGAAAAGGTCCTGGGAGTCCAGCAGAGCTTAATTCTAAAGGTCAGAGGTCAGTTGGGAGTTGGGAGGGGGTTCCCTCTGCTCCTGTCTGTCTGGGGGCAAGGGGGAGTTGACTCAGCTTTTCTTTTTTTTTTTTTTTAAATCACCCTCCAAATACTAGGCAAGGCTTCGCCTACCATTCTGACACACACACGCACGCACCCTATACTTTTAACTAGCAGCCAACTGAACAATGGAATTTAGCAGACGCTTTTGTCCGAACTTACAAAGACTAATAACATTCAAGCCACCATGCAAAGGACAACTTAGGCAACAATAAATACATCCAGCAGAGGACGAAAGTACAAAAGTGTAAGCATTAGTCAAAGTGTAGCTGAAAACATTGTGGGTGGGAGGGGGGCTAAATATGCAAAACTAATATGGAGGCAAACTACATTTTCCAGAAATAAAATGACATGCGAGATGTGGTCTTCAGCTAGGTGTTACAACACGGAATACACAGGAGACTGTAGACGTTGCAGGGATAACTCGCGTGCAGAGCGAAAGAATGCATGCCTGAATGCGACTGTCTCTGTGTGTGCGCGTATGACTGTGGGTAGAGGTGGGAGTACTAGACCAGACTCGCCGATGACTCAAAGTATGGCAAGAGTTGCCAATTTGCCGCCTTTTTACTTCCGGATGTATTACAAGTCAGGGAATCAATTCCATCAGTATTTGTTTACATGTTACATACGCTACAGCATGACAATATCGACCATTGTAAATTCACCTTTAATTGATACTTGCAAGCGGTAACCACTCAATGTAACATGGTAACGTTAACTAGCGTTGGAATTTATTCACCCCATGTCGAAATCTGACACCATGCGAGTTTGAATTTGAGTGAAAGTATAAGATGGTAAGTTACGCAATCTCCCACGACTGCGAAGACGCATTGCAACTGTTCAGTGCTGCACAGCTAGGTCGTTTTAAACCACGAAAAGAGCAGATCTATTCAACCTCGCCGAACCAATTCTTTATATGGCGTTGGGTTTGCGCTGGGTGGGCTGCTAGCTCCCAGGCTAAATGTTTGCCTGCATGTGTCCAGCTTGCTGTTCCATTTCAAGATGTTAGCACAGAACACCATGTCATAGGAAAAAACAGCCACCCTGATCGCTAACGTACCCATCCAATGTCCAATCGCGTACAGTTTGATGACTGGTAATCTGCTCAACATTATTACGCTAGTTTTTCCCGTGGATGCATAACAGATCTCATTCGTTTCCTCCAACTCCACATCTCTTTCTGACTCATTCGAGCTAACGGGCTAGCTAGCAACTTAGCTGTGTGAAACATGCCCACCGCCGCCATGATCTCTTTGTTAGAAACGGACCGAGCATTGCCGAATATTAACTTTTACAGCGTGTGCATTATCGCTTTCCCCCACCGACGCGCCTCTTCTTACCCGACACAGACTCTGCTCGTCACTCCCGGGCCCTCGGAGCTCCACTTTTATTCAGTCCGACACGTAAGAGACCGCGTCAGGCTACACCTCCGTCGCGTCACCGAGGACAACAACACGGAGAACGAGGGGGACGAAAATCAGCTCTAATTCACTATCGACAGGATCCGATGTTGTCCCGGAAAATGCCGAAACTGTAACGAAGAGGGCCGAGCTCCACACGAACATGGGCGGATTTACACGAAACTATGCATATACTGCGCATGCTCACACGAGAACGTTGTTGGCTCAAAGATTCTATAGTTAACTTAGCTTTATCAACCGTCTCTGGTTGGCTGCTTTAACATTCATAAAGTGCTATATTCTTGACATTTAACGATTCTGGCACATACACTGTTTGACGTTGACTATGGACATATAATTTTCAATCTTTACGAAAGTATTTGCATGGATGGCGACGACTAAGCCGCGCAGTTGTGATTGGTCCATTTTCACAGAGAATCAGTTCGAGTATCAATTTTCCACCAATGACGGCCCATTGTGTTGACGTTTGCGAGGAGAAAAAAGTAGTTGCTCTTCCTGTTTGGAATCAAACCAGGAAATACAGACCATGTAACTCGGAACGTCGAAGTTGTGTGAATGCAATCTTGTCCATTTCTTTTTTCTTCGCTCGTATAATCACACATTATAGTTATGGCTTCGTTATTCAAGAAAAAGACGGTGGATGGTGAGTTGGTCTTAATAATTGTCAAGTTGCCTGCATATTTGTCGCCACAATTGCGGGATAATGCCGCATTTTAGCAAACTAATGTTGACGAGCTAAGCTAGCAAGCTAAAAGTAGCCTTACCAGTTTATGTGGATTGATCTCGCCAGGACTGTAGGGTATAGTGTCGCATTTACCAAGCTTTGAAACTTGCCAGCCAAAGATAGCCTCCCTGAACTCAGGGGCATATTGTCGTTTGAGAATCAGTGTAAAGATCCGTCTATCGCGAAACACCAAGTGATTCGATAGATTTGTACGAGGCCAAACCAACGTCTTTCCCTTGAAGAAGTTGAGTTGACCAATATTCTCGAGACCACAGTCCGCTGTTCTAACTAGTCTACTGATGCTTTTGTGCTTATGTCTGGGTTAGGTGAGTGTGTATTGTAAACTAGCTTCATTAGAACGTGATTCTTCTCCTAGATGTCATCAAAGAGCAAACCAAAGAACTCAGGGGAACCCAGCGGCAGATCACCCGAGACCGCACCGCCCTGGAGAGACAAGAGAAACAAATGGTGAGCACACACGGATTGTCATAACTCCTGACAGTAGTCATGGCCGCACCTCTGTGAGTGATGTCATCAGACTGGTGTGGGATTTCCACTGTGACACACAGAGGCAGTGGAGAGGCTAGCTGACACCTTAACCTGTTAGTGTCTGAACATGGTCACTTACTACTGTGTGTGGGTGTGTACTCATGCTAGCATTCCCATTTCACCAGCTTTGAGTGTGTGTGTCTGTCTGTGTAAACATTCCCATTTCACCTGGTGTGTGCGTGCGTGTGTGTGTATGCACGTGTGCACTCCCATATCATCTGTTGTGGGTGTGTGAGTACTTCCATGTCATGTGCTATGTGTGTGTGTGTCTGTGATTATTGTTGTGCAGGAGCTGGAGATTAAGAAAATGGCGAAGGCTGGGAACAAGGATGCGTGTAAGATCTTGGCCAAGCAGCTAGTTCAGCTACGCAAGCAGAAGAACCGCACCTACGCCGTCAGTTCAAAGGTCACCTCCATGTCCACGCAGACCAAGCTCATGAACTCTCAGATGAAGATGGCTGGTGCTATGGCCAAGACTACCAAAGTAAGAGTGCTCTATATGGATACATGAAACTGGCCTCTATATGTAGACTGATGAAACTGGCCTCTGTAGACTAATCTGAGCATCCCCTATATGTAGACTATTAAAACTGCCCCCTGTATCTAGACTATTAAAACTGCCCCCTGTATCTAGACTATTGAAACTGCCCCCTGTATGTAGACTATTAAAACTGCCCCCTGTATGTAGACTATTGAAACTGCCCCATGTATATAGACTAATGTAAGCAGCTTCTGTAGACCGTTTCAACCGCATAAACAAACATGTGTGTTCCTAAGGCATTTCTGGTGGCACAGAAAACAACATTGAGCTAATGGTAACTTGGGTAATAAAAAAGTTTTAAAGTGGACATTTTGTAGAGCCTTATGCTAAAGTCTAATTCATTTTACTTTCAAAGTATTTGCGTTGGCGTTGAACGTTTCAACCGGAAACCTTCTAGGAACCGATTGAAAGGGTCTATATGTAGACTAATGTGAGCGGCCTCTATATAGACTAACGAAACTCTCTGTAGACCATGCAGGCGGTCAATAAGAAGATGGATCCTCAGAAGACCCTCCAGACGATGCAGAACTTCCAGAAGGAGACGGCCAAGATGGAAATGACGGATGAGATGAGTAAGGCTATATCCACATGAATCCGTTTTGTTTTGAAAACTAATTGACCTCCATATGACTGTTAGAGCTCTGGGAGTCTCTCGGCTGCATTAGAGTCCGGGAAGGAGATGAATGTAAGGCTTGTAGATGTGTGTGTGAGTGTGAGTGTCATACAGTTAAGAACCAAATTATTCATACCCCTGGCAAATATTGATTTTGTCTTTATCGATATGTTTGTTCTGACTGAAAATGACACTGTCACTGCCAAAAGGTTGCAAGACAATGTGGGAGAAACATGGAATCAAAAAAAGAAGCATTTTCATCTTTTTTTTTTTTTTACCTTATTATGAAAAATGGCATGTCCAAAATTATTTATAACCTTCTAAAGTAATCAATGGATACATCTTTATTTGCATTCACAAATCTCAAAATGGTTCTTAGAATACCTACCAACCCTCGTCATGTCTCCAGAATAATTGTAGACCTTTTTAGCAGAAATCCAGGTTTTGAAGAATTTTGTTCCTAACTGAATGAGTAGTAGGGCTGGGACAACGCGTCGACATAATCGATGACGTCGACGCAAAAAATACGTTGACGCAAAATATGAGCCTCGATTCGTCAAGCATAACGTGTGCTGCTAAATATTTTTTAATTTTACACCTTCAGTGTTTCAGGGTCAAGTTTAGCATGCCTACTTGCAGCTGCTTGTATTCGTTACTCATGCAGGGCTCATTTTATTGACTCTGAATGTTTGCAAAATCCCGATGTAAATGGAAAAGTGTTTTCCAAGACTCAAAAGTGCTTGTCTAAAGGAGAAGTACGAACCGTTATTTGAACTAACTACGTTATGAATTGCATCCACACATCAGCAGCCTTTTAACTGTGTTAATGTTAATTGCAAGGATTCCCACACAGGCACTCAATTAGACATACACTACTGAACTTTATTGAATGCTACCTCTGACTAAGAATGCATTACTTTGCACTTGTATAGTCTTTTATTTTGGAATCTTAAAAGCAATAAACATATATTGCAGTGTTAAAGAATTCATGTTTTTTCATTCAGATATGTAAATAAACATGTATAAGTTGCTATTAGTGAATTAATGGGGAGATAATCTAATCGAAATGGAATCGGACTGAAAAAATGAATCGTTAGATTAATCGATGCATCGAAAAAATAATCGCTAGATTAATCGTTTAAAAAATAATCGTTTATCACAGCCTGAGTAGGTTAGCCTCATTGACTCTAGTCATGGCTATTGACACTAATATTGCTTCCTATCCTGTGTGTGTGTGTGTGAAATGGAGTTGTTATCTTGTTATCTGTTTGTGTGTCTGGTACAAGTGGATATAGTAGTTGTTTGTGTGTATATGTGTGCATGTGTGTGTGTATGCGCGGTGGACTTAATTGTTGTCTGTGTTTCTCCCTCAGTCAATGACACACTGGATGAGCTCTTCGAGGGCTCGGATGATGAGGAGGAGTCTGACAACATCGTGTCCCAGGTGCTTGACGAAATCGGCATCGAGATCTCAGGAAAGGTGAGTCCCAGAACATTGTCTCCCAGGTGCTCGAGAAGGCCGTGTGTGTGTGTGTGTGTGTGGGGGTGCTCGAGGAGGTCCTGATATCATTTCCCTCGGGATCAATGATCATGTCTATCATCCATCTATCTCTGAGTGTGTGTAATTATAGCCTATAATGCCCCGAAGTGTGTATGTGTGACACTGCAGGAGCCATGTGTGTGTTGTGGTGTTAAAAGTGCAGAAAGGCTTTAGAGAGGGGAGCTAGAGCAACCATTAGATACCATCAGGCCCACACGCACAGGCCAGAAAGGTATTCCATCAACCTTGCTAAAGACTAAACCTGGCTTTTTTCGATAAGTCTCGCTAATTTTAGTGAAAGTTCCATTACATTAGTGTGGTTTACTTAAATCCCAGTTTGGCAATTTATGCCACAGAACTAATCTGGTCCGTAGCAGGTTAACTTTCAAGCTTAATCAAGCTGTGTTCCAAAAAAAAAAACATCACTCGGAAAACGAGTTCCAAATGAGTTCCGTCAACCTGTGCATGTTCATGTCCTACAACTTCAAAAATAGTCAAAACTTTTTTCCAACAGTGCCACCATGCATTGATTTATATATTCACTAGTTCTGAAGAATCTATGAAAATTATACAACTTAAAAATGTTTTAATTTGACGTGTGATTCTAGGAGTCCTGCTACTCTGCCTAATTTGCGTTCTGTGATGGTGTAACACGTAGCATGACGGCAGAGTAAAGGAGGCACAATTGTGCGTGTTCTCAGGTTCGCTTCTCACACAGCTTTACAAAGCATATCACATTGATAATGGCATTTATAGTGATACTCTTTAATGAAAGCCATTAAAACCGCTTCATGTGTCATGTCAAATCAACTGTGTGCTACACAGATTATATTAAATATTGGCAACTATTTCAACTTAATAAACCCGTTTAGAAATCATTTGGCTGGTTAAATGACCTGGTTCGGTTCGGTTCGGACTTTCCGCTCCACCTAGCGTCCCCAGGCGGAAAACTGATAGACAACTATCTTTTTCTCTCTCTCTGTTCAATTTATATGACTATAAAATTCTTGTGCATGGCGCTTGTAAATCGAACAGAAATTTTACGACATATAACCTCTTTTGGTCAAACTACTGTTTTGGTTTACTTTTCTACCTCGTGCATGAGCAGATATGAAGCTGACCTAAGCCTCGTTCGAATAAACGAGGGCAAGATCCAGCTACTTTGAGTTAATGGAACGGCTTCAGCCCCAATTGAAAGTCTATGCTAGGTCAAGCCAGGCTATTTCTGTTAAGCGCCGCCTTCATTAAAGACGTTGATGGAATTCCCCCCAGTTCAAACAAAGTACTCGCAATGAGATGAAACCTTTACAAAAACAACTCGCAATTGTGTGAATTAATTGTTACAAGTGTGTGTGTGTGTGTGTGTGTGTGTGTGTGTGTGTACATGATCATTTGGCAACCGTTTGTGTCATCTCACTGCGGATCTTTAGTCTGAACTGGGCTGGGGTACATTTGAGTGAAGTGTGTTTTAGTGTGTGTGTGCACACTCTGTCGTGTGTGTGTGCGCGCATGCGCTCATCCCAGAGTTAAGTGGATGGCATGTGAGAATGAATTGGTTCTTTCATGAACACTAACCTACTGCTCACCCTCTTAACAAATGCCTGTGTTTAAAAGCAGTCTACCTACCGTGTGTGTGTGTGTGTGGGAGCGTTTTAAGAACAGCAATGATAATAACTAATGGCCAACAATATGCTGAAATGACTGTGGTACTCCAGTGCTGGTAGCAACGGTGTTATCCCTGTGTTAGTGATGAGTTATGGTTTAAAAATGTCACCAGGCAAGGGTGAAATGACTGGTATGGACGAGCTTGGGATTACTGGCGACCCCTATCGATGTTACTTTGAATAAGCTGTCTGCTGGTTACCCTGTCTGAAAGGCTGGATTGAAGCCTTGAATGTTTTTTTAATGTTATTGAGTTGTGTCTTGAGCTATATCGTGAGCTATATCGTGTGTGTGTGTGTATGTGCAGATGTCCAAGGCTCCCGCGGCGAGCAGGAACAACCCCAGTGCCTCCACGTCCAAAGCGGACACCATCTCAGACGACGAGATCGAGAGACAGCTGAAGGCCTTGGGAGTGGACTAACACAGAGAATCTTTCTCTCTCTCTCTGTCTCTCGCTCTTTCACTCACTCACTCACACACACATACACACACACACACACTGGCACACTACTAAGAAAAATACAGCTTGGACTTTCTAAGGCATATCCTGTCTGCTGAAAAGTCTGTGTGGACACAAACACACACACATGCATGCCTTCAGTCTCTCTGATGTGAACCTCTGGAAACCTCTGCAGCAGAGTCACAGAGTCCCCACTGGGAGGTGCTGTTTTGACTCTTTCTGCTCCGTACAGCTGCAATAGGTAGACTCAGGTGTGTGTGTGTGTGTGTGTGTGTGTGTGTCTCTGAGAAATACACTCCATGCCCTCAATGCCACCCCCTACAACCTTAGTGTGTGTGTGTGTGTGTGTGTGTGTGTGTGTGTGCGTGCGCGCGCGCACGCGTGTGAGTTTTAGAATACTGACATAGGGACTTAAGAGTTGATGATATGTCCTCGAACCTGGAGCTTAAATAAGAATGCTTCCTCAATGTGTGTGTGTGTGGCAGAGAGATTCCTCTGTGTGCGCGTGTGTGCGTGTTGCGGTTCCTCAATGTGAGAGTATGTGGTGGACAGGTTTTCATTTAGTTTATCCCACCTGTCAACTCTCCTTTCACCTCATGAGGCTGCAGACGACTTTCAGGATTGCAAGCATATACTGTGTCGCCACACACACAGACACACACTCAGACACACTGTCTCCAAAACATACATACACACACACACTGTATCTCCTCAGTCTTCTCCCATACTGCGCACACACACACACACACACACGCGCGCGCACACACACGCACTGTGTCTCAGTCTGGTTCCACATCAGTCCGCTGAGGGGCTTTATGGGCCTCATGGCCGTTCCGGTCTGGACTGTTCTTCTCGCTAGTAATCCTGGTACGTGTCAGAGACTTGCCTTTAGGTGGTGGACAAGGGGGGTGAGGAACCCTTCCATATACTACAACATTTTCATTTTATTATATTGCCATAAATAAAGTACATGTTTGTAAATAAATTGTTACTAAGTCTGTTGTCATTTACTAATAAATGACTATGATCGCTGTCTTAATTTCCTGTTTTTTATTCATCTATTTTGAAATTGTCATGGTTACTTGATGTCATTTGTAAAGGTGGATGTGTGGTTCATGTTTGCTCTCATCAGCTCAGGCTGTGGTCAGGAATGATGTAACAGTGTGTGTGTCTGTGTCAGACAACTTTTAAATGGTTGTTTAAAAAGTTTTCTGAATCCTCATTAGCTCAACAGTTCAGCACAAGCTGGTGAGGTTAACAATACACAGCTGAGTCTGGGGGAGAAAGTTGAGAATGTTATTGTTGAGTCAAACAATAATTACAATGGAACACAACAGCACATTTTGTGAAAATTAGATAACCATCATAAAATATGTGGAAATGGTCAGACCAGTCTATATGAGTGTTTTAATCCTCTCAAACTAGCATGAATAGGCATTAATGGGAGGGTAATACTGATTGAATCCTCCCAGCAGTTAGTTTGCATAATGTGGTGAGGGTTTGTGGGACTATTATTATTTTAAAGAAGTGGGGTTGTTATTTGGGTGATGCAGAAGCTGTGAGTGTCCAAAAATGCATCCAGTAAAACCAGAGGCTCTCTAGCCATGACACACACGGACTCACTGTGTGTAGGCATTTTGTGTACTAGAACCCTCTATGTGTAAGTGTTCATTGGTCAAGAACCCTCTGTGTGTTCCAGAACCAGTGGGGAGTAGATGTTCCGTTTTTTTTTTTAGAACTAGTGGTGTTGGGGGAGTTGAAGTTGCAGTAAGTGTAAAAATTCAGGATGACAACCACTCAGCGTGGCAAAGATGGTGTCTTCACTAATAAGTATCTGTACCCCCCACACACACCCTGTGTCTGTCTGACTGCTGAGGATGCAGTAACTAAGCTGCAGAGGAGACACTATGACGGTCCATATCAACTTTGTTGTGTGTGTGTGTGACTCCCCTAAAGCCCCTTGCTCCAAGCCAGAGCAGCTTGGCACAAATGCCAACACTGATGCCAGACCCAGCTCTTGACATTTGCAGTCCGGGACGTTGTTTACCCACTGGGCCAGCCAAATTACCACACACACACACACAACAACAGGTCATTAGAGAGCTCTCAGGACATGGCAGGAGTGAGGAGATGTGGAGATATATGGAGCTAAATTTGTCTCAATAATATTTGTATATGCACAGAGGGGGATCCACAAATATTTCTTGATTTGCATGTGTGTTTTGATATCCACAAATAAAAAAAATCATATTTGTAACTCGTATATTGATTTTTACAAATATAGAGGTGCATTTGTAAATAAAATGCCATTTGTAAAACCGAAATTTTCATTTGCATTTGTGGATCACCAGCACACACGCATTCTTCGCTTTCCAAAGTTACATGTTTTTGAGACGTTCTTCGCATGAAAGTCACACAAATCCACACGTAAAAAAATCATATTTGTAACTTGTAAATTGGTTTTCACAATTTTAGATGTGTATTTGTAAATGAAATGGCATTTGTAAAACTGAAAATTGCCTTTGTGAAATCAAATTTTGCATTTGTGGATCACCAGCACACGCAGTTTTCGTCTTCACATTCATATTTTTGAGACAATCTTTGTGGCAGAGGAGCCACCCACATCCACAAATAGCCTACCTCTAATTCGCCTGCTGACAGACTTTCTAATCCAGTAGATGGCAGTGTTGTTCTATGGGACTCATAACACACAGAGCTAGCGAACGTAGTTCTTAAATCTAACAAGTTATGCCTTTTACAACAAGATTTTTGATGGAAAAGTGGTGTTTAATTGGGTATGTAGCCACTTACTTCGTTACCACCATGTCTACATTACTGTTCTAAATGTCCTAGTTGTTCGTAGATAAATGTGATTTAATATAAACAGCACTCGCCACATTCATAGCCTAGGCTACTGTCAATCCATCAAAACTTCGGCTGAAATGTTGTGTCTCGATGCTTTCGTTCTTATCTAGAGAATACGGTTATTTTGCTCCTGCGCGACGCTTTCACCCGCTCTGGTTGTATGCTTATTATGTCACTTTAGCATTGATATCGGAAAAAAGTTTATTACTCTGCCGGTAAGTCAGTTACGAGGTTATGACGCCAATCACACAATGTTGTAGTATAAAGTTCATATAAAGGCTTAAAACACTTCAGCTGTAATGTTATTTGATGTCAAAGTGGCGCCAAAATTGAATGGGGTTCAATGGGGATGGCTAGGTGAACTGGTCTACTATTTAGCCTCAGATCCGCCATAGTGTCTACGCTCTCTGAACGTTCGCCTGCCCCCTTGGTTTTCACACGGTAACAATGGGGGGCGGGGCTTAGCGACAGGTCAATAGAGTCCCGAAGTGTGACATAGCGTTTCCATGACAGCAGAATCACTGGATCAAAACAAACTTTCGAAGTGGCATAAATAGCATTGAATGTAGACATGTGGCATCATTTCTAGCTAATAAAAATAAATATATCCATTTAAACGTGTTTTACCTGCTAGGCAGCAGCTTAGTCACATAACACGGATTCCCTGGCAGGTGTAATAGAAAGAAACAAAATTCCAGTGGATATTTCACGTCTTCTCAAAGACTGGCAGCTTTTAAGAGCGACGTTTTTTGCCAAAAAAATAAAGCCAAAACACGTCCGTGAATTTAAGGATTTTAATTGCATGCTGTGAAGTTACATGCAGGTCTCTTTTACGGAGGAAACCCATGCTAAAATAAAACTCTGTAGTCATAAATTTTATCGTGTTGGTATGAATATATGTTGTAGTATGTGATTCCTACAGTGTATAAAAATATACTAACGTCTTAGAACGATTGTAAAATTATTGAAATAGATTAAGAACCGCTATGGTGATTTCAATGGTTAGATTGATTTGTTTAGATCCAGTGAAATTGCTGCCTTGGCAACGCTACGTCATGGCTTCGGGACTCTATTACGATCTGTGAGTTTGTTTATCGTGACCAAGCAACTGAGGCTTTAAGTGTTCTAGAATCTCTGCTAGAGCTCTGTTCTAAAATCTTTGGTTAAAACTTATTGCAATTTCGTAATGTAGGCCTAAGAAATGCGGTAGCACAGTGGTTAGAGGAGTGAGCCCAAGGATTGCTGGTTCAAATCCAGGATTAATAATCACACTTTTGTGTTGGCATGTAAATATCCTGTCCAAAACTAACATGGGCAGAATGATTAATCCTGGAACAACCCTTGGGGTCAGAGCTCGCTCCTCTAACCACTGCACTACCACATTTCATCACAAGTTTTAACACCTAAAGCCTCGGTTACAAGGTAACGTTAAACAAACTCAAAGATCGTAATTCTTGATTGTTAGATTTAAGAACTAGGTTCGCTAGCTCTGTGTGTTATGAGTCCCATAGAACAACACTGCCATCTACTGGATTAGAAAGTCTGTCAGCAGGCGAATTAGAGGTAGGCTATTTGTGGATCTGGGTGGCTTCTCTGCCGCAAATATTGTCTCAAAAATACGTGTGCTGATCCACAAATGCGAAAACAAAAAATGCGTGTGCTGGTGATCCACAAATGCAAAATTAGATTTCACAAAGGCAATTTTCAGTTATACAAATGCCATTTCATTTACAAATACACATCTACAATTGTGAAAACCAATATACAAGTTACAAATATGATTTTTTACGTGTGGATTTGTGCGACTTTCATGCGAAGAACGTCTCAAAAACACGTAAATTTGGAAAGCGAAGAATGCGTGTGCTGGTGATCCACAAATGCAGAATCACATTTCACAAATGAAATCTTAGCTTTTACAAATAGCATTTTATTTACAAATGCGCATCTATATTTGTAAAAATCAATATTACAAATATGATTTTTTTTTATTTGTAGATATCAAAACACACATGCAAATCAAGAAATATTTGTGGATCGCCCTCTGCGCATATACAAATATTATTGAGACAAATTTAGCTCCATATATCTCCACATCTCCTCACTCCTGCCATGTCCTGAGAGCTCTCTAATGACCTGTTGTTGTGTGTGTGTGTATACAAATATTATTGAGACAAATGTAGCTCCATAGTGACAGAGCAGGAGCCATCACACACTCTAATGGAAATTTATGTGTGTGTGTGTGTGTGTGTAACTGTGTATATGTGTGAACCCACAGACGGGAAACTCTGAACTGTTGCCGTGGTGACATTACCATCCAGTTGCTGGAGAGGAGCCATACAGCAATCATGTGCAAGCTCAGGAACAAGAATCATCAGTCACCCTCATGGACACTGTGTGTATGTGTTGTGTGTGTGTGTGTGTGTGTGATGAGCCGTGTGCACTGTGGTGACTACACTAAGGCCAGGGGGAAAAGTGCCCTTAAACACGAAGGAAGGTGAGGAGGACTGATAAAGGAAGGGAGGAGAGGGAGGAGAGGAGTCATGAGGAGTCTGAAGGAGAGGAAAGGAACTCATACACACATCTGGATAAAACATATTAGCAGACATGCAGTGACACAGACAAGATTCACGGATACATACAATACAAGATGCTATTTACATCATGATACAGTTAGGGAAAGTTAGCCTTTTTTTCACCAATCTGCAAAAAAAAATCTTACCAGTAACTTTTTTTACTAGGTCTTCCTGTAGGTGTCTAGTAACACCTCCCAATTTATCAACAGCCAAATCCTCGGAGAAACACCTGGAGAGCCCGTCAAGGGGGTCTGGGCGAAAATAATAAAAACATTTCTTTTTATCTATATTAGGTTTTGAGATGTCTATTTAGGGGTTTTTAGGGGTGCTGAATCTATCCCAGCCATTAGTTTTGAGTAAAAATGACTCCCAAGTCCATACAAAATCCATAACAAATAGTTTTATTGAACAATTACAAAACAAAACTTCCTTAATTGGTTAAAAAATGAATCCAAATCCAACTCCCCTGCACTCCCTCACTCCTGTTATCATCTGACTAGTTGATGTTCTGGCAAGAGTTACCATGACAGTTCCCACAAGCAGACATACACTTGACTCCTTGCTTTTTACAGCAGCACCTGAGAGTGTCACAGTCCCCTGCACAGTTGCAGCTGACAAACTTCAGAAGGTAGTCCGGGATCTGTTGTAGGGACTGGTGCATAACTGTATTGTCCTTGTTTCCATCCATACCAGTGATGGACTTTGTAACAGTAGCCAATCTCTGGTCTGGAGATATGCTCGCAAAGAGTGCTGTGCTGCAGCTCCTGTAGTCAGAGGCGCAGTTTCTCAGACTTGATACTAGTTATAATAGTATCTCACAAAACTGAGTACACCCTCATATATTTGCAAATATTTTATTATATCTTTTCATGGGACAACACTGAAGAGATACGCTTTGCTACAATGTTAAGTAGTCAGTGTAGAGCTTGTATAACAGCGTAAATTTACTGTCCCATCAAAATAACACAACACACAGCTGTTAATGTCTAAACCGCTGGCAACACAAGTGTGTACACCCCTGAAGTGAAAGTGCTTAATGTCCAAATTGGGCCCAATTAGCCATTTTCCCTCCCCGGTCTCATGTGACTCGTTAGTGTTACAAGGTCTCAGGTGTGAATGGGGAGCGGGGGTCAGCCTGTCAGTGCTCAGACCGTATGCCGCACGCTGCATCAAATTGGTCCGCATGGCTGTCATCCCAGAAGGAAGCCTCTTCTAAAGATGATGCACAAGAAAGCCCGCAAACAGTTTGCTTAAGACAAGCAGACTAAGGACATGGATAACTGGAACCATGTCCTGTGGTCTGATGAGACCAAGATAAACTTATTTGGTTCAGATGGTGTCAAGTGTGTGTGGCAGGAACCAGGTGAGGAGTACAGAGACAAGTGTGTCTTGCCTACAGTCAAGCATGGTGGGAGGGTCATGTTCTGGGGCTGCGTGAGTGCTGCACTGGGGAGCTACAGTTCCTTGAGGGAACCATAAATACCAACATGTACTGTGACATACTGAAGCAGAGCATGATCCCCTCCGTTCGGAAACTGGGCCGCAGGTTAGTATTCCAACATGATAACGACCCTAAACACACCTCCAAGACGACCACTGCCTCGCTAAAGAAGCTGAGGGTAAAGGTGATGGACTGGCCAAGCATGTCTCCAGACCTAAACTCTTTTGAGCATCTGTGGGGCATCCTCAAATGGAAGGTGGAGGAGTGCAAGGTCTCTATATCCACCAGCTCCATGATGCCACCATGGAGGAGTGGAAGAGGATTCTAGTGGCAACCTGTGAAGCTCTGGTGAACTCCATGCCCAAGAGGGTTAAGGCAGTGCTGGAAAATAATGGTGGAAAAGAGAAAAAGACTTGTTTGTCCCACTTGTTTTTATTTTTATTTTTCAGTGACGTTTCAGGGTAGTCACCCTTCTTCAGACGTGAAAACACATACAAATCACACCCCATACAATTTCCGGGTGATCACATGATCCTCATTGCAGGTGTAAACAGTTGTTTTCAATAATCGGGCTCACAACCCAGACCAGTCATTAGTTACAAAGCTGATGCCTTTAAGTACAAAAAACATTGAGAGTGACACCCCCTATATACAGGTGACACAGTACACTCAGGAGCCCCAACAGACAACAAAGAAATAAAAGAGATAACCATAATGACAATACTGTGCATACCCCATCCCCAATATATACAAACTGACAATAGCCAGTATTCAAGTCAGATAACAGCAGCAATGGGTAAAAAATAGGCATCTAAAAATTGTTGTATGTCATTCATGTGGTCACAATATATCCTCACTGGTAGCCTACATGCAATTTTAAGTCCATGAAGCAAGGCATGTAAGGGCACCGCAGAGTTTGTAGCAAAACCGAGTGACACGAGTCACCAAGGAGCAAGAGAGTCACAACAAGAGTCACAGGAGAGCTCTAGAGGAGCAGGTAGACAGTCTTAAGGAGCTAGTACAGTTCACAGGAAAGGCCTCAGGTCAAAATCTTCATTCATTCCTCTGGGAGACAATGTCCCTAGAGTATATATCCAGTATGCTTCTCTCCTCAGTAATAAGGAATTGACATCCCCCCCTCGACTCGGGCACTTGACATCTTCAATACCTGTATACCTCAGGCTGGAAACGTTGTGCTTGGTCGTTGTGAAGTGTATCGCCACCGGGCTCTTGTCGTTGTGGTTACGGATGTTGGATCTATGTTCTGCAATCCTTGTTTTCATGCTCCTCTCCTCTCTTTTCTTTTCTCTTTTCTACCTGGTCGTTTGTTTGTCCTGCTCCCAGGTCAGACATTTGGATGTGCGGACTTTAAAACTTACTCTTGGAAAATAATGGTGGCCACACAAAATATTGACACTTTGGGCACAATTTGGACATTTTCACTTAGGGGTGTACTCACTTTTGTTGCCAGCAGTTTAGACATTAATGGCTGTGTGTTGAGTTATTTTAAGGGGACAACAAATGTACACTGTTAAACAAGCTGTAGTGTACACTTTACAATGTAGCAAAGGTTAATTTCTTCAGTGTTGTCCCATGAAAAGATATAATAGAATATTTACAAAAATATTAACTCAGTTTTGTTCTCATGAGTTCTACATTTGTTGTTGACCGGCCACCCCCCCCGCATTGGACTCTCTCTCTTTCAAACACACACACACACACACACGCACAGCAGAAAAAACAGATCTCAACTTGTCAAGTTTTGTTTGCGTGTAACATACTGGTACTATAATCACAGATAGTTTTGTCTCAACATGGTGTGTGTGAGAAAGGACATTTTGTGTGTGTGTGTGTGAGAGAGAGAGAGAGAGAGAGAGAGAGAGAGAGAGTGAGAGACAGTATCAGTGAAGGTGTGAACTTTATTTGTAAGTTAAGTGTGTGCATATGTGTTTGTGTGGGTGGCTGGGTGGTTGTGAATGTGTTTGTGAGAGTCAATGTGCATAGATGTGCATGCTAGAAACCTATAGGAACACATCATAATGCATAGATGTGCATACTAGACACCTATAGGAACACATAGTAAAAAAAAGCTATTGGTAAGATTTTTTTTTTTTGCAGATTCACGAAAAAATGCCTACACTGTAAAAAGTTTAACGTAAAATTTACAGCAACTTGCTGGCAGCAAATAACCAGCAAGTTCCTGTATTTTACTCTACAGTACACCTACTGTATATGAAATCACAGTACCTATGCCTGATACTGTAAATGCAAACTACAGTAGTACTACCAGTGCTGTAATGTATACAGTATTGAATTGTCTACCGTATTTTTAATCACAGTACTTATGGATCATACTGTAACTTAGTACAGTAGTAATACCAGTGCTGTAATATTATATACAGTAATTTTGGGAAATTCATATCCTGCTTTATCTACAGCCAGGATAAATTTGACTAGGCCTAGGTATGGTTTAGGCTACACAAACTTGCATAAATAACCATTGACAACTTGTTATCAGTTTGAAAAGCAAGTACATTTATTCACTTTTTCCGTTTAGAAATTCTCGTGTGCTGCATCCTAACGTTAGACCAACGGTTGCAGTCAGCCTGATCCACCACCAGTAGCAGAGTGAAGCAGCACCTAGCAGAAATAGAAGAAAAAAAAAGATAAACAGTGTTAGATAACAATTTTCAACTGAAACTGAAGGCTACTTACAAGTGAAACTTTAGAATAATCATTTATATATATACTGTATGTTTTTGAGTTTACTGTCAAAATGCCAGGCTGAAGATGGTGTTAGCATAACTCAGTTTCAAGCAAGGTATATTTAGCTGCTAACGTTAGCCAGCTGGGTGAGCTCATTGATGATGTTTGCTTGCAGCAACACATAGATATATGTACTGATTATTATGATGAGTTAACGTTACATAAGTTAGCTGGTAGCAGCTAAACCTCCACGTTAACGTTAACCAGCAGCACATCATCTTCAGCCTAACATTGTGACAGTAACATACTAGGCCTAGCACTACTAGCGAATGTTTTATATAAATTATATGAATATAATAAACTGTAACTTACTGAGAACTAAGGTAGCAGCTAGGCCTAATATAAATGAGACTGCCAAAACGTTAACGTAACATAAAACATTAACTTTAATGCCACCTTCACAGCAACAGCAACTATGATAGCTAGCCTAACCTTACTTACTTAGTTGATGACTTAGCATGGATGAGTTTGTAAGTTAGACAGTACAACGTACATAAACTGTACACATGCCCGAATTTAATGTAGTACAATTTCACAATGAAACATTAACGTTACATAAATAAATGCTTGCTTACCATTAAGGTGGAGCTGCGAACTTGACAGAGTGCTGAACACCTTTGGTCTGACTGACTGAACTGTTGCTCAAAATGATCTCCCCACGGACAGTTCAAACGTCGTCGCGGTGCACGTTTCAATCACCACGTCAAAATTTCCCAGTAAACCATAAATCCATGACTTTTCAATATCTTTTTCAAAATGATGATTTGGATGGAAAATCAACATAATATCAATGTCACTTTGCTATCTGGGAGCTTAACTTTGTATTTATGTGCAAAAGAAAACAGAAAACCCCAACTGATTTTCCGCCATGTTTTTTCAAAATTTTCAAAAAGCTGACAAGTGAGGGAGGAGTCAGATTTATTACTGTGTTATGATTCGCAGCAAATTTTTATTACTGTAGTTTGACCATTTTTGACCATAATTCATAGCGAAACTACAGCAACATACTGTATTCACAAATACAGTACACATTTTCCTCAAAAACAGCAGTGATGCTGTGAAAATCACAGAATCTTGTTACAGTGTAACTTTCCCTAACTAATGGCCACCTTACACCAAACAACTTTGACAAAATTTGGCAAAGATTCTTGAAAGATTGTAGTCTTTCAACTAATGTCCCCCATTGAAACTTTACTCAAAAGACTCCAATCTTTCAAGAATCTTTCCCAAATCTTGTCAAAGTTGTTTGGTGTAAGGAGGCCATAAGTTGATCATGGAAAAAGTGGGGGACGGCAGGTTTATAATGGTGGGTTGGAGAACGTTGTTTGCGGTGTAGACCTAGTGTGTTCATAAGGTTAATTCCATATGGATAGCCCGAGACATGAAGCTTTAAACGAATGTGGGCATTTGTTTAGCCCAACATGCACTGACCGCATGTGCTTGGGAGCGCGCCAGCATGAACATACTCGGCAGTCGGTATCCTTCTGCGCCATCGTGTCCCCTTTTTCGTCACACAGTTGAGGGGGGGCGAGTGAACTGAATACTGAGTGCACACACACGCACACACCTATCAGCGCTCCCAGTGCAAGCACATCGCCGAGTCTCTAGCATCGTCTCTCCGCTCACCTCAGAGTTTGAAGAACAGTGCACTGCGGCGCATCAGTCTCGGGAGTCTGTACGTAGGTAAATACAGCAGTCAGTTATTATGTCTTGTCTTGGATGCTTTTTGATTTTAATTTCTATGATTTAAAAAAAAATATTGAAGTGGCGTATGTTAAAGTTATTAATGTCGGCTTTCCCATCCTGGTTTATGCCATGTCGTTTTTAACAAAGCCTAAATGTTCTACCGAATGAAACCCCGGTTTGGTTTCATCAATTCTCATCAGTTTTAAATAAGTTGATGTTGTTAATGCCATTCAGAACTTAGCTGCAAGATAGACAGGTTGTTGAATTTTTTAAAAAAATAAGCACTACCAAAAACTCTTCAATGGCATTGCTCTGAATAACCAATTTTAGCACCATAATTTTACTGTGCATTTTCTGGCACAATACCTTCTCCACATAGCAACATAAACAATCAACAATAAATGTCCATGTGCAATGGTTACTCCTTTGGTGTGAATTACATATGGCATTGTGTTCTGGAATAGTCCTACCAGGAGAACTCAGGAAGTAAAGATCAGTCTGAAGACCTGAGCAATCTCTCCAAGCAGATGCTGGAAAGCCAATTTGCAGAGATGAGCCGTTCAGTAGACTGATAGCAACATCTTTCTCATTTGACCTACAGTACCTGTCCTGAAGTACAGTACAATATGTGTCCAGATGCTAGAAAGGCAGCTCAGGAGCCATTTAATGTTAATGGTGTTAATCATCCTACAAGGGCTCCTTTGACTGATTTGACAAGCTGCAATGTGCATTTATGAATCAATTGAATCTGTATGTCTTCTGCCTTCCTGCTGGATCAAATGGCTGTTGATTAGGGGTAGTTGTGGCCCACCGGTTACTTAGCACTCTGGACTATTAACCGGAGCGTTGTCGGTTCGAGCCCCGACCAGTGGACCACGGCTGAAGTGCCCTTGAGCAAGGCACCTAACACCAAGTGAGCAAGGCACACTGCTCCCCGAGCGCCGCTGTTGTTGCAGGCAGCTCACTGTGCTGGGATTAGTGTGTGCTCTACCTCTCTATGTGTTCACTGTGTGCTGAGTGTGTTTCACTAGTTCACAGATTGTGATAAATGCAGAGACCAAATTTCCCTTATGGGATCAAAAGAGTATACATACTTATACTTATACTATATACTTATACTGATTGCAAACGGTTCATTTTCCTTTCTGTTTGGTTCAGTATCCAGTCATATCGTTGATAGTTGGAAATGTGGATATTTGTTGTGGATATTGTGGGCCATCGTGACACCCATGTAATACTGATTCTGGTGACGGATCTCTAAACAGCAAGACAAACACCACTGGTGCTCTGGACAAGGGAGAGTCCACCCTATCTGGCCACCAGTGTTGCCACAGTTACCTTAAAAAAAGTAATCTGATTACCGATTACTGATTACTCCTTTAAAAAGTAACTTAGTTACTTTACTGATTACTTGTTTTTAAAAGTAACTAAATTAGATTACAAGTTACTTTATTAGTTACTTTCAGCAGCTGCCAACAACACCCCACCGCCTCAACATAAAAATATATAACCGGTTTTGCCAATAGTCACTACTGTGTACTGGAAGTGCATTTTAACAGTAATGTCAACAATGTATAGCAGACATCCCAACCTAACCTACTTAGATACTGAAATTCCGATGTTTGTTCAATAATGTCTAGTCAGTACACCAAATAAGGTTTCTATCTATTGATAGAAATTGTGATAGTAAAATATGTAGATTTTGGTAGTTTGGCCTTTTCATGTAGCCTTGGCAACTAGCCATCTAGTATAGGCCTGAGTAATATGCAAATGAAATGACACTTGTTAAACTCACAAACAAGTCTTTTGCAATAATTTAACCCACCGTGAGCAATGCCACTGTTACAAACAGTGCAGTGTGCAAGACTATCATTATGTTTTACTCTTATGAGACAATTGGGTACACTTTTGTCTCTGCCATGACGCTCCTGTTCCTAGATACACTGACTGAACTGATTAATTAAGTTCGGGAGAAAAGAGATATAAGCCCACCTACACTGAAAACTGATTGGTTGATTTAGCCAAACAGACCAGGATGCTCTCTGTCTTGGATGCGCTTCAGGCACACACACAACACTCCTCTTTCTCTCCCTCTCCGTTGTGTGCGCGTTAAACTCAGATGCACACGCGATTTGAAGTCCGGTCTGGCTTGCGTGCTCTTGTTCGCTCTAGGTTCTGGGAGATTTTATGTAATTTGCGGGCGTCATAAAGCCGCTATCAATATGTGGGAGACTCCCAAAACTTCGGGAGACTTGGGATGTCTAGCTAGACAGCACTTTGTCGCCAGCACAGAATGTACAATGTACCTTAATGTTGTCATGTTTAGCTGACACAAACTCAAAATGTGCATCTCTCTCACTCCATTGTTGTTTACGTTTGTGTCGCTGCATGGTTTTACACGTGAGTTGTCCTCATGGTGAAAACGTGAGCATAGCCTACATGACCTTAATCCCAGAGACAAGAAGAAAGCAAAGAATATATATTTTTACTAAGGAAAATGACAAAAATAGTAACGCACAGTGACTTAGATAAGTAACTTTAATCTGATTACTGGTTTGTAAATAGTAGCGCGTTAAATTACTTGTTACCAAAAAAAGTGATCAAAATAGACTAACGCGTTACTAAGTAACTTGTTACTGGCATCACTGCTGGCCCCACAACCGGACTCCTGCCATGTAGCTGCTGAAATATAGGGCCCAGATATGTCCCATGTTTGGATGAGATCCAGCATCAGTGCTTTAGATTGTATGACTTAGCCTATATAGCCTTAGTTTTTTTAGATTATATGACTCAGCTTCAGTGCTTAAGATTGTATGACTTATATAGCCTTAGTTTTTTTAGATTATATGACTCAGCTTCAGTGCTTTAGATTGTATGACTCAGCCTCAGTGCGTAAGATTGTATGACACAGTATCAGTGCTTTAAATCTGACTCTGCATCAGTGCTTACAATTGACTCAGCATCAGTGCTTTAAATCTGATCTAACCACCTCTCTCTTAAATCAACTACTGTAAAAACGTGATTCTAGGTGTACATCTGCAGTAAACAGCCACATGATACTATAAAATCTATCCGTCATATATTACTGTAAAAAACTAAACTAGTGTACAGAAATAAACCGTATAGGACTGTAAAAACTATGCCAGTCTGATTCCATGTGTACATCTGCAGAAACTGCACTCACGCATAGGCCCCTGCAGTCTGACACACAGTTAGCATATTTGGATGCTTCAATCATTTGGATTTGACTTTAATGAGCTGAGAGTCCATAGATGGCCTTTCATCCTGTCTGTGGAATATGTGTGACGGTGGGACGGGGATCGCTATGCACTATAACGATGGCTGGGAAGCCCTCTGTCTCTTCTGGATGTGTGAGGTGTGTGTTCATAAGTGTTTGTGTGTGTGTGTGTGTGTGTGTCTGCTCAACTGTGAGCTTGGATGCAGCAAGAGACACTGTATGTAAGAGAGAAAGAGAGTGTCCGTGTGTGTAGATAGAGATACAGTGTGTTTGAGTATATATGTATTTGCTGTGTGTGTGTGTGTGAGAGAGAGAGAGAGAGAGAGAGAGAGCCTGGGAGAGGCCCCCTGTGGTTGGTTTGGCACTCATTAGTGTGTCACATCAGGTCCCCAGACGAGGTGACGGATCTGTGCTCACAATTCTACAACTGGCGCTGTGTGTGTGTGTCTGTGCGTATGTGTCTGTGTGTGTGTTTGTGTGTGTATGTGTCTGTGTGTGTGTGTGTGTATGTGTCTGTGCGTGTGTGTGTCTGTGCGTGTGTGTGTATGTGTCTGTGTGTGTGTATGTGTCTGTGCGTGTGTGTCTGTGTGTGCGTGCGTGCGTGTCTGTGTGTGCGTGCGTGCGTGCGTGCGTGTCTTTCACACTGTTCTCTTCTCACTCCTTTACTCTTTGTGCTTTCCATTGCATTACTTTCTCCATTTCACTCTCAACATCTCCTCTCTCTCTCTCTCTCTCTCTGTATCCTCTCATCTTCTGCTTTTTCTCTGCTCTTCTTTCCCTCTCTGTGCTTCCTATTATGATCACCACTCGTGCTAGCAGAGTAGAGTTGGAAAAAAAATTGTAACTTTAAATGGCGTGTGCCAGGCAGCGGTAGACTCTGCTGTGTCGGAATCCTGTTTTAGGAATGAACACAAAACTGCACGGTCACTGTTTTCAAAGAGTAACAAAATGTATACAAAAAACCCCAACTGCTCACCAGGAGCCTGATTAAGGGCTGACCACATCTGCTCGGATGTGTAGGTGTGTGTGGGCTACCAGCTCACTGCTCCAAGTGTGTGTGGCTTTGAATGTGTGCACACTACACCTGGATGGGTAAAATGCAGAGAACAACTTTATTGTTCTTTCTCTCTCTTTCCCTCTCTTTCTCAAGTTTATGTGTTTACATAATTGCAAAAGAGTTCTTGACTGTTGTAGAAAGAAATGGCTGATCTTTAATGCAAAATCTGCATTGCCCATTATCAGCAACCATTCATCCAATGTTCCAAAGGCACATTCTGTTTACTAATTTGATATCATTTTAAAATGCTAACTGAGAAAACATTGGGAGAACCCTTTTGCAATTCTGTAAGCACATAATGTAATCTGAAAACTCCAACCCTGATTAAAAGAAAACTGATCTCAGCTGGTATTCTGTCTTTAATGGAGTGGAATGGAAATTTCAAAAATTTGAAAAAAGTGACCCCAAACTTTTGACCGGTAGTGTATATATGATGCTTACAGCGACACAGAGTTTCAGAGGGGCATCAGCAGAGCTCTATCACTGAGCTCACACACAGGCTCACACACTAACACATTTAGATTTATTCACTTAGCCGCCGCCGTGTTCTTGACCATCTGTAGTGGTTTTACAGGCAAGCTGTGAGGCCTTTTAGGAGGGTGTTACCAAGAGCTGGGTGGTGTGTTAGGAACAGCCTGATGGAAGTGACTGGGTGACCAAGGCAATGTGGTCAGAGAGTGTCAGATGGTCATCAGTCATGACACCCAAGTTTCTTGCAACTTTGACAGAAGCAAGAGTTAGTTTTGATGTTGACATTGTGGTGTATGGTTTGTTTGTCGGTCTTAGAGAGGTTTAGTTGGAGGTGAGATTCCTTCGTCCATGTGGATGTGTCAGGTAGAAATCCAAGATGCATGCTGAGACCGTGAATGACAGATAGAGTTGAATTTCATCTGCATAGCAGTGACATGAGGCACACACCAGAGCTAGTGAGCGGAGCTGAGTGGTGCGAATATCCCGCTCCTCCGCTCAGATGGCTGTTCACTCGGCCGCTCCTCCGCTCAAATTCACGTCAGGCCACTCCGCTCAATTTCGCTCCCTGCTCCACTTCAAAATCCTCCTGTTCCAGTGAAATCGCTCCACGCTCGCTCCAATGTAAAGGAGGGAGAAATAATCTACAAGCCGAATTGTCACCTTAGAAAACTTAAATCCCAAAGAACTAAGAGCAATGGCAATGTCACATGTATTGTAAAAGATCACCGACAGTGCAACAACGAACAAGCTTGCCAACGTCAATACACATAAGCCTAAAACTAAAGGGATACGTAGGATTAATTGCCTAAATAATACAGGTTTAGCATCCGAGTTTTACTTCAGCCTAACTTAAAGCATAGGCTATTCAAATTGATCACGTTTTTCTTTCCTCTCCTTAGCATGCTTCCGCGAAATGTGTCTTCTTAAATTCCAAAAAAAATCTCACTGGAACAGTGTCACCACATAGTTGTTCTTGCTCTACATTGTTAGTATCTAGTTGTTATGTAGGAATAGTATGCTTGTAAGCCCTTCAGTTTCCTTTCTAAAATATTTAGCGACTTCATCCCCAACGAACCTACTGTAACGTCGGCATGCTGGACTAGTCCTATGTGGGGAGAACTCTGGGGGTTGTTTGTGTGTGTTAAGGCCTTTATTTACTGTTTTAATGTCCGTGTTTTAGTGTAGCGTGTTACCCTTTTAGGTCTTTCTCGTGTGTGATCCTTTTTGTGTGGGGGCTGCGTCCACCCCTGTATGTGTAGTGTGTGTGTGTGTGTGTTTGACATGCCTAGTGTGCGCTGTTTTCGTGATCTATATTCTCTCCCCTGATTCTGAATGCTAGCCTGTAAAAGCTTCTCTTGAACAAAGCTCTGGCTATGCCGAATCCGTTAGGTCAATGTGTTTGTTTTGAATTGTAGCGGTCTTGGTTACACTATGAAGACGTGAGTTCAGGATGGATCTGGGCATGCCTCACACTCGTGAGCGTGAGCGGTATCGGAGCGAAAATGGAGCGGGACAAAGCGGCCGCTCTGGCCTCTGAATAAAAAAGCGCTCCGCGCTCCAACAAAATTCCATCCACTCCGCTCCTCGCTCGCTCGCGCTCCACTCACTAGCTCTGGCACACACACACACACACACACTCACTGAGAGAATAGTTCCTCGATTATGGCAAAAATCACAATTTTGGTCAAAATTGTAATCAAATAGCAAACTTCTCGACTTATCCCCTGTACACAATGCAAATTCCATCGATTGTTTCAATTCTCATGGGGCCACTCATGAAGTTGCATGGCTAGTCATTCTGATTTTTTTGTATGCCCCTGTTGTCTCAATGATTTAGAATAAAACTAATTTTATTATTTTAACTTTTTATTTTGCTCATGCATTCTGTTGTTCATATTTAACATTCTGCCTCTTGGAATTAATTTTATTATTTTACTTTTTATTGCTCTATGCTGTTCTATGGTGCTTTCTGCCTCTTGGTTGCGCACGCATGTTTTTGTGATGTTGCATAGAAATCCATGTATTACAAGTTCGTTTACCATCAAATTGGCTTCATAAAGGTGAAAATCTTGCATAGTGTGCCTTTAAATCCAGTGACATGTTTGTTGCATAAAAATGCAAATGTTTTCTAAGTTTGCAACTTTAAATGTAGGCTAACCAAGAGGCTTCCCTCCTGGGTCTTTGAAATACGTTTCATACTCTATTGCCACTGAAGGAGCAAACAATTAGTGTTAGTGATCTAATGGTAGCATTCACGTTTGCCTAATGTTATTCACTTCCACTAGTAGAAGCTAATAGACAAGCTGTAACGTGCTGATTTCAAAAACCAGGTGTGTTCTAACGTTATATTATCTTGCCATAAGTTCTCTGAATAATTTGGTCACCTCAATTGACAGTGATAATAACACATTTAGCAGAGAATGTGCTAGTTACAATTTCAGCATTGGTTCAAGGATACAAGGATACAAGGAAGTTTATTGTCACATGCATATAGTTACTGGAAGTAAGAAATGCAGTGAAATTATGTCTGTTGTCAGCCTATTTGTGCATTTATGGGGGGGGGTAGAAGAGGGGTTTAGTATATTAAGTGGCAAGGGCTGCATAAGAAAGGTGGGGGAGGATTGGGATTGGGGGGGGGCACCAACAAGGAGCACCCAAGAGCAACAGGGGCAAGGAAAAACTCCCTTACCAAGGAAGAAACCTTGGGTAGATCCACGGCTCAAGGGGCTAACCCAACTGCCAGGGGTCTTGGTGTGTGTGTTGGGGGGATGACAGGGGAGATGGGATAGTGTGCAGAAAGGCTAGGCAATCAAGGACATGGGTAGATAGATGGAGGAGAAATCAAAAATAATAAATAAAAAGTTCTATGGAGATGTGCAAAAGTTGGAGAAAGTCAGATGTGTGTGTGTGTGTGTGTGTGTGTGTGTGTGTTTTGACGTATGATGAAATAAGACTTCTGGACTTCTTCAGAACATATTGAGTGTTAACAGTCCATGTTAAGTCTTCAGTAATGTGGACACCAAGGTATTTAAAACTTGTGACTCTACAGGTTGCCCGCTGATTATTAGTGGGGTGTAACTGTAGTTCTGCTGCTGCCTTCTGTAATCCACCATTTCCTTGGTTTTATTGATATTCAGTGTCAAGCTGTTATATTGACACCACTGTGCCACCTCATCAACCTGATCCAAGTAGAGCTGTTCATTGTTGTTACTAATCAGGCCCAAGATCACTGTGTCATCTGCAAACTTGATGATGGAGGTATGACTACTGTTGGCTTTGCAGTCATGTGTGTAGATGTTGTACAGCAGTGGACTCAAAACACAGCCTTGGGGAGCACCACTGCTGATGGTTAATGAGTCAGATGTCAGACCCCCCACTCTAACGACTTGTGAACGGTTGGTGAGAAAGTCAAATATCCAGTGACACAGGGTGGTGTTCAGTCCTAAGGCCTTCATCTTTGTGACCAAGGTGAGAGGTACTATCGTGTTGAATGCTGAACTAAAGTCAATGAACAGCATACTCACATAATTCCCATTCCCCTCCTCCAGGTGAGTTAAGGTGGTGTGCATGAGGTTTGAGATGGCATCTTCTGTAGACCTGTTGGCTCTGTAAGCAAATTGGAGGGGGTCGAAGGAGGCAGGGAGGGATGAGAAGATAATGTTTTTCACAAGCTTCTCAAAACACTTCACTGTAGACGTCAGGGCTACTGGGCGGTAGTCATTCAGACATGATGGACATTTGTTTTTCAGTACTGGAACAATAACAGACTGCTTGAGGCAAGTAGGAACTGTCTCTTGAGCCAATGATGTGTTAAAGATATAAGTGAACACAGGAGCTAACTGAGCAGCGCAGGATTTCAAAACCCTGTTAGAAATTCCATCCGGTCCAGCAGCTTTTCTACAATTAACACTCCTAAAGGCATTGCTCACATCGACCTCAGAGACACAGAAAGGTGCATCCTCATTTGCTTCACATGCTGCAGCTAGTGCAAGATAGTCTGTGTTTTTCATGTTAAACCGAGCATAAAAAGCATTAAGTTCATCAGGGAGGGCTTTACTCACATTCATCATAGGAGGGGACTTTCTTTCAAAGCCAGTGATGGTTCGGAGTCCTTTCCACACTCGTGCTGGATCACCCTCCAAGAAATCAGCTTCAACTTTGTCTCTATAGCACCGCTTAGCATCTTTAATAGCTCTACGTAAACTATAAGATGCTGCTTTGTAATCCGTCATATCCCCTGAAATAAGCCCAGCATTATAAGTCATTGTGCGTGTCTTTAATGCCGTTCTCACTTCTCTATCCACCCATGGCTTCTGGTTAGGGAAGCTTTGGATCTTTACAGTTGGGATTATGGAATCAGTTAGCATATTGATGTAACTCAATGATACTTCCGAAACTCATTGATGTCAGCAGAGGTTGTCTTGAACATCTCCCCCAGTCAACGTTTACTAAGGGGCGTCCTGTAGCCTGGCTTCCGATTGGTCAGTCCAGCGCTTGACCTCCTTCGTCACTGGGGGGTCCGTCTGACTTCTCTGTTTGTACATAGGCAGTAGGAAAACAGCGCATGATCTGATTTTCCGAAAGCTGGTAGAGACTTAGCTTTGTAACTGTTCTTGAACTGTGTGTAGCAGTGATCCAGTGTGTTCATGATGCTATCGACTGCAGGAACCATGGGTATAGATTTGTGTAGGGACCAAAGGACGTGTCCACACCAATGTCAAATTACGACTAAAATGTCCCCACCAATATTCAGGATGAAATAAAAAAAGCGCTCACATGCGGTACACAAAGGGTTAAATAATTTCCCACTTCAGTGCTGCCTCACAAAATAGGCTACATCTTTGAGACAGGTCTAGCTAATATTTGCTTGGCTGTGGATTCGAGGATGTCGGGCAAGAAAAAAAAAAGGGGGAGGACATCAGAAGCTATTTCAAGAGACAAAGTGTAAGTCATATATATGAAGTGCTAATTCAAGGCACAGAAATGCCAGAAACTTTGTCTTTTGGTAAGAATTTCGTTTACAGTATTATATAGCCAAGGGATGGAAATTAGCACTCACCATGCCAAATGCGGGTGAATTTGAGCACTGGTGGGTGAAACTTACCAACCTGTGGCGGGTAATATAGAGCTAGCATACCCCAAATATACAGTCAAATATGGTGGAATTTTTATAGGCCCTGACAGTTAAAAATAAGAAAGTGTCTTGTACAGATTATGTAATGTGCAGTAGGGTAAATCGCGATTTGAAGTTATCTATAATAACAACCAGTGAGCTGCAGTCTCCCCGCAGCATGGCGCAGTGTTTCACTTTTTGACACTACAAGGCATACATGAAGTGCGTCCAAATTCACCCATTCTTCTCTGTTAAACTCCTCCAGAAGTAGGCCTACTCATCACACATGTTTCACATGAAAGAGCCTTTTCTCAGCTTTTAAACGGTGCTAGCTAGCCACTATAAACGGTTTGCGCGGAAACTAACTTAGAATTTTCAAGAGATTTAATAATTATTCTCTGCGCCCATATCCACATCCATTCATCTCGGTGGAATATCTCACACACTCTTCACGCAACACATGACAAACCATATTTTAGAATAAACAGCAGACCTTACCGAACACAAAGGTGTAATGCATTCCCGTGTATAATTAGCCGTTCCAGAGTAATCCAGTTTTGAAACAAATTGTAGCAAAATTGGTGGTCTTTAGGCTTTAAGCATGTCTTAAAACTGAGCTGTGCTTACATCGCCTAGATATCTGTAAATATTAGAATCAGAGAATATACAGCTCATGGTTTGAGTTTGTCAATTAAGCCTTAATGATTTATTTTCACAAAATGCTAAGCATGCATGTATTTAAGTTTCTGAGCTATGCTTTAAGAACTGAGCTATGCTTAAATTGGTCAATGCATGATTTCATAACAGACCTTTTTAATTGAAAATAAATGTTAAATATAGCCTATATCTGTACATATTAAAATCAGCTTATGTGGGCTACACAGTATAGTTATATCAAGTTGGACAGCTCCAGAACTCACGCCAAAGGGTTGTCTTAAAGGAGCCACACCACTTTTATGACACTATGGCATATGAAAACCTTTAGTTTTGTTGCTACTGTGCATGGAGGACAGGCACAATTTTGAGTTCTGTCCAACATTAGTGGTAGGTTTAGAGAAAAATTCAGCACATTTTAATCGTATCGCATAATGCCGATAACCGGGACCTTTTAGGTTACTATAATCATCACATTTTGTACCGTATCTCTTGGCTGGTGGAAGAGTTGAGGGTTTTTTTTTTTTTTTTGGGGGTTGTGTCGATTATACTATTTTTGTGATCGTTTGGAGCCAAAATCGAGACTGAAATTGAAATTTGATTCATTGCGCAGCCCCAGGTTACATTTCTCTTCTTCCTCATCTTCCTCCTCTCCCTCTTTGTCTTCTTGCATAACACTGCTGTGACACACACACACACACACACACACACACATATTGCCCCAGATCACAGATCCATGGTGAAACACTGAAAAAGTGCTGGAGTTCTTGAACATGAACACCATTAGGTGCTCCTTGGCTGACACACACACACACTCACGCACACACACACACACACACACACACACCAGCATTTCCCTCTATCTGGTGTGAATAAGTCATACTCCTAACTGCCAACAGGTTTGATTGACAGGAATCAGCCAAAGCACAGGCCCTAGCTTACATCGCAGACCCACACTCTTCACCTCGACCAGCACACATGTACTCATTCACCACATGTATTCATACCCACAAGCCAGAATGAGTATACAGAAAAACATACATCTGGAGTCAGTTATATGACTTTGTTGTTGACTATAATAATAAAGCTGTTGTTCAAATGTGGCGACTTCCGATAATAAATTAAATTGAATACTACACACACACACACACACACACACACACATAGAGGCTAGAGGGTATTTATAAACACTTCCTGCTGGGGGAGAAAGAGGCAGGGATACTATCACACTGTGAACAACACTAAAGATATGCCCAGAAATCAACATACATGTTTGCAGGCAAATACTTCCCTGGTATCATTAGTGTGTGTGTGTGTGTGTGTGCATGTGTGTGTCTGTCTGTCTGTCTGTCTGTGTCTGTCTGTCTGTGCTGCAACAACAGCCATTCCACCCCTAGTGATTCCAGTCCTACACAGCATGCAACAGACATCTGCTTGGGGAAGGACCCATGCATGCTTTTAACACCATCCAGCCCCTCAGATTGGGAGACAAGCTCTTGCAGATGGGTGTGGACGCTCACCTGGTAACCTGGATTACAGATTACCTGACCGAGCGACCACAGTTCGTCAGACTGAAGAACTGTCTCTCTGACACTGTGATCTGCAGCACCGAGCCACAGGGAACTGTGCTCTCTCCAGTCCTGTTCACCCTGTACACATCTGACTTCTGCTACAACACCGAGTCATGCCACATGCAGAAGTTTTCTGATGATACTGCAATTGTGGGGTGTATCAGGAACGGGCAGGAGGAGGAGTACAGGAGCCTGGAGGACTTTGTGCAATGGTGCCAACTCAATCATCTTCAACTTAACACTTCAAAGACCAAGGAGATGGTGGTGGATTTCCGCAGGTCTAAGCCCACTCTGCTACCAGTCCACATTGATGGGGTCAATGTGGAGGTGGTTAGCACCTACAAGTATCTGGGTCTCCACCTGGACAATAAACTGGACTGGTCAGCCAACACTGATGCACTCTACAAGAAAGGGCAGAGCAGGCTGTACTTCCTGAGGAGGCTGCGGTCCTTCAATGTGTAAGCTCCTCAGGATGTTCTACCAGTCTGTTGTTGCCAGCGTCCTCTTCTATGCAGTAGTATGCTGGGGAGGAAGCACAAGGAAGAAGGATGTGGGGCGAATTGACAGGCTGGTAAGGAAAGCTGGCTCTGTGGTGCACTATTGTTAAGCAGAAGAGCCTGATCAGCTGGAGACTTCGCTCACTGCTTTGCACAACTGACAGACTGAGAAAGTCATTTGTCCCCAGGGCCATTGAACTGTTCAATGCCTCACTTAAGGGAAGAGGAGAGATAGACTTCTCTGCATAGTCTGTCTGCCTCTTCACCCCCTCCATGTTTGGTACTGTCTGTCCACTAGCCACTTGTAACACTGTCTTTATGCCTCACTGTTTGCGTGCTATATTAGCACATTAGCACATATGCATAACCCCCCCCCCCTCCATGCCACAGCCGAACTGTGGCCACACTTATACATTTTCTTAAATAGTTAAATATATAGATATATAGACTTTACTTTACTTTTATTTCTGCATTGTTGCACTGTTGACTTACTCATTTTGCACTATCACCATGACCACTATCACCATTGCACTACCACCATGACACTCATTCACACAGAGCACCTTAGAGCACCTTACCATACCTTACTATGCACAGAGAATCACAGGCTCAGTCCCTGCCTCAGTCATTGCAAGCCCTCTGATTTATTAATCACCACTATGTGGATACTGTTTTAGAATTGATTTAGATTAAGTGTTAGTATAATTTGTATTTTTTGTAATTTGTATTTTAGTATATTTTTATATATTGTATTAAGTGTTAGTATAATTTGTATTTTAGTATATTTAGCATATTCTTTATCTTCTACTGTTACTGCTTAGTTGTGTTTTTATATTATATACTTTAATTACTCTTTCTGCTGTTAAAGAATGTGTTTGTGTTGTATGTGCTGCTGCTGAGACCTTGAATTTCCCCTGGGGATCAATAAAGTATCTATCTATCTATCTATCTATCTATCTAAAGTGATGGACGATTGCGTGTATGGCAATATGTCATGCCAGAGTGTGTGTTTGGTCTAGGAAGTTGTGTGTGCGTGTGCATGGCGAATCTCTGTGAGCCTCTGTTTGTGTGAGCCTATTTCTTAAGCCTGTTGATGCAGTGATGACTAACTGTCCTGGGCTACACATACACACACACACACACACACAGACACACAGGTGCTGCACGACAGTGAGAATGTGGGCTGGTCATCTGTCAGACCGTCAGATTTCAGTTCAAGGAATCTGCAGAAGACAGAAACAGGCAGGCAAGAGAACCATTTTCTCTCTCACGTCCACAGGGATCAGTGTCACACACTGTGCATAAGGCACCACAGGGATCAGTGTCGCTGCTCCCACCACGCGCATCACACACTGTGCATAAGGCACCACCAGAGGCGGACAGAGTACACAGCTTCATTACTTGAGTAAAAGTACAGATACCCTTTGCTAAATTTTACTCAAGTACAAGTAAAAGTACAACAGTCAGATGTCTACTTAAGTAAAAGTACTGAAGTACTTGTTTTTAAAAGTACTTGAGTATCAAGAGTACAAGAGTAGCCTACATTTTCTAAATATTGCATTACGACTGCCACAGTGCTTACATTTATGTACAGAAATGTCCTACATGGAGAGAAAAATGTTAATGTTAATACCTTGGAGAATGTAAAAGGAATTGAAAGTAAAATCAAGTCATTTTCATCTTTTTACCATGTTGCCAGGGATGGGCAGTATTTCTAATACATGTATTTAAAATACGTATTTCAAATACAAAATACTATTTTGTAATTGAAACACTTGAAGCGAAAACTATCATTAACTTCAGAAAATTGAAATAGGTTGGCACATTCCCGGGATGGACCTGCTACGTCTTCATCTATTGTTTCGTCCATGGTTTCGTCTCTTATCTAAATCTGACCATGGAGTTGACTTGGAAGTGATTGCTGATAGGCTGTCCCAATCAGTGGTGCCTGCACAATCCAATCACGTTTGAGAGGGAAACAACAAATTGAGGGTTTCTGAGATTTTTCCTTTTTTTTTTTTTTTGAAGTAACGGGTACTCACGGTTATGGATAGAAATGTAGTGGAGTAAAGAGTACAATATTTGCCAATATTTCAAATGTACTTGAGTAAAGTCATGAGTACTCCCCAAAAATGATACTCGAGTAAAGTAGACTACAGATCCCTCAAAATTGTACGCAAGTACTGTACTCAAGTAAATGTACTCCGTTACTGTCCGGCTCTGGGCACCACAGGGATCAGTGTCGCCGCTCCCACCACGCACATCACACACTGTGCATAAGGCACCAAAGGACAGAGGGGGCACCCAAATGTAGCCAATAAATAGTACCTTTACTGCAAACTGTGTTTCACTCATCGAGAACGTTTACAATGTCAAAATGCACCAACACCATGTTACATGCAAGGATGATATTGTTTTGGGTCCTCTCAACCTCCACCGCGTAGCAGATCTAACTGTACTTATTCCACTTCATTGGGAACACAGCGCAGGAGAAAGACAAAAAGAGTGGCAGATTCCAGCTGGCTTGTCATTGTGTATCTCCTTTTTAATATAAGAAACTTAAAAGGAAATGAAGGCAACAGACGAGGCTACAGGAGGTTGCGACTTGGGAGGTTATCCGGCTCCCACTACTGTCCATTTTTAAACTCAGATTGGTGAGAGGGCTCTTTAACAGGGGCGGAGTGGGGCACTAAAATCCAATCCAATTCAAACACGCACACACACAGAGGTGGAAAGTAACGAAATACATTTACTCAATGCACTGTATTGAGTAGTTTTTCTGTGTATTTTGTATTTTTAAGTAGTTTATAAAATCGGTATTTTAAATTTTACTTGATTACTTTTGAGTGAAGTATTGTACTTTCGCTACATCAAAAATCCCATCCGTTACTTGAGTAAAAAAAAAAAAGTTAAGACTAACTGAAACAGAGCTGGATCACGAGATGCATCAGATTAGCCTAACCTATGAAAGTGTATTTTCCGCTATTCCAATGGGTTGTCTCAGTTCGTTTTATCACCAATGATTATTATTATTATTGGAGATATTCAAGCAAACACCATGGGATTTCGTGTTTTTGACGTTTGTGCTCACCTTTCTTTGGAAAGAAGTTTATTAGCAGTTGTTTCCCATCATTTTGATGTCTCTCTTTTTCCTGTTTTGGCTTTTGTTTTTAGTAACTTGACTTGGCTTTCTTGGAGAAAGACATTGCACCAGCAGCACAACAATTAGCGGTCCACTACTAGCGACGCTCAACTAAATAAACAAAAGATAGACTACCTTAATCGTGCAGGCGGACTAAACCATTTAGCTCTTTAGCAAGGGAGAGTGAGAGTGACCTTAGACAGTTTTCACTATGTTTTGTATACAAAATCCAATCAGTCAAACTTTACATTTCGTCTGACATTCATTTTTACATTTAATTTGGAAGTTAAAATATTCAGTTAAAATAAATATATGGTGGAAATAAGTATTGAACGCTTAATTTTTTTCCAGTAATTAGCCTAAACTTCCAGTGAGTCTATTTGAAATTTTCACCACACATATATTAACACACATATAAAAAATCCAAACATAAAAGAGTTTTGTGTATTAAAGTGAAATGACACAGGAAAAAAAAGTAGCCTATTGAACGTGCCTACTGAAATTTCTTCAATACTTTGTGGAAGCCTTTGTTTGTAAAGACAGCTTCAAGACATTTCCTGTATGACAAAACCTATTAGTCGCAGTATTAGGTGTGATTTTGGTCCATTGTTCTAAACAGATTCCAGGGGTCCCTCTTGTGAATCCTAATCTTTAGTTCCAGATTACTTCCAGAACTGTTTAATTGAATTGAATTGAATTGGCTGCCTTCAAGTCTTTCTGGAGCCTTCTCCGAAGTGGTCCTTGGCTCTTAGAATTGACTATCCTTCTGACTCCCTGGTCAGAAATATTGCAAGGAGATCCTGTGCCATGTGCGGTTGATGATGCAGTGATGTTTCTTCCACTTGGAGATAATGGCTCCCATGCTGCTTACTGGAAGATTCTGACGTTTTGAAATGCATCTGTAACCAGTTTCATTGATATGTTTTGCAACAATAAGGTTGCAAAGGTCTTGGGAGAGCTTTTGCTTTTTATCCATCATGAAATGTTTCTTGTGTGACACCTTGGTAATGAAAAAACCTTTTATAGCCCATCAATATGTAAGCTACTAACCAAGCTTATATTAATTTGCACAGATAGAAAGGATAACTACTCTCTAACTACTTCCAGCTCGTTCCTTCCCTTTCCTTGCCTTAGTGCTTTTTCTTAGCTGTAGCATGTGTCCCTGTGTTATTCCACTTCATTACACATGACTGATGAAAGTGTTGTGCCCCCTGTATTCCACTTTTCAAGGGCCCTTTCCTCCATTGCCCTATACTTCCCACTTTCCCCCAGTTCGGCGCCTTTAATCTGCTGAACCTTCTGCTCGTTTCCAAATATAAAAAAAACTCTCTGCAACTCAACATTGGCCTACCTGCCTCAGCTGCTTGTGAGGGGCTTTTCAGTTGTGCTGGATGACTGTTCACTGCAAAGCGACCCAAGGATGAGTGCAACTAACTTTGAAAATCAACTACTGCTCAAACTTAAAGGAGAACTCCGGTGATTTTTCACATAGATCTCCATTTCTCAACATCCTTATCAGGCAAGTACCTCCACTTTCGGCGGCCATATTGCAACACTTTTTGGGCACTTATCGCAGCATCTATTTCGCAGAAATGCATGTGGGTAAGGCTTCACGACACCAATCTTGCTCCAGCAGCGAGATCACAACAGATGATTGGCACGATGTCTTCACAGCACACCATATGATTGGCTCAATGTATTTTACAACACACCACATGATTGGCTCAATGTATTCACATGTCAACGTTTTGCCGCGGAAGGGTTGTGATATGTGTAGACAACTGGCATATTGGCGTTACAAACTAACCCCATGCATTACTATGGAGGATTTTTTGAGTGCTGTATCTCCTCATTAGAAAGTCTCTGGTAAAACTGGTTGTTCTGGTATCCCCCCCCCCAAAAAAGTAACTAAGTAACTTTTACTTTAAAGTACATTTTAAATGAACTTCTTTTTACTTTTACTTGAGTACATTTTCAGATCGGTATTTTAACTTGTACTTGAGTAATATTTCATCAAGGTATTGGTACTTTTACTTGAGTACAATATTTTCATACTTTTTCCACCTCTGCACACACATCAATTGCACAAACAAAATATATGTCAATTTAAAATATAGCCTAGGTATAGGCTATTGGAGAAAGGAACTATGGATAGTGCTAATGCAGTAGGCTACAACAAGCCAGTCAACCACAAACCAGGCACTTTCAATAAATGTGTAAGGAACTAGATAAAAACAGATAAAAATAGCTTTGTAGGTGGATGGAAATTTCAAGCATCATGCAAGGACATGTATCTGGGTATAGTTGCCTGTATATTTAAAAAAGGCCTAGCCTACAGACAATGCCAACCTAATAACACAGGTAATTAAATAATTGGAAAACCAGGCACTTTGAATAGGTTTGTAGAGAACAATTAAAGAAGGCCTATATAGGCTTAGGCTATATAGAAAGTTCCAACGAGTCCAATTTATCAGCCTGAGTGGCCCACTAGTCATTAGGCTAGGTCTACCAACATCAGACTAGCTTGTGCTAATTTCCGCCTAGCAATAACGTCAATGCTTTAGCTCCGCTAACCTTTCTCTCTGCCTTCCATCAATGTGTAAAACAGCAAGCAACCACGCAAATACGTCGACTGTCAAAAATCCTGTAGTTTTCCTCGAACTTGATCGCTTGTAGGGTCATGCCATTAGATGAGGGGCCGCTCATTTATCCCCCTACATTTCTGTAAATAGACTTGACCTGCAATCGGTTCATTGGATAAACCAGAAACACATTCCCCATTCCCAGGAGTCTTTGCTCCATTCTAGCCTAGGCCTACGTTAATTTAAGAAAAAAATTAAGCAAACAAATCAAATTGTCATTTTTTTTATTTGTGACCTTGAAAGTTCTGTAACGCCTGAATAAGACAAAAATGAATTAAGATAAAAAATTAAGGCTAGCCTACACAAAAATCAGCATGGGAGAGATGAGTGTGCAGGGTAACCATGAATGACATTGAGCGAGTGGTAGGCTATATATATTGGTTGAACTTGCCTAAACCTACAAGTGTAGGTCTTGGAAATGTTCGCGGAAAATTCCTAATGCACTTATCACGTCAGTGGCCGAGTAGGCTACGCCTCACGGCCGTGTTAAAAGATTTGGGCCGGCCCGTACCACGCACCCCTTGGCCGACCGGGAAAACTCCCGATCGTCCTGATTGCCACAATTGGTAGGGTCAAGGAAGCTATTGACATGATTTCCAAACAAACTTGATGTTGGCCATTTTGAAATCCAATATGGAGGATACCAAATGTGAAAATATAGACCATCTCTATTGTTATTCATGATAGAAATATCATTCAAAAACCATTTAAAAGTTTGAACAGTCATTTTATCACATGACAACCTCAATAATATACAAGGCATCAATTGTTGCTCAACAATTCTAGAACAATTTAAAACAATTCAAAAAGGTAGAGTACAATAGGGAAGAGTGCATAACTGAGTACTGTTTTTAAACAGTCAAGTCAGGTGGTAAGTGCTAGAATTAGCAAGTTGTAAGTAGTGCTACGAGAGAAGATATTCTCTGAAGAGCTGGGTCTTCAGGAGTTTTTTGAAGATGGAGAGGGATGTCCCTGCTCTAGTAGGAACTGGTAGTGCGTTCTACCAACGAGGAACAACAGATGGAAAAAGTTTGGATTGACCTGAGCGTACCGGTGGCAAGTGAGAAGCTGTGCGAATGTATAATCTGTCCCAAAGAAGTGGTGTGGATAGCAAAGAGAAGGGGGCCCAGTACTGAGCCCTGGGGGACCCCTGTGGTGGGATGGTGAGGTGCGGACAGATGTCCAAGTCATGATACGTTAAATGAGCATCCTGTGAGGTAGGATTCAAACTGATATGGACTGGGTAATATGTTAGGAACAAAAGGATGCCACTTCGTTATTTGGGAATGAAAATGATCAATCCACAGAGGACTGAATTCAAAGACCCCTCCGAAAATCTAAGTGGAAAAAATGACACGGCAAGCTAGTCCTTTTTTTTTTTTTAAAGTATATATTTTTTGGGCTTTTTTATGCCTTTAATTAGATAGGACAGTGGAGATTGACAGGAAGTGAGTGGGAGAGAGAGCTGGGGTGGGATCCGGAAAGGACCACGGGGCGGGAATCGAACCCGGGTCGCCGGCGTACGGCGCAGGTGCCCCAGGCAGTCGCACCACTGCTGGGGCCTTGCTTGAATTTCAGCGCAGCAACTCATGATGGTACTCAGTAGTTCGTATGGCCCCGACATGCTTGATGGCATCGGGGCATGCTCCTAATGAAATGGCGGATGTCCTGGGGAATCTGCTCCCAGATGTGGACATGGCCATCTCTGAGTTCCTTGACAGTCGGTGGTGCAACCTGGCGGTGTTGGATGGACCAAAATATAATGTCCCAGAGGTGTTCAATCGGATTTAAGTCAGGGGATTGTGGGGGGGGGGGACAGTCAATGGTATCAATGCCTTCATCCTCCATGAACTGCCTGCACATTCTGTGTCCAGCCATTGTTGTGCACCAGGAGGAACCCAGGGTCCACTGCACCAATACAGGGTCAGACAATGGGTCTGAAGTTTTCATCCTGATGCCTAAGAGTAGTGAGGGTGCAGTTGTCTTGCCCGTAGAGGTGTGTGCGTCCTTCCAAGGATATCCCTCCCCAGACCATCACTGGCCCACCACCAAACCAGTCATGCTGAATGATGTTGCAGGCAGCATTACATTCTCCAAGACATCTTTAAATGTCACATGTGCTCAGGGTGAACCTGGTCTCATTTGTGAAAAGCACAGGGTGTCAATGGCGAACCTGCCAATTTTGTAATCTATGGCAGATGCCAATTGAGCTGCACAGTGCTGGGCAGTGAGCATAGGTCCTTCCAGAGGCCATCGGGCCCTCAGGCCACCTTCATGAAGTCTGACAGTGTGGTCAGAGACATTCACACCAGCGGCCTGGAGGAGGTCATTTTGTAGGGCTCTGGCAGGGCTCCTACTGTTTGTTGTTGCACAAAGGAGCAGATACTGGTCCTGCTGCTGGGTTAAGGACCCCTACCATCCTGCCCAGATCCTTGAGCAACTGTCTCCTGGAATCTCCTACATGCTCTTGAGACTGCGCTGGGAGACACAGCAATCCTTCTGGCTATGGAACGTATTGGTGTGCCATTCTGGAGGAGTTGGACTACCTGTGCAACGTTTGTAGGCTCCAGGTACTGGCTTATGCTACCAGTAGTGACACTGACCCTAGCCAAATGTGAAACTAGTGAAAAATCAGTCTAAAATCAGGATAAAGATGGAAAATGTATCATTTGCCACCACCTCTAACATTCCTGTTTTTACAGACCTATCTCCCTTCTTCCTTTCTTGTCAAAGTTTTTGGAGAAAATGGTCTTCAAGCAAGTCTTGGACTTACTATATCAGAACAACCTGCTAGACCCTATGCAGTCTGTTTTCAAGAGTCATTCTACTGAAACTGCTTTTCTGTCTGTGACCGAAGCATTGACAGTAGCTAAGTCCTTATCTAAGTTGCTAAGTCATTAGTATTCATTCTACTAGACTTATCTGCAGCCTTCGATACTGTTAACCATGACATTCTCCTTTCTACACTATCTGAACTGGAATGTCTAGGAAAGCCCTTGACTGGTTTAAATCCTACCTTAAAGGGCACATGGTGTGCATCAGGGATCAGTATTAGGGCTCCTACTTTTCTCTATTTACACACTTCCTTGGGTGAGACCATTCACTCCCATGAATTTGATTATCACTGCTATGCGGACGATACTCAACTTTACCTGTCTTGAGCTTTTAGTGTTTCCACCAGACTTGGCGCTGAACGCACTAGCAAGTGTCCTAAAAGTGCAGGTTCACTGACTAGCATGAGCTCTAATGTGTCAGGAGGGAGCTAAACTCATAAGGTATTACATATTTAAATAAGCTTCATTGACAGGCATAATCATTTTATGGGATGCAAAATATTAAACTACAATAAAACAAAATAGACCTTTTCAAACAATCACTATAAGCCTTAAAAGAAACGTTAGCATATGCCCCACCCACCTCAATTGAATTAGGCTAACAGTAGGATGTGTTGGATTGGGTTATGTACTAATTTATCTAACTATGACTGGGTGTATGTACTAATTTATCTAACTCTAGGATAGAAGACAAAATAGCTAATTTCCCAAAAGGCAGCATATGTTTCTTTAAGAGACTTGACAGACACTAGCATCCAAGGGTTTTAGCCTCCTTGGTAGCATGCCAGCCTCTAGGGGGCAAATTAGAAGGTGTGAGATTCACAAGTAATGAAGGTGCAAATATTATGTAATTTATCATGGGAAATTATTGGAAATGTTATTTCTTGTTTATTCTTGTAAACCACACACATCCATTCGGAATCACACGTACACATTTAATACTGAAAGACTATCATTTTGTTTATTTGATGTCGCCTAGCAACACAGCCTTCAGAGCAAAGATTCTAGAACAGAGCTTCAGAGAGACACGTTTTGAGTTTGTGGCCAAGAACCTAAAATATCGGTTTCCATGTGCTGGATGGTGTGCGTCCTTTATGAAAGTAAGTGTTTTTTACAGTTAACGTTACAGACATAATGAGTCATGTTGTAGTGGTCAACATAAATGTGCCCCTTCTGTTATTAGAATGCTAAGCGGAGAAGCATGCTAAGCAGAGATTTAGTATCATTAATTTCTTGTGTGGCTAGCTATAGGGAGGAGGAGATGTAGTGCTATGTTGCTAATTGGGATTTATGTTGTTTAGCCGTAATGCCATGGTCATTTGATATGAGATGCTTGCACTTGTAACCGTCAATGTAACTTTAGGACTGCTATTTTTTTTTACTAACAGTAATTCACGAAGCACTTTAGCCCTAAAAGTAGCACCTACGCCTGTGACGGCTTAAAAAGAAGTGGCAAGGACTCCTAACGCCGATGTTTTGAAATGCGCCTACTATTGTCTACAGGAGCTTCCAATCGCGAGGGAACTTGCATTGTAGGCATAACTAAGGGATGCAATAACACCACCAACAACCAAAACTAGCCTACTCATTGTCAACATGTACATGAAATGTAACGCTTCATGTGGATCAAATGAAAATGTTTTCTTTGCAAACGTAAGCATAGGCATATGGTGACAGATTAATTTATTAATGCTGCTGTGTGAATCACGGTAAGCCCGAATGAAGTGGCCACTTCTTAATGGGACCCACTGTATGGAAGTGGGATAAGTAAAATAGAGATGTTTTAAATAAGATAAGGTTAATCAGAATTCTACTATATGCCCGCTTGACAACGGCAGAGATAGAACTGGCCTTTGGCCATAGCAACCATCCATTTAGAACGACTGGCCTTCATAGCAACCAAAGATCTGAGCTGTGTTGCAATGTGAGGCAAAGTATAGAAAGGTGATGAAACATACAGAGACAGGTCAAGAAATATAGTGCAATGTAGACAGTAGTATACAGTTGATTTACAGACGGTGGTTTAGAGTAATATGAAGTATTCCTTTATTTCTGAGATAGGCTACATCAATAGGCTCTCAAAACAACCCCAGGCTCACAAAAAACAATCCCAAACAGACATACGGTCTTTATAGAGCAAATCCATATAGATTATTTGTCAAATAAACCAGTAAAACATAATTTGTGGGATGGAATATATAACATTCACACTCATAGCTCATATTTTTTTTAAATAAATCAGTGAAAAAGTATCCTGACAAACAAGTAGCTTTTTAATGCCTTGGTCATATTTCATAATTTCAATTCCTCTGTAGGTTACCTGATAGCCCAGTTTGAGAGGCGCAAGACACGTGACATTATTTATTTTTGCAGCCAATCACTGCTGTCATTTTATTTTATTGATTTGATCTCAGTCATAGAAGCTAAATTCGAAGGCAGGCCAAAGGTAAAATCCAACGAATCACATTCAACCCGCAAGCCAATAGTTGAATAGCCCTCTCCTAGAGCTTTTGGGATATTGCCACTGCTCCAACACTGAAAAGCACCGTTACAATGCCTGGATCAAGCCAGGTTCAGCATAGCGTATGCCACTGTCTGCTCACGTTGCTGACCGGACCAGGGCAAGCACACTTTCGCAGTTCCCGCCGGAAATGCAGTCTAGTTGTTAATATTGTGCTATCAATGTGGCTCAAACAAACAAGGCTTGTAAACAAGAGATGGCAAAATGGCTTTATGAGAACACAAAGATTCAACTATCTTAAAGTGACAATGCACCATTATAACTCAAACAGCATTTCTTCATAATTTAATGTTTAAAAACACACAGTATATCTAACACAGTCTATAAATGATAGGCCTTTTATTTTACTTTGGGTGTTTGAGTTATCATCATTTAAATGTTTTAAGTTAACAATTTAAGATTCATCTCATTCAAAGATTTTTTTTTTTTTTTTGGGAGTGGCACCACAAATCAACTGGCTTAGGGCACCGGAATGGCCAGCATCGACACTGAGAGGGACCTGCACAGACAAGACATGGCATCATATTCACCAACCTTTTAGAATGACAGAAATATAAAGGTGAATCATGTGAACTGACAGTCAGGGTGACAATAATGTAAGGATGATGTTGAATGACACTCTCTTGATTGCATCAGAAGCTGATGAAGGTCTGCTGCTGGAAACGCTCCTCATGACAGGTGTGATACCAGGCTTCCTGGCAGACAGAATCGTACGGCTGAAGAGCTCATCTCCTGATGAAGAGGAGACCTCTCACTGTATACGCACGCAACCATAGAACTCTCACTGTATGCACACGACCATAGAACTCACACTATACACACACACACGACCATAGAACTCTCACTATACACACACACAACCATAGAACTCACACTATACGACCATAGAACTCGCACTGTATACGCACACGGCCATAACTCTCACTGTATACACATATGACCATAGAACTCTCACTGTATACGCACGCAACCATAGAACTCACACTATACACACGCACGACCATAGAACTCACACTATACGACCATAGAACTCACGCTACACACACACAACCATAGAACTCACACTGTATACGCACACGGCCATAACTCTCACCGTACAGTATACACACACACGGCCATAGAACTCTCACTGTATGCACATACAGTATGACCATAGAACTCTCACTGTATACACATATGACCATAGAACTTACTGTACACATATCGGAACTCCCCCTATTACCGTCGGTCCCGTATTTCCACCGTCTTGCGTGTATGTGTCACTTATTATCCATTTCTATACAAACCAAGACGGCGGACTCCTAAAGAAACACAAGCACCCACACCATAAGTGTATCTAAATTAGCTATGTACCAAAAATGACATTTTACCGTGACTCGAAGAGCTGTAAACAGTGTTGTAAGGCTGCGTGTACACAACCGCTTGGAGCTCCAGTGGAATTTTAATTACATGATGAGAATTCTCGGCCTAACCGTTCATGTGCCGTTGAAACGGCGTAAATAGGCGACCCATCAGGCCAGCACTATAACTCCGAGCGTGGTAAACAAAATCGGATATTTCAGGCAGTAAATGCTCCCGTTAAGAACCAAACCAGATTTTGTTCAAATCTACACACCTATGGCTACTGAAAAATGTAAGGTTTATTTAGCAAATGTTATTCTGAAGTGTTAAAAAACATTGTTATTTTAGAATTTCTGAACAAAAGTGGTGATAATTGGGGGTGTTACGATATATGACCCTAGAACTTTCACTGTATACGCACGCAACCATAGAACTCACTCTGTATACGCATGCAACCATAGAACTCACTCTGTATACGCACGCAACCATAGAACTCACTCTGTATACGCACGCAACCATAGAACTCACTCTGTATACACATTCAACCATAGAACTCTCACTGTATATGCACGCGACCATAGAACTCTCACTGTATACACATAATGCTCATGACGGAGCTCTCAATATATGGCTGTGCATGTGTGAGTGTTAGTGTGCTTGACAGAGAGATTTGTGTAGACATCCCATAATGCTGCCCTGGCTCAGGTCTTTGGCAGCTTGTGGTGTCTGTTTACTGGGTCTTATGGCTCTTAGGTAGTTTAGTAAAACTCACTGCCATGACTGATGGGGTGAAGAGCCACCATACTCTAGACTACACAGAGCAGATTCTGTCTGAGCCACCGTAATCTAGACTACACAGGGCAGACCCTGTCTGAGCCACCGTAATCTACACTGCACAAAGCAGATTTTTCGTATATCATAACTTTTAATTAGGATTTATTTGTTTGTCTTTTTTCAGCATATAGCTTGTGTATAGTTAGATCTTTTTTTCTAAGTTTTCTTTTGGATGGTTGTCATGGTGACCACTCTAGTCACACTCTGATTGGCCCATTATTTCTAGAAAGTTAACCCATTGTGGACTGGGCTACACACACACTTAATGGCTGAGGTCTCTCACAGCATGCACACACACACACACACACACTTACTGTCTGAGCTCTCTCACAGCAGATTTACACACACACACAAACACATTTAATGTTTGACGTATCTCACAGCACACACACACACACACACACATACACACACACACTGTTACGTAGTGGGCAGTCAGGGAAACTACACAGTGATATGAGAAGGCCGTGGAAGCGTCAGCTGATTAGTGGGCGTTGACGCACCAAGGTTTGAAAATGGGAAGCAGGTGACTGATTGCAAAAAAGCCGTGTTTTCCCAGGATGTGAGTTTCTGTGTCTGCAACGCAGCGTGCCCATGACCTCTCAGACCTTTTAGGATTTTCCTTTGGACATTTTCCTTTGGTGGACTACCGTCGCCGTAAGAAAAACTTTGACTTGAAGGACCTGGAGCTTGGGCTGGCCACTCGCTGGGAGTAAGGATTGGGTTATCCGGTCGTTCTTCGGGCGGGTGGTGTTACGCCCTGGCCTTCTCATTAGTCGCACCCACAGTTCATACACACTGACCTAGCTTTCAACTTCACGTTTGCACCTACACTGCAGGGCAAATTTAACGTTACAATCCAGGTCCTAGCTAGCAGGTAGTTACTTTAGAATCCCTAGACAACGTAGCAGGTAAGTGAGCTAGCTTTGTAACCCTTTTGTTTGTTTTGGTCTGTCAGAGATGGCGTCTTGGCAGTTTTCGTGTTTTTTGTCGGGGTAGACTTGGCATATTTGTAACAACACACAAACACTTTCTGGCTGAGCTCTCTCACAGCAGATGTACGCACAAACACACACACACACTTAATGTCTGAGGTCTCTCACACATTCACACACTCCAGAAAAATTATTTTAGTTGTCCTCTTTGCTGCGACAGTGGAGTTCAACTAAATCCAAACCTAGCCCTCTCTCTCTCTATCCCCCCCATCTCTCTCTCCCCAACTCTCCCTCCATCTCTCACTCTATCTCCATCTTTGTGTCCCCCCATCCCCTGCTATGAGTCATCATGCGTAGGTATGTTACACAACCTCACCAGCCAAGCTAACACAGATTAGTAAACCCTAATCCTCTGTTACTTGCGACGGCACACATCTTGGTGTGGTGAGGAGTGCGTGGTCTGTGACGTGGAGGTAACTGGCTGACTGCTGACTGACTGGGTTTGAGTTTCATTTCGCATGAGGGAGATTAGTCATAAATTCACTGCCAAGTGCATTAGTGCGTTCCAAAATATTCTGCATGACAGGTACACCAGAACTCAGGATGTGACTGTGCACATACACACACACACACTCAAAGTCAGTGTGTAACAGAACTTTGGATGTGATGTGTGTGAATGCTCTATACAGCATAGGGATGTGAGTGTGTGTGTGTGTGTGTGTGCTGACCATTTGACTGTATTTGTGTCCACAATTCAAAATAAATAAAGATGCATAAGGAGAGATATTTGGCAGTTGCACCTGTTGCCGCTGGCTGTTATGCAATGTGTTTTGGCATCTGGTGCTGTTAGTGTGTGGGTGTGTGTAAGTGTGTGTGTGTGTGTGTGGCCGCTGATGATGTGATATAGAGAGAACCACCAGTGAATCAAATGCGCTCTTCTCCCTCAGTATTGACGCATGTTTCCCTGCTGACACACACACACACACACACACACACACACACACACACACATATACACACTGTTACACCCCACCTTTATGTGGCCCTTTAGGGGTGAACAAAAACCCACCACTGACCCCAAATCCTAATAAGTAACAATAACTCCTTTTAAAATGTACACAACCAGTGGGATTTATTACATGAAGATAAACCATAACAAAACACTACATAGACATGACACAAAGTCCAAACCAAAAGATGAGACAAAATCCCAGGCAGCAAGACAGTCAGCAGTCCCCACACCAAAAGCCTACTCTCAGGAACTGGATCCTGGAGCGTTTAACTCCCAATCAATCACCAAGCCAAGTGCTGCCAAGGTCATAATAAGTCCCGACTCTATGGCCTGCAAGAGACAAACACACTCCCGACTCTATGGCCTGCAAGAGACAAACACACTCCCGACTCTATGGCCTGCAAGAGACAAACACACTCCCGACTCTATGGCCTACAAGAGACAAACACACTCCCGACTCTATGGCCTACAAGAGACAAACACACTGACTTGGGTCTGTGCTTGTCACATTGGGTCTGTGCTTGTCACATGAAATGTGCTACATACTGTAAATAAAGTTGACTTGACTTGACATGACTCGGCTGTTGTCATTTTTCTCTCTGTCTCTCTCTCTCTCTTCTCCCCCTCTTTCCCTGTCTTCTTTCTCTCCCACCCCTCTCTCTTTCCCTGTCTTTCTCTCTCTCCCTTTCTCTTTCTTTGTTGGTTGTTTTATTAACATGACTGTTTTGATTGTGTTGCAAAAATAACAATACACTGGCACAATGAGAACATACATACAGAGTACATCCACCCCACACACTCACACATCATCCACACACACACACCCACACACACTCACACACCACACACACACACACACACACACACACACACACACACACTCACACCACACACACACACACACACACACACTCATACACTCATACACCTCACACACAATCCACACTCACACACACCCACCCACAAACACTCACACACCATCCACACACACCCACTCATACACCACACACACACACACACACACTCATACACCACACACACACACACACACTCATACACCACACACACACACACACACACACACACACACACACTCATACACCACACACACACACACACACACTCATACACACTCAAAACTCAAACTTAAACTCTTTCTTCTCCTTCTGCCTCTTTCTCTCTCCCCCATCCTCTATCTCTCTTTCTCTCTCTCCACTCCTCCCTCGTTCTCTATCTGGACAGGTGAGTAGGCCTCCCCTTCTGATGGATCCAGCCCTCAGCTCCCCAGAGCAGCTCCGCTCCTCTGACCCCCAGACGACCTTTGACCTTAGTAAGGTGCTACTGGCTGTGGCGCTGTCTGTGTTGGCTGTGGCAGCGGCGGGGGTCAATGCGCTGGTCATCACGTCCATCCTGGCCACACGGAAGCTGCGCAGTCCTGCCAATTTCCTGATCTGCTCGCTGGCGCTGACCGACCTGCTGGTGTCAGTGCTGGTGATGCCAGTCAGCATCGTGTCTCTGACCGCAGACGGGCGCTGGCATCTGGGCGCGGCGCTGTGCAACCTGTGGCTGGGCATGGACGTCGTCTGCTGCACCTGCTCCATCCTGCACCTGGCCGCCATCGCGCTCGACCGCTACCGCGCCATCACCGACGCCGTGGCGTACGCGCAGAAGCGCACGGCGCGCCACGCCCTGCTCACCGTCGCCGCCGTCTGGCTGCTCAGCGTGCTGGTGTCGCTGCCCCCGCTGGTGTGGAGGAGGCAGGACACCGCAGACACGCTGGACGAGGACGGGCCCACGCAGTGCGTCATCGAGCACGACCACGTGGCCTTCACCGTCTACTCCACGTTCGGCGCTTTCTACGTGCCGCTGTTCCTCATCCTGGTCCTGTACTATCGGATCTACCGGGCGGCCCAGACCCTGCAGGACCGCCGCGGCAGCCGCCGGCCGTGTCTGACCGTGAGCAGCGCTGTTCTGCCGGGGGAGGGGTCCGGGTCGGGCGCGCTCAGTCCCGTCACCCTCAGCCCGACCGAGCGCTCCTTCTCCGAGCCGTCCAATGAGGGTGAGCGTGCCTGCATGGCCGGTCCATGGCGCGCTCCTCCACTGCGTACCCCCTGCCGACCCCCAGGGGTCGCCCGTGAGCGCAGGGCCGCCCTCACGCTGGGGCTCATCCTGGGCGCCTTCGTGGTGTGCTGGCTGCCCTTCTTCCTGAAGGAGGTGATCGTCAACAGCTGCCCATCGTGCCACACGCCTGCGGCACTGGCGGATGGCCTCACCTGGCTGGGCTACCTGAACTCGCTCATGAACCCGCTCATCTACACCATCTTCAACCAGGACTTCAAGAAGGCCTTCAAGAGGCTGCTGGCCGTCCGCTGCACACACCACAGGTGAGCTGCAGGTGAGCTGTGGGCTCAGGCGCTGTCTCCTTGTTGCAGACTGGTCATCGGGTGCCATCTCTGTGAAGTTCTCTGTCGCTCTATGGACGTTCTATCGACACTTCAGAACTGCAGCGTTTATGTGAAGCCAGCATCGTCTTGTTTCCATGGACATCTCAGAACTGCAGCGCTTATGTGAAGCCAGCATCGTCTCGTTTCCATGGATACGTCAGAACTGCAGCATTAATGTGAAGCCAGCATCGTCTTGTTTCCATGGACATCTCAGAACTGCAGCGCTTATGTGAAGCCAGCATCGTCTCGTTTCCATGGATACGTCAGAACTGCAGCATTAATGTGAAGCCAGCATCGTCTTGTTTTCATGGACATCTCAGAACTGCAGCACTTATGTGAAGCCAGCATTGTCTCGTTTTCATGGATATGTCAGAACTGCAGCATTAATGTGAAGCCAGCATCGTCTTGTTTCCATGGACATCTCAGAACTGCAGCGTTTATGTGAAGCCAGCATCGTCTCGTTTCCATGGATACGTCAGAACTGCAGCATTAATGTGAAGTCAGCATCGTCTCGTTTCTATGGACGCCTCAGAACTGCAGCATTTATGTGAAGTCAGCATCGTCTCGTTTCTATGGACGCCTCTAAATGGCAGTATTTATGTGAAGTCAGCATCGTCTCGTTTCTATGGACGCCTCAAAATGGTAGCATTTATGTGAAATCAGAGTTGTTTTGTTTCTATGGACACAATCAATGCTTGAATTTCCCCTGGGGATAAATAAAGTATCTATCTATATATTCATCTATCTATCTATCATCTATCTATCTATCTATCTATCTATCTATCTATCAAGATAGATAGATAGTCAATGATTCTCTCATTTGCTCTCAACGAAGGCGGTCGCATTTTTCTCTCCCTCCCCTCCCCTTATCTTCCCTGCTGTGCTTCTTTGTCTCGTGTAGTCTACTGTCTTATACTTTGAGAGACTCTCTCTGCACTGTTCTCCAAACTAAAAAATCATGGATTTGATCAACTGGTCTCTCAACGCAATTGACACCATCTTCTCGACGAGAAGCTTGGGTTCAGGGGAACCCGACTGCCCTGCCGGAACGTTCGCAGCTGGCTACTCGATGGACGCGTGGGAGAAGTGGCGGGTCGTGTGCCTGGCGGCTCTTTCTGTGGAGGACATTGAAGATATCTACCTATTCGGAACCATGATAACAGGTCTTATGCTGATTGGATTAGGCATTGCCCTGGTTTATCGAGGAAATGTAAAAACGGTGACAGCTGTTCAAAGCCCCGTAAGGCTGCCCGTTATGATTGAAGCAGTGGGCAGAGCCGTCGTCACCCAGACTGGGACTATCAAGCATTTGATGGATACCAGGATGGATCAGATGGATGCTAGGTTGGATACTAAGTTGGTTAACATCATGGAGAAACTCACTGCTTTACAAAGGCAATTGGACCAGAAATGGACTAAGAGGGTAGATGTGCAAATTGGAATGCGTCTACCCGCCCCAAGACCAAACACCTACAATCTTATCTGCTTCTGGCGCCCCTTAACCAGCACTGGCCTCGGCCAAGGCCGCTGCTGGAAAACAACTCCCCCGGAAGAGCACTGCAGCGAGACGCTCTTGCATCCCTTTCCCCACCCCCCACAGACACCTGCTGATTGTGGACTCTGACTGGGACATGACCAAGGCTGTCTCCATAGCAACTTGCTGTGTTATCGCTTTGACAATCCTGCGGACTGAGGCACTAAGACTTTGGGCACCAGGCGGAGCGCTTCACCAGGCCTACACATACATCTAACATATATACAGACATGCATTCACCCCCATACCCCCATCCCACGCCTTCGCCGCTTGTACCCCCCAGTCTGTCAAGCGGGTCTGTGACCAGCGCCGAAATGGCTGCAGGACCGGATGGCTGCCTGCCTGCACTGGTATCCCCTCCACCCCCACTCCCTCCCCCTTGTTGCAAGCCGTGTGTCTCTCATGTTGTGTAAAGTGTATGTGCTAATGTTGCTGAGGTGTTTTTTTCCTGTTCCCACACTGTACTCCCCACAGGAGCATAGTCTGGGGGTTGCCCACTGTACTCCCCATAGGAGCATAGTCTGGGGTTGCCCACTGTACTCCCCACAGGAGCATAGTCTGGGGGTTGCCTTTTTTTTCTCCTCCCCTCTCCTCATGTTGTGCTGTATTCTTCCTAAACACCCTGTCTCCCTGTCCTGTCTACCCCCCTTGTCATATTATATGTATGTTTGTATGGACAGGTTGATGGTTCATTTCGCTGGTTACTTTGTGACTATGTGACAATAAAGGCCTACTACTACTACTACTACTATCTATCAGTAAAACCAATCAGGGCTTGATGTGAATGACCGATGACCAATGTGGATGACTTTAGAAAGAGTACACATAGAGAGGGACTCACTTTAGAGTGAATATCTATAGAGGAAACATGTTTGTGTACATACTGATTAGATTTCTTTAGATTTCTTTCAAAACTGGTGGTGGTTTAGCTGTGTGTAGGCTGTGCCATTGGTCATGTGTGTAGACTCATGGGTGTGGGAAGGGCAGAGGGCAGTTAGATGAGAGCCTTGCAGGGTGAATTCATGTTCTCTTACTGTCAGAGATTATTATTGCCAGTTATTATTGTGCTGCTTATATGAGGAGGGTTTCGTGCATTTTATCAGTTATGTTTGTGCTATGTGTATTATGTACAGTGGATAAACATAAAAAGAGCCATTTCAGGCCTGTCTACATGCACATGCACAAACACACACACACACAAAAAGATGGAAACCTTTCTCCCTCTACCCCCTGTACATTATGGTCATGTTGTGGTCTGCTATTGATGAAGTGTTCAAATGGTGCCAATAAATAATGCTTCAGTGAGAGCTTCATCTCTGTCTTAACACATTAATTTGCAGATCAAGTTCTGCATCGAGGAGACACTTCAAAGCAACACCACACCCTGCTGGATGACAGCAGGACCTTCAGCATGCACCCCTGACATGCATAGAAATAAAATAATGACACCTTTCTCAGCATAAACATTTTATTTCATCAGAAGAGACAAGGCTGTTTACTGACGTCGTATTTCCTGAAAGGTTGGCCAGGGCCAATGTTTACTTCAGCTGCAGCAGACACAGGCCTTTATTTGGAGCAGATGTGTATTAAACAGGCCTTCATTTCTAGTATAGCAGTAAGCCTCTGCAAACACGTGAACGTGGCCTATGCACTGTGAAGATTTTGCAAATATCATTAGCACCATCTGTGCAGGAGATCCAAAGTGATACAAATGAACAGTTAAGGCCAAAATGATTCATATATTGTTGATTTAACCCTTGTAAGGTTCATATTTTTTTTACTCAGCCAATGTTCCCGGGTCTGGTGGACTAACCACTTTATTAGGCTTTTAAATCAATACAACCATAACAATTTATGTAAACATACTTATCAGAAGTTTACTTTAGCTCAATTACCAATGATATAGACATCATAATTTATGGTTCACATTTGCCTCCTGTGAGATGACATTTTTGATCATATGAATGATTATTGTTTTTTTGTGAGAAAATGAGGAAATGCAAGTATAAATAAGGTAAAAAATAGAAAAAAAAAGAGTTTTGATCATTATTGATGCTTATTTCTTAGAACTTAATCAGAACAGGTGCAAGAGCTTGAAATGTAACAATTTTGGAACTTGGTGTGGGAATAGCAGGTGTAGAAAGGCAACATTCCCACACAGACACCTTCATTCAGACACACACACATACAGACACAGAAAGCAGGCCCAGTTAGGAGGACACAGTTAAGGTATAGCACCTACTATTATTACACTTGGGTCCAGTAGTAGTTATGTGTGGTGGTGGGGGGGTGTAATGTGTGCAGTCATTGAAAATAAGTAATTTATGTTCTTTCACAGAAAACACCTTACAAGGGTGTAAAGTGAGTTAATAAGTTTCTTCTGGCTAAACTAGTTTTGTTCATTATATTGTATTCAGGCTGAGCGTTTCTGTCAGGGTTTGCTGCTTCTCACCCTCAACTGATGAAACTTATGCAGCTTCAAGGGGGGTTCACATTGTACACGCAAGCAGCAGAGCTGCACTATGAAACTGCGCAAGCGCCATTTTGCCTCTTAGCCGCTCTCGAGTGTGCCGTGGTCAAAGTTGAACCATGTTCTTTTGCGCTGAGCCCGGCGGCAACCACAACAAAACATTTTGGGACATTACCTCAACCAAGAGCCACCTAGCAGCGAGCGCAGTGAATGCTGTGTACAATGTGAATCCCCTTGAGGCTGTGGAGTTCAGTAGATCTCAGAAATGGTGTTTGATCATTATCTGTTGATCAAGTCCTGTGTTCAGTAGACTGTTTAGAGCAACATCGCCCTCTGTAGGCTGACATCACCATCTTCAACAACAACAACAACAACTAGACAAAATATGACCGCCGCTCAGTCCTGTACATCCATTCTGCGAAAATTTGTCTCCATATTTTACTCCATCCCCCACTCTTGAAACTTTTGTGTATGCTTGTTTGGCATGCCTGAGTGTGTGTGTGCGGCTGCACAGAAAGTAGCCTACTGGTGCTGAAAAGGTGAATAGATTGTAGAATAGCCAAAGAAGATGTAGCATTGTTATAAAACCTTTAAAATCTCTAAACAATCACAAGTAGGGCAGTTCATCACAGTTCATCCATTGCAACTGGATTGATGAAAGGTCACTTACACCTGTATACGCTACATTGTATTTGGGAAAAGCAAAAGGTATCAGCATAATGTTATTTATTTATTTATAAACAAAAACATCTCTGTCAGTTCCATGCCGTTTTCAACAGCTATCAAAAACAAAGGTCATTTTTGGATGGATGGATTTTTTGTAAATGTTTCTTCTTCTACATAAGATTTTAGTCATCTTTAGTTCATGTAATACTTTATTGTCAATGCACAAATTAAGTAACAGTAGTCTGAAACGTTATTGTTAATGCACAAATAAAGTAACAGTAGTCTGAAACGAAATGCTGTTTTACATCTAACCAGTGATGCAAATAACTGACATGTCCAAATGGGCCTTGATGAAATGCGTCGCTAGACTGTTCTACACATTTTAACGGGCCAAAGTTGAAGAGCTTTTGTCCGTTATTGTTCGTGCAAATATAGGCTGATTCATGTTCCCTTGCATTGTGTAACTGAGGTCCATGGCTAGTCTGGCTTTCATCAGACCAAGCTCAATCTTTTAAGAAATCAAAAAATAAATAGCGGGCAGATCAGGCTGGGTTCACCCAGCCTAGTCCATAGGCACCCGATATTGTTTAATTTTCCGATTGAGATATACACGCTCTGGCTATTCTAAATGCAAAAAAGCATCAGGGAGTTATGACAAAACGGTAACTAACAAACTAGATCCTAATAGAAAGCTGTTAGCTTCAATAAGCTACAGGTAGGATTATAAGGTAGGCCTATTTACAACATAAATTGTCAATAGGCTATGCTGGCGACACAAATAAAATCTCCTTTGAAACCAATGGCTTACGCCTTACAGTATCAAGCGGACTTAAACTGCCATATCGTGGCGAAAAGTTGTAATAACATTCACGCAGCTCCATGAGTCAAGGAAAGCGCGAATGAAGTAGCCACTTCTAAATTGGACCCACTACACAGTAGCAAGGTGTGTTGCTAAAGCAGCCATAATGAAATGAAGGTGTCATTGTTTGGATACTTCACACACACGTGCTTTTTAATTTCACAGACTACAACTACCAAGCTGGAATCAAAGCACATCGATTCCCCTCTCACACCCTGCACGCACTTAAAACAAAATAAACGTCTCAGTCTCACGCATGTATAGGCAAAACTGTATCAGACCGGTGTAACGTTGGTAAATCTTGCTTTGCACAGAATGATTTTGTAGCACGTGCAATAAATGACAGTCGAAAGATACAAACAGTGCTGCTATCAATTTGCTTGGTATAACCGCATTTATAGTTTTCTACAAATGCAATCAATCAAATGGGCCTCCATCACTCAACCAAAGCTAACTGTAACATTACCTAGGTCCTTATTGATATTACAAGATTAACGTACCTGCAGTAAAAACCAAGCATGTCCGGTAAACATCCTCAGATTTATTTCTGCTTCAAGAAGAAATGGGAATTACACTTCATGTGAACATCGTCCTATCCTTATTAGATGTTCGCTGCGGTAAATTACAGTCCTTGTAGGAAGCGTCCATTGTTTTTCCAACCCACTTTTAACTTCCAACAAAATTACTTCTCACTGCAAAGATGCGCCATCTAGTGGACAAACGACTACTTATCGCCAATACTGAAAATGCAGCCATGATGATGATGATGAATATTTATTTTGGCTTTCTTTTAATCCTACTGAATTTGTAATTATGTATCGGCCGTTCTAATACCGATAGTATGTGGGTGCCTGTGTGTGTGCATGTGTATATGTGTGCACCGCCATTTACAGGACAATGAGTGTACAGTCACTAAATGTACACATAACCTAATTTTTTTAGACCTCCCCATGGATGAAATTCTACGAAACTTGGCATACCCCCAGAGAATGCCAGGTCAATCATACACATAAAATTTGGTGCAGTTCTGAACATCTTAACTGAAGATAGGGGCGATTAAAGCAGAATAATATTGCATTTTCATTTTTTACCGGGGGGGTGGGGGTGCAAATCACAAATGAGTGATTATGAGCCAGGTTGATGTGGGCCCTTGAGACCAACATACCATAAAAGATTCTTCATCCTCAGTGCCTCGGTTCAGTTAGTTATTTAGGAAAAACTGTTTTTTTTTGCGGTTCGGGGGGCCCAGCACGGGGGGGTTGTGGTGGGGGGGGGGTGTGTGGACGAAATGAAAATTTTCAAATTGTGTGCATGTGTGCGTGTACAAGTTTATGTTTATGTGTGTGGGTGTGTGTGTGTGTGGGTGTATGTGCGTGCATGCGTACATATGTCTACTGTGTGAGTATGTGTCATACGTATGATTACTGTAAATGTATGTGTGTGCGTGTGTATCTGTTTATGCACGTGTACACATGGAATGGGTTAACATGACCCCTGGAGGCAAACATACGGAAAAAAATTGTCATCCTAGGCCCTACAGTTCTCAAGATATTCACAGAGAACTGTGTCTGCCTACCCTCCTTTCGGGGGGTCCAGTCCAGCGGGGGGGCACATAAATTATTTTATTGTAAGGCCCCCCAACATACATAAAAAAGGTGGACCTCCTAGGCCCTACGGTTCTCGAGATATTCACAGAAAACTGTCTCCGGCCACCTACAGGCCAGTTGGTGTATAGTAACATAAATTAATTTATTGTGTGGCCCCCCATGAATGGAACTCCACAAAACTTGGCGTGCATACAGAGGGTGTCATAATGATCCTACACTTCCAATTTCGTGCAGTTTTGACTATGTTAGGTCACAGATACCTTCAATTACACCTCATTTTTACTTTTGTGTTTAACTAGGTGGCGCTATACATGAAATGAGTGGTTATGGAATGGGTTGGCATGGCCCCTTGAGATCAACATACAAAAAAAAAAAAAAAATGGTCCTCCTAAACCCTACGGTTTTCGAGATTCACAGAAAACTGCGTCTGCCCTACCCTCCTTTCGGTGGGTCCACAGATCAAAACGAAAAACGATGGTTCCATGCTATCCATGTGGGGTTACATGCCCACCAAGTTTCACCACGGTCTTTCAGTGTCCCGGGAATCATTGACGGAAATTTGAGCATCGCGGAAAAAAAAAAAAAAATCTGACTAAACCTATAGGACCGCCGCTTCGTTGCGCGGCGGTCATAACAACAACAACTACTCATGCGCACGGATTTAAAGGCCCATTGTGATGGCACAAACTCTTCATAGGGCGAACGGCACTTCTGCCGCACCCCAAAATCAAAATGGAAAACAGCTGTAATGCTACAGGAATTCGGAGATGTCTTTCTACAGACTGTTGTTGGTGCATTCCCTCTATATTGTATCTATGAGTTGTGTTACTGCAAGACACACATTTAGTTAGTTTATTATTACACTTCTCAACAGTAGAGGGACCCTGAAAACAATTTTTTTTAGTGTTGCTTTAAGCACCACAGATGTTTCACTTTTTAAAAAAAGGTGTTTTATTCAGGTCACACAAATTCACATAAAGATAAAACAAACAAATAGAATAAAAAAAAAAAAAAAAAAAAAAAATACATGAACATCAACGTGAACATATTACATTAAAAGAGAATGCCAGTTCTCTCTAAATAAACATATCATTTTATCAAAGACGATGACAGTTCACTTATTACATGTAAAGAGAGCACCAGTTCACTCTACATAAGACATGTTGTATTTAAAGAGAAGTATCTCTGTCAGTGTGTGTCTCAGACATAGGCCATGCGTTCGATTTGGGCAGAGGACTGTTCAGAGTTGGATTTGTAGCGGCGTCCCCTCACCTGCGTAGCCCCGTACCTGTGTGGGCAGGAGGCGCAGACCAGGCCGCCCCCGATGAGCAGCAGTGCCGCTGCGCCCCAGCAGAGGAAGAGCGCGGCGCCCAGCTCACGCTTTTGCGCCTGCACCACCAGGGGGCTGTAGAAGTCACTGATCACCCGGTGCGCCGACCAGCTGGGCGGGATCAAACACAGCAGCCCGCCAATCACAAGCAGCACTCCGGCTGCCGTGGCGACCCGCGCCTTGCCGGAGCCCTCGGCCAGGCAGGTGGTGCACCGCCCCCCGACGAGGCTGGCCAGCAAAGCGATGGCGGACAGCAGTAGGCCGATGACCAGGATGGCGCGCGACGCCTGCAGCTCCTGAGGCAGCGCCAGCATGGAGTCATAGACTTTGCACTGCATCTGACCCGTGCTCTGGACCACGCAGCTCATCCACAGGCCCTCCCACATGATCTGCCAGCCAGACAACGCAGGGTTACACACCAGCACAGGCTCACACACAGTCACACAGAACAGCTCACACACACACACACAGACAGACACAAAGCCAGCACACACATACAGTAGTAGAGGCAGAGAGACAGTTTTACTGTAGGGTATTAGTAGCAGAAACACAGACAGCTTTACTGTAGGGTAGTAGCCCCAGAAGCAGACAGACAGACACAGCTGTTGGGTAGTGGTGTTACAAACAGACAGACAGCTGTAGGGTAGTAGTGGTACAAGCAGACAGACAGACAGCATAGGCGGAGTTTGATACGATTTGAGCGGGGGGGCAAACAAACAAAAAAAAAAAAATAATTGTAGCAGCTGAGACCTGGCCTACCACTTGGGGAACACAGCATGATTACATATGGAGAAAACAAACAGGCTAAATAAAGATGGTAGGGTATTAGGGTATTTGTAGCAGAAGCACAGACAGATGTGGGGTAGTAGTAGTAGTAGTAGTAGTAGAAGCAGACAGACAGACAGCTACAGGCAGTGGTGGAGGAAGTACTGAAACTCAGTACTTAAGTAAATAAGCAGAGAAATATTTACTTTAGTAAAAGTAAAAGTACCACAATGCCAACCCTACTTAAGTAAAAGTAAAAAGTACCTGCTTTTAAATGTACTTTAAGTATTAAAAGTACTTGCATAATAATTTATCTTAATATCTATAGGCCTATTCTAATAAAGAAAAAAAACAAAAAAATTCAAATAAAAAATCAGTAGCCTATGACCGTGTTTTTCAACCACTGTGCCCGGGCACACTAGTGTGCCGTGAGCATGGGCGTAGATTTAGGGTGGAACGCTAAGGACTAGTCCTAATCAAAATTTTAAGATGACAAAATTGTCCCCACCAATATTTTAGCGAACTTATTTGCACTGCTGATCATTCCGACAGCCAGCACGACAATACAAGAAACGTCAGGGTTATCTGACACGCAGGCTACACGCATGGAGAATGCCAATGCACAGGCTACTTTGCAGTGGCAGTCAAGCGAGCAGGTGTGTCAACGACAACGGTAAGTTACCAGGGCTGTCTGCCAATACATACTCCATAAAAGGCCAAAGTAAAACATTTTGATATCGAATTTGACCGACAGAGCTTTCAATTCGGCAGCCGTGGCCTAGGCTATACTGGTTAGCGCTTCGGACTTGTAACCGGAGGGTTGCCGATTCGAACCCCGACCCCTCATTGCTACCCAAGCGCTGCTGTTGTATTGAGTGCAGCTCACTGCGCCGGGATTAGTGTGTGCTTCACCTCACTGTGTGCTGAGTGTTTCACTAATTCACGGATTGGGATAAATGCAGAGATTCAAATATACTTATACTTACAATTAACCACATTAAGGGACCGTTCGTTATTTATAAACGGGGCCACCGGAGGAAAATAGGGGAGGTCATGTCTTTTATTCTTTGTTGAGGGAGGGTCACCTAACTTTTTTTTGTCTAGAGGGGGGGGGGGGGGGTCACCCATCTTTTGTATTAATGAAAACAGCAAAAAAATCAAAGTGGCTTGTTTGATTGTTGATTTCTGTCGCCATATAACGTTCTCTTTCGTTCCATAGCTCTGTCAACATTGAACAACGAAAATAAGGGGAGATTTCCCGGGTTTCTCACGCAAAATGTCAACATCCGTCCCCACGTTGGAAGGGGTTTGAGCAAAAAAGTAGCCTTATTCATGCCTAACAGCCTATATCCATTTGGTCAACTTTATCCAGCCCTAAAAAAGTTAATTTAACTTTGGTTTACCGTGTAG
>NC_063211.1:10448037-10469049 GCF_017589495.1 Alosa alosa | reverse complement strand
GCAGAGGGTGAGTTTAGAAAGATTGCTTAAGTCGATGTCTTTTCAGAGCGTTTTACAGCGTGGGCGGAAGATATCGACAATTGGCCGGGGAGGGTCAAGTCTTTTTTAAAAAGACTGCTGGAGGGTCGTTGAAAATGTTCTTGCAGGCTGGGGAGGGTCATGCAACTTTTGATTGAAGCACTCAAAATCCCTCCCGTGACCCCGTTTATAAATAACGAACGGTCCCTTATAATCAATAGGCCAAAATCATAATTGTGGCCTATCTGTGCCGAATTTCGTAATTCAAGTCCAGTGTAGAACTGAATAAGAAAATCATAAGGCTGTATATCTTGAACTTCCAGTATGTGAGAAACTTAACTTGCCTTAATATCTCCAACCTCAAGTATGCAGCTAATAAGGAAATATAATTGTTATTTAATTAAACAAGGTGAACTTCTCCCCACTGTGCAATGCAGAAAAGGATGCTACAAGGAAGGGAATTCAAACACACTCAACACCTTACCATCTATTGAGGTCATTGTGGTTCATTGAGATATGACATTTTTTCTGTTAATTGGCTTGGATACAAAAGGACATTGTTGCCTTTGTCGGTGTCCTTATGTAAACTTGCACAGGTAACCTTGCTCATCTTTACTTGTGTACGACTTCACACCAGTGCTTCAGGGCAGCCGTGGCCTACTGGTTAGCGCTTCGGACTTGTGACCGGAGGGTTGCCGGTTCAAACCCCGATCACTGCTCCCTGAGCGCCGCTGTTGTTGCAGGCAGCTTACTGCGCCGTGATTAGTGGGTACCTCACTGTGTGCTGAGTGTGTTTCACTAATTCACAGATTGGGATAAATGCAGGGACCAAATTTCCCTCACGGGATCAAAAGAGTATTTATACTTTTACTGATGCTTAAGCAAAGGCCGTCACTGAAAAGCTGTGAATGTCGTTGAACACAGCTGTTCACATTAGCTGATTGCATAAACATTAACCATTGTTGCCTAATTACCAATTATTCATCAAGTAGTAACTTTTTTAGTGTTTTTTTTCATAGTATTTTGCAGTATTTTTAAAATACAAAAATACACACCAATAAAGTATTTTGATACAAAATACAGAGCCATTTCCTTCAACCCAATAAAATAAAATTACAAAATACTATTTTGTATTTGAAATACATATTACATGTTTCAGAAATCTTGACATGTCTAAGTTTTGGGTTGCAATATACAGGTAGTGGGCTCTCTTAATTTTAATGAGTAGGCCTAAGCCTAAAGTTACAGCATTTCTATCACAATTGACCAGACTTTGACCTTTGGTCTGCTTTTAACAAAATTCTGGCTATGATTGTTCCTTGTATTGCATCATGAGCCATCACTGTGCCTATTGCATTCTACTGTTGTTAGCCTTAAGCCTAGCTCAGTCATTATGTTATACCACATCACCCTCCATTAGAAATGCAATGAGCTGCATTGAGCATAATAAACTGCATTTAGAATTCCAAATTCATATTTCTAGATATTTTTGGTGAAAGTAACTCAAAAAAAGTAATACAATAGTAGTGTAATGCCTTACAATTCAGATACATATTCTAATGTAACAAATTATTTTGAAATGACAGTAATGAGTAATACATAATACGATTTTGAAGTAACTTGCCCAACACTGATGACAACCATCACTTTCTATGTATGTCTGTGTGTGTGTGTGTGTGTGTGTGTGGAGGGTCAATCAAATTCTATGATTGCCACTGATGTGAATGATCTCACAAATCACACAAACCAAATCAAGTTTTAAAAACAATCGCAAAAGTATCGAAATTGAGATTCTTCACTTAGTATTGGTATTGAAACACTAATGTTGGTATTGTGACAACAGGAGTTGGGGATGTGTCCCCACCAAACCTGAGAGATCAGGTGTGCCGCAGAAAATTACCCAAGTGTCACTCACTGGTCCAGAAAAGCAACTGTTGCATCAACGAATTTATAACCACATGCTGTCATTGATTGTATGATTGCACTATTTGTGGTATGCAGGCATTGTACAACGGGGGCCCCATATCCAGTATTCACAGAATCATCACATATCTAGTTCATAACAATTAAATTAGATATAGTCACCTACAAATAAAACAGAGGGCGCTTGTTTTATTGAGCGGGTCTTGCATAGAAGCCATAATAAGGCCATAACTGTATTATTTGAAATTTTAGGCTATGGTATGTTTATTTATTCAGCAAAACAGGAGAGCCTGAAGTTTATCGGGGTAGACAAGGGAAGCGTGGACCCGGTGGATCATAATGCCAACTGTGCCGGTCCAGATTGAACAGAAAATTGTTGAGAAAGGTGTCTATGATAAGTTTCAGTTTCACTTCCGCAGACGCGCATAAACATTGAATGGGCGCTCACTTTAGGCCTACTACCCGCCAAATGTAGGCTATGCCTCTTTATTTGATCACATATTAAGTTTTAGTTAGGAACTAGTTTAGTTTTTTCCGGAGAGTGGTTCTATAGTCTACCATTAATTTATGCCGCAAATGATTAGACTTGTGACAGACGCATGGGCATAGCCTGTAACTTCGCTGCTCCGCGGACTCGCAATCTCATCGGAGAGGAGGCCCTAACGCTGCAGATAATAGACAGAGAAAGGCAAGCATATGCTCAGGGCACAGAACACAGTTGCATGTCCAGTATAGCCATGGGTCTGGTGAATATAGCCTACTGAATGCAGATGACTACAAGCTCACGCGTTGCCTGGTCTAGACTAGTTTCAAAGATTTAGAAATGGTGCATGTAGCGCTCTATCTTCGGTAGCAACCCAGCCCCCTGGTGAAACAATCGTGTTTGTTAAAGAGAAAAAAAAAAAAATGATCATAAAATGTAATGTAAAAAGGAACGATTGTGTTGTAGAAATGTAGCGGAGTAAGAGTAGGCTACAGATAATTGCTGCAAAATGTAACGAAGTAAAAGTCAAAAGTAGGCTATGCACTATAGATTCTACTTACAAATACGTGGAAAATTTACTTAAGTACAGTAACGAAGTATTTGTACTTCGTTACATTCCACCACTGGCTACAGGGTAGCAGTGGCAGAGAGGCAGCTGCACTGCAACCGTATGTACAGACCTGTGCCGTGACAATGTTGCTCCCGATGAAGGCGGTGACACGCCACAGGGGCAGAGCGCAGGACACGATGGCACCGATCCAACCCACTAGCCCCAGCACCACGCCAAGCATCTGCAGGCCCGTAGACATGGCCTGGCACCGGACGGACACAACACACGCAGCGGCACGGGGCACGGGCAACGGAACCACAAGCAGCAGCACTTGGCACAACCACAGGACAGGAGCAACGGTGTCGTGGGCACACCACAGGATTAGAATGCGAGAGAAGACTTCCACCTGTATTATTCCTGTAAACCACATCCACAAGGCCTGAATGAGGGGTCCTCAAACATACTACCATCAAGGAAAGACTTTTAACAAAGACCAGACCTAAACCTGTAGGTATTGGGTAACACAAACATAGAGAATCTAAACTTGTGGCATAGACTAGACTTAAATCAGTGGGTAACAAATGTAGGCCTATAGATAATCTAAATTGTGATATAGACCAGACTTGACATCACTTCATGGAAGGGACATGTAGGCCATTAACTTGCAGGAAACTCGATAACCTGTTGGACATTTTGGCCAGGAACATGAAACTTCCTTTGGTCAACAACGAGTTTAAGTACATTTAACTAAGTAAACAAACCAGACAATGTTTTGTTGAAGAGTTGTTCACGGCTTACCTCCACACAAGGCGAATGGGCCACGTCAGACAAACAAACAGGAACTCGTGCTTAATTAAGACTTCAAGCCGGAAATTGATCCCTGTTTTTGCACCTGCACCAGTAGCCTATTCCCACCTGAGCCGCTGCATCAGCCAAATGAGGACGCGAGGCAATGCAGAACTACTTATTGCATTCGCATCGAAAAATTATCCTCATAATGTTCAAAATAATTTTATTAGATTTTATTTAATTTCTAAATGAATTCACCATATCACACTTTTTCTAAAGTTTGAACCCAGTTCAATTATATAACTAGGCCTAAAGGTAAACTCACTGCCACATTAAACTATTATATGAAACAACATTATGATTGCAATTACAAGGTGGTTACCCTCTTGTGTTTTGGACAGGAAGGCCATTTAATTTGGGAATACTAGTGTATTGTGTACCAACACTCAAACCAATGTATGGCGTTTGGGGGTGTGGCTACTCGTTCAATTGCCCAATAGTAACTTGTTTGGGCCTGTCCATCAGTGGGTTCTAGCGTGTGGTGTGCCAATCAGGTTTTTGGGAAGGAGAGGCGAGGTCTACGGGGGAACATTGTGGTCGCTGTTGTACGCGCTAGGTAAGACGGCCAGTATGGCGGAAGAGGAGAGTGAAGTGGAGTTAGACAGGTTAAAAGAAGAATTAGAGAGTTTGCTGGCTGCCAGTGCACGCGACGAACATGGACACATAAGCAAGTCCTACTGTGCAAAGTTCTGTAAGGTAGGATACGAACTTTTATCTCGTATCTTAAACAAAGTGGCCCCAGTTGTAGTTGTTCCCAAAGAGCTAGCTAAAAGAGCTATCTCATAGCTAGCTAGACAATTCCCCTCCCCCAGTAACGTTAGTCAATGGAGCTCAGTGGCCTCTGCTTGAAACTACACCGTATACGGTCACTTGCAAACATAAACAAATTGCATAAGGCTGTAGGCTTGAGATGGTTATTATTTGAGTTAGGAAGGTGGTGCCAGTAGACATTTGATAGTTAGCTTGCTGGGGAACTAGTTAATCGCTAGGTGCTAATGATAGCTGCATTCCAAAACAGCTAGCAGGCCTCCTTGATGCTAACGGTCGGTATCTTGGTAGCTAGCTATTTACACGACAGTCGTGATAGAGAGGCCATTAACTCTTGGTAGCGGACGACGTCCAGACCCAAAGTTTCTTTGACTATGAACATCTTCAGTAGGCTGCAGACAAGTTTTTTTATGCATAATAGGACCTGCGGTAGCTAACGTTTACTAGCCTGATTTCAGACGTGGTGTTGCTAGGCCGAGGCAAACATCTCGACATGAACTCTTAAACTTTCTGCTTCGCAGGCATCATGCCATAACGTTAGCCGAGATGCCCTTTCCCATTTCAGATTTGCTAATGCCTTGCCTGTTGTGATGACTGCATTTCCTGTCATGTGTACGTGTGACCGTTTATCCCGACATTATCCGCCTAGTTGTATAAAACTGAGCAGTTTGGTTGATTTCCAGCAGTTACCATTTTGTAAATACAGCCATGTGGCATTGTCCTAGGTTGGCAGACACCTTGTTGATTAGGTCTAGTTTTAAATACCTAGATGTTTTGATATAACCGTTTAAAAGGTACAATTGGTCACGTCCGTACATACTAGTTGGCACAAGATTAGGACTATATCATAGACAGATGGCGTCCAAATGAATAGATGATAGATAGATGGATAGATAGATACTTTATTGATCCCCAGGGGAAATTCAAGAATGTATGAATTCAATAATTCAAATGTATAAGCCATCTCCTGAAAACTACACATTATTATCTCTTTGGCACAGACAGTCCAGCATGGTGCAGTAGGGACGTTTAACCGTTATCTACATGAGGTTGTTGGCCAATATCAGCAGGCAGTTAAATTCTCAGCTCTGTGTTTGTAAACCCCTCTCTTCTCTACCTCTCCTTGGGTCTCTTTCGCCAATCTCTCCCTGGCTCGACCGCTGACCCCTTGGCCCCCAGCTGGTAGAGGAGCACACAGGGCGATGGCAGGTGCCTCTGCCGCAGCTGCAGGTTCTCCGCTGGGCACTCTGCTCCTTCGTGCGAGGAACCGCCTCCTTCCCCGCAGACTGCGAACACGTGCGCTACACCCTCAGTTCCCTGGCTCTGTACGTATCGCCCCACTGTGTGTGTGTCTGTGTAAGTGTGTGTGTGTCTCTCTCCATGTCTTCCGTCTGCTCCATTTGCGTGAGGTCTCTGGGAGTCTTTCTCCATGTCTCCTGTCTGTTGCTGTAGCTTTCCCACATATCCATGGAAGATCATGCCGAAATCTGTTGTCTGTTCCCTTACATACATTTTATACACTTTATTAAAATTGCTAGTCGTTACTCGGTGCTGTAAGTAGCGGTTAACTAGTTGTGGATAAAATTACTAAAGGTTAAACAGGCTAATATTCCTATGTAAGGAAGTACTTTGAAAATGAGACCTGTTCCACAGTGGCATTCAAGTTGTACATGGTACAAGTACAATAAAAACCTGTCTGCTATGGATGACCATCTAAAAATGAAATACCCACTGCCAACAGCCAGCACTAGTAGTAATCCAGCAGTATACCAATACATAATGACTAGTTGACCACTATCATGAAAAACTTGCTAGCTAGTAAAAAAAAAAAAAAAAAGAAAACAGCAGTTGTGAAACATCTAACACACACTTTTTCTCTCTGTTTCAGGAGTGTGTTTGAGTTGCTCTTGTTTTTTGGGAAAGACGAGTTCCCTGAAGACCCTTTGAAAGGCATTCTGGACTCCTTTCAGGTGAGTCTGTGGTTGCCATGGAACACAGTCTTGAGTCTGTGATTATGGTGGTACGGAATATAGCACCCTTGTTATACACACAAAATTATACACACAAAAACAAACACACACACCTTGTGGACATACACCATGGAACTGCAGCCTCATTTTATGTTGGCCCCCCCCAGGAGTGCCAGGCGTGTCTGGTGCGGCATCAGAATGTCTACCTGCTGCAGCTGAGGCAGATCATCAGAGATGGGGGCCCATGGGCCAGTGCAGTGCTGCAGGGCATCCTCAAGGGGGCGCCACAGGCACCAGAGGAGGGTAAGGCTATGTGTGTGTGCATGCCTGTGTGCTCTGTGTCTGAGTATCTGTTGCAGTGAGCAGGAATGTGTGTGTGTGTGTATTGCAGTGAGCTGTGTTGTGACTGTATGTGTGCGCTGCACTGAACACTGCACTGTATGATGTGATGTGTGTGTGTGTGTATGTATGTATGTATTGCAGTGAGCAGGTTCCTTGGCTCGGAGGCATGTGTGTTCCTGGAGCTGCGCGTGCGCTACCTGCTGGTGTGTGAGCGCGTGGAGGAGGCCATGGCTCTGGCCAAAGCCTGCAGTCAGCACCCCAGTGCCGGCCGACACCTGTTCTTCCTGCAGGCCTACCTCACCTGCTTGTGGAAGGCCTCGTTCCACGACTGCCTGCACACACAGGTAAGGGGACACCCTAAGGTGTGTGTGTGTTTTCGGTCTGATGTCTGTGATTGATGTTTAAGGATGTTGTCTCTGAGGATGTTGTGGTGCTCATCCGTAACTGTGTGTGTGTGTTTGTCAGATGTCTGTGATTGACGGTAAGGACGCGGTGGAGATCATCTGTGGCTGTGAGGGGGAGGAGGACGATGAGCTGCTACTGTCACTCAGCCGAGGCTTCCTGAGCCAGCAGCTACGCAACGGAGACATGTTCAACCTGTGGTGCGCGCACACACACACGCATACAACAGAGACATGTTCAACCTGTGGTACACGCACTCACACACACACACACACGCGCACACACACACGCATACAACGGAGACATGTTCAACCTGTGGTACACACACACACACACACACACGCATACGCATACGCATGCACCAGAGACATGTTCAACCTGTGGTACGCACACACACACATACACACACACATGCATGCACCAGAGACATGTTCAACCTGCGCACGGAGGCACGCACACACACATAGTTACAGATGATCACATACTCATAGTGTTGCCTGTGCCTGGCCTGTGTGTGTGCAGGGATCTGGTGTTCGTGTGGAGTAAGCTGCAGCTCCGAGCCAATCCATCTACTGAGGACTTCCTGCAGCAATGCCAGCAGCTCATCTTCACCGCCACCAACATCCGCGCCGTCTTCCCCTTCATCAAGATCATCCTGGCAGAGGTACACACAAACGCACAAGAATACACACACACACACACACACACACACACACACACATCATTTTGTAAAAGTTAGCAAGCAACTATCTGCGAAACACAGCCTTGTTTACTAACTCGTAATGCCAACTCAGTGGCAAGTTGCTTGAGTTGTTGCTGTCTTGTAGCTAATGTGACTGTAGGGTTATGGTCTCTACTAGCTGAAGAGGGAGTTAAGATTATGTATGGTATTAGTCAGTCACTTATACGTGTGTTGATACTCTGTAGTTATAGTATGCCTACTTTAGTATGCCTTGACTGCTTTAACTGTGTGTGTGTGTGTGTGTGTGTGTGTGTGTGTGTGCGCGTGCAGGTGGGGAAGTGTGGCCTGAGGTTCTGTGTGGAGCTGTGTGCGCGGGCACTGGAGTCGGATCTGCAGAGTGACCTGGTCACTAAGTCGCTGCTCTACAAGACCGTGGCCTTCCTGCTGCCCTCGGACCTGGAGGTGTGTCGCGTGTGTGCGCTGCTGGTGTTCTTCCTGGAGCGCACCGTGGAGTCCTACAAGACGGTGTCGCTGCTCTACACACACCCCGACGTGGAGTACAGCGTGGACGCCAGTCCCGTGGGCAACCACGTTCGCTTCGAGGTGCTTCAGATCCTCAAGAAGGGGCTCTACTTCGACCCCGAGTTCTGGAACCTTCTGACGCTGCGCTCGACATGCGTGAGACTGCTGAGTGACCCGCTGGCCAACGCCGAGCTGACGGAGATCCTGGCCGAGGAGCCCTGGTCGGCCACCTGCTGCGTGCGCGAGCCGTGCGTCTGCCAACTCGACCCGCCGGATGCCACTGCCGCCGCCCTGCCGCCGCGGCCTGCCAGCGAGCAGAGGAGACTGGCGGTCACCGTGCCGACGACGGGAGAGAGACCCCGGGTCCCTGGGCGTGAGGCACCCTGCAGGGTGGTGGGGGAGGGGAAGCGACGAGGGAGGAAGCCGAGCGTGAAGCTGGTGGACAGCTCGTCGTCGCTGCGGCGGTCCTTCCGGCAGCTGGACATGGCACAGCAGAACCTGGCGCGGCAGGTGGGCAGCGGCACGCTGTCGCGGCAGCAGCGGGTGCTCTCGCGGCAAGCGGAGCGCCGCTGCTGGAAGCGGCGGGGGAGGAAGCCTCGCTGGCTGCTGGAGGAGGAGGCGGCGGCGCAAGCAGAGAACAGCGCACCAGGGCGGGGCCGCAGGCCGGGCAAGAAGCCGGGTCGCAGGCCGCAGAGGCAGCCCAGGCAGAGATGAGGACGTCTGGAGGCGGGAATCGAGCGTCTGGCTCAGATCCAGGGGCTCGGCGACGGGCTGGATGGCGCTCCGCTCCACGGGCAGAGCCAAATGCTGGAGCTCTCCCTGCCCGACAACGAGCTGGTGGACACATGGACGACCGAATCCCCATCCTCACCTGTTCCCAGGTGTGTCCCAGAGCGCTGCGAGAAGGTCACTAGAGCAGCGGACGACACGTCACTCCTCCGACTCCTGCAGATGTTCTCGGAGAGCGGCGTTGAAGGCTCGTTTCAGATGCACAACCCGCTGGCCGCGGTCCGGCAGTTCCACAGCTATGCAAAAGCTCACCAGGAACAGGGCGTGCAGCTGGACGCTGAGCCGGAGACCGAGCCGACCCTTAAGCTCGCCGAGAGGCGCGAGACCCCAGCGGCCGCCTCTGAGCCTCAGGTGGTGGAGGTGGTGGAGGTGGAGGTGGCCACGTTCTCCTCGGCTGAGCCAGGGGACACGTCTGCATCCACACCCCTAGATGACACTGAGAAGCTGAGCCACACAGCCGCTACTGAAGAAATTAGACTGACAGCTGAGCCAAAGGCCACAGAGGATGGTGAAGACGGGCGCTCGACACCACAAAGGGGACCGTGACAGCTGGGCCAAGGTCACTTGCGGAGATGGAAATAGTGTGAGATGGACCTGGTGCAACACACACCTGCTGAGATGGACCTAGTGCAACACACACCTGCTGAGATGGACCTGGTGCAACACACACCTGCTGAGATGGACCTGGTGCAACACACACCTGCTGAGATGGACCTAGTGCAACACACACCTGCTGAGATGGACCTGGTGCAACACACACCTGCTGAGATGGACCTGGTGCAACACACACCTGTTGAGATGGACCTAGTGCAACACACACCTGCTGAGATGGACCTGGTGCAACACACACCTGCTGAGATGGACCTGGTGCAACACACACCTGCTGAGATGGACCTGGTGCAACACACACCTGCTGAGATGGACCTGGTGCAACACACACCTGCTGAGATGGACCTGGTGCAACACACACCTGCTGAGATGGACCTGGTGCAACACACACCTGCTGAGATGGACCTGGTGCAACACACACCTGTTGAGATGGACCTAGTGCAACACACACCTGCTGAGATGGACCTAGTGCAACACACACCTGCTGAGATGGACCTAGTGCAACACACACCTGCTGAGATGGACCTAGTGCAACACACACCTGCTGAGATGGACCTGGTGCAACACACACCTGTTGAGATGGACCTAGTGCAACACACACCTGCTGAGATGGACCTAGTGCAACACACACCTGCTGAGATGGACCTCGGTCTCCCACCACTCATGATCATACCTGCTCAGAGTGCCCGTGCAACACACACCTGCTGAGATGGACCCTAGTGCAGCACACACCTGCTGAGAGATGGACCTGGTGCGACACACCTCTTGAGATGGACCTGGTGCAACCACACACCTGTTGAGATGGACCTGGTGCAACACACACCTGCTGAGATGGACCTAGTGCAACACACACCTGCTGAGATGGACCTAGTGCAACACACACCTGCTGAGATGGCGGCTCGGAAACGGCCCTGCCGACGGTGAGTCAACCCCTCCCCTTGGCGCAGTCGAGCTGCAAGCCATCAGAGAGCCAGAAGCGGCGGTGCAGGCAGCAGATCGGACTCCAGACGGGACGCCACAGCGCCACCGCAGACACCACTGGCCAGGACCCCTACGAAGTCTGAGCCGTCCCACACTCACCTGCTGCAGGCTGCTGGGCGCCCCTTTCCCCCTGTGCTGCACGAGATGGCAGCTTGCATCACTCCAGCGTCTGCCATGGCACCATGTGCCACTGCAGCGTCTGCCCTGGTACCTGCCACGGCTCCTGCCCCACAGCCACCACTAGAGTTGCCACCACCACCACCACTACAAAGATGGTTTCTCTTGGCTCGCGTCTGTCCGGTCGGACCTATCCCAAGGGAGACGACTCCACTGACCAGTGCCCAGCCGACAGCCACAACACCGGAGATTCCTGAGCTGAAGGCCTTCGCGTCTCCCACCACTCCGCAGCAAATCATACCTGCTCAGGCGATGCCAGTACAACACACACCTCTTTCTGGGATGGACCCTGGTGCAACACACCCCGGGGATGGACCTGGTGCAACACACACCTGCTGAGATGGACCTAGTGCAACACACACCTGTTGAGATGGACCTAGTGCAACACACACCTGCTCAGACGGCGCTACAGAGAGCCGCGCCCGGGACCGTACCACCTGAAGCACCCGTGCCCGCCTCACCCTTCGTGGCTGAATCCCCTGTGCTCGTCCATCGCTGCCGCCTGTGTGACAAAGTCTTCAAGGGCGGCAACATCATGAGACACGCTTACTCCCATTACCGGGGCAACCAGCTGCTGTCTGCAGGGAAGTGCATGTTCTGCGACGAGCCCCCTGAGGACCCGGACGGGCTGAGCACTTCTCCCCGCCATGCTGGCGCGGTTTAGCATGTGGGCTCCATGATGCCGGGCGGAGGCCCGCGAGAACGGAACCGCTCACAGCCAGCGCCCTGCCCTCGGGACCTCGGGACACCCGGGAAGAACCGGGAAAAAGAAGAAGAAACACGGCTGGTGGCTGAAAAGGAAACTCGTCCCGGCCGAGGCGGAGCGGGCGCCCGAGGGAGCAGACGTCACGCAGTCCAACAGCAAGCATCACCCGCTGCGGCCCAACGGGAAGATCAGGAGGAAGAAGCGGCGCGTGCAACAGGAGTCGGAGGAGGAGGAGGAGGAGGAGGGCTCTGTTCAGCGGGAACGGCGTCCGCTACGGCCGAGGGTGAAGGCTGGCGTTCAAGACAGACGGAGGCGAGGGAGGAGGGGGAAGCTCGTTGGAGGCCCCGCCTCCTCTGAGAGCCAGGGGAACATCACAGATGAGGGGGGCGTGGCATCGCAGCCGGCAGCAGGAGACCAGCCTGTTACAGCCAAACCAACCAAACAAACTGACAAGCAAACCAACAAGCAAACCAACAAGCAAACCAACAAGCAAACCAACCAGCAAACCAACCAGCAAACCAACAAGCAAACCAACAAACAACCAAACAAAATCAAACGTAAAGCACAGAAGCCCCTGGGGAAGGCTGGGGCCCCAACGGCCCTGAGCAGCCAGGCGGAGGGGGCGGAGCAGGAGGCCGGAGAGGTGAAGTCCAGCGAGAGCTCGACCCAGGTGCCGGGGCAGAGGAGCGATCTGCTGTGCCCGACAGAGCTGGTTGCGTGCCCGGTGGAGTGGTGCCAGCTGCGTCTGCGGAGCCGCGGTTCAATGATGCTGGGCCACCTGCTTCAGGATCACCCCGCAGAGAGCGCGGCGTTCCGCTCGGCCTTCGAGGCGACGGATGGCCGCTGCACGTACTGCTCGCGCCGCTTCCACTCGTTCCAGCACTTCCACGACCACGTAGGGCGGCACTGCCACGCCAGCCTACGCCACCCTTGCCCCCAGCAGGGCTGCCCAGAGGCCTTCCGCCGCCTGGGGGACATGCGCGACCATGTGAAGGAGAGGCACGCGCACGCGCTCCGCATGCAGTGCTGCTTCGCCGGCTGTACGCACACCACGCAGACCAGCATGGAGCTGCACCGCCATGAGCGAAAGCACTACGTCCAGACCCCACGCCACCGACGCCCCCGGGTCATGCCCCAGAACGGGGAGGTACGGGTCACCGTCAAAGGCATGCCTCCGCCTCCTCTCTCGGGCACTGCCGTGCCGCCTGCTCTCTCGGACACTGCCGTGCCACCTCCTGTTCCGGGCACTGCCGTGCCACTTCCTATCCCGGGCACTGCGGTGCCACCTCCTCTCCTGAGCACTGAGGCACCCCCACAAGACCAGGTGCCAGCTGCTACAGGTTTGGACTCGGAGCAGAAGACGGCTTCTCCTGGCCCAGTGGCAGCGGCTAACCTGAACCCTGGCGGGGAGAGAGAGGGGGGCGTGGCGTCTCTGCCGTCTGGTGCCAGTGGGGGCGGGCCTCAGGGCCTAGTGAACGGGCACAGCAGTAAGACGGCGGATTTGAGTCTGGGCGCCAGTGCAGTTGCCAGGTCGAGGACAGAGCCGGAGGTTCCAGTTGTGTCGCCGTATGGCCGTGTGGGCACCAAACCCTTTGTGCGCCCGCTGCCCTGCGCCTACCTGGACGAGAGGTACACCAGCATGCCCAAGCGGCGGAAGGACGCAGCGGTGGGTGGGCGGCCGGTGGTGCAAGTGGACGAGGTGGCGAGCGATAGCGCCAGCAGTGCCAGTGTGGCCCCCTCTCAGAGGCAGCGCTGCTCACGGTGCTTCACCTCCCTGGCCAGCGCCGACGAACTGCAAGAGCACCTCAAGAAGTGCACTGCCCTCTTTGGCTTCGACTCGGACGAGGAAGGTGAGTGCTGTAACTGCTAGTGAGAAGAAGTGCTGTACATGAGAAATACTGTTGTAGCTGATGGTAGGGCTGCTCAATTATGGCAAAAATCATAACCACGATTGTGTAACAAATAAAAACACAGAGATTGTTAAAGAGAGTGTTAGAAGAACAGGAAAGAAAGAAAAAGTGTTCTGTTGTTTTCAACACATTCGTTTTAAGAGTCTAATGTTATCCTTGTGCACTAGTAGAAGCTAATAGACAAGCTGTAACATGCTGATTTCAAAAACTAGGCGTGTTCTAAAGTTAGATTAATTAGCCATTTTGCCATAAATTCTCTGAGTAATTTGGTCGCCTGTAGGGCTGGGACAACGCGTCGACGTAATCGATGACGTCGACGCAAAATGTAATGTAATATTTTTAATTTTACACCTTCAGTGTTTTCCATACGTTGACTAATCTGTGGCTGGGCACCACGAAATCAAAACCGGCCACCACACATTGATGTTCTATGTTGTAGGCCTACTATTTAAATTATAGATAAGATAAAATAATTTCATTGAGCTGCACTTTTTAGCCTACTCACACAGCCTTTCCTCGCCCCGCCCACTCTCTCTCGTAACGAGCCTGCTGCTCCTCCTCTGCATGTGCATTTAACAAAATATTCACGATTGTTGAAGGATTGTTGTTGCCACATAGAAGCACTGCATAGAACACAGTGGGCTAAATTGCTATTAAATCCGCTTAGCATCGTGACAATGCTGCGCAAATTTGTTCAAAACTGCTGCATTAAAGTTAAAGTAAACTCTGCTAAGGTCTTATCACAACATAGTACATTATCTCAAAGCTTACGTTAGAATACTGTTTGGATGTCAAGTTTAGCATGCTTACTTGCAGCTGCTTGTAGCTATTCGTTACTCATGCAGGGGTCATTTTATTGACTCTGAATAACTTGCAAAATCCCGATGTAAATGGAAAAGTGTTTTCCAAGACTCAGAAGTCCTTGTCCAATTGAGAAGTATGAACCGTTATTTTAACTAAATACGTTATGAATTGCATCCACACATCAGCAGCCTTTTAACTGTGTTAATGTTAATTGCAAGGATTCCCACACGAACGTCTTAAAATGACAGGCACTCAATTAGACATACACTACTGAACTTTATTGAATGCTGCCTCTGACTAAGAATGCATTACTTTGCACTTGTATTGGCCTAGTCTTTTATTTTGGAATGTTAAGAGCAATAAACATATTGCAATGTTAAGAAATTCATGTTTTTTTTCATTCAGATATGTAAATAAACATGTATAAGTTGCTATTAGTGAATTAATGGGGAGTTAATCGATAATCGAATCGAGTCGAAAACGAATCGGACTGAAAAAATGAATCGTTAGATTAATCGATGCATCGAAAAAATAATCGCTAGATTAATCGTTTAAAAAATAATCGTTTATCCCAGCCCTAGTCGCCTGGATTGACAGTGATAATAGAAAACTTAGCAGAGAATGCGCTAGTTACAATTTTGGCGTGGTTCATGATGCTACCGACTGCAGGAGCACACACACACACAGTTCCCAAAACTTGAGTGGCCTGTGCACAGAGGGGAGGTGCGTGTCGAGTGTGTGGCTTAAAGAAGCAGCGTGAATCAGTGTACTGGATGAGTTGAAATTGTATGTATTTCCAAAAAACCTATTTCTTCACGGGATTTGGCAAAATAATTTGTTTTTTTCTCGATTATACTATTTTTGTGATTTGTTTGGAGCCAAAATTGAAATTTGATTAATTGCATAGCCCTACCTGATGGTTCCTGTTGTACCTACTGACTCCTTGTACCTGCTGACTCATGTTCTGGTGATTTGATTTGAACAGGTGGCTGGTGAAGGGGAGACCATGGAAGCTGTGAGATACCCGTGAAACCTGGAGGAGACGCCTGAGAGTCTCTGAGGGACCTCCATGGGACCTCCGGGAGAGATGAACCCTAACCCTCCCTCTGAGGGACCTCCATGGGACCCCCCGGAGAGATGAACCCTAACCCTCCCTCTGAGGGACCTCCATGGGACCTCCCGGGGAGATGAACCCTAACCCTCCCTCTGAGGGACCTTCATGGGACCTCCGGGAGAGATGAACCCTAACCCTCCCTCTGAGAGACCTCCATGGGACCTCCGGGAGAGTTGAACCCTAACCCTCCCTCTGAGGGACCTCCGGGAGAGATGAACCCTAACCCTCCCTCTGAGAGACCTCCATGGGACCTCCGGGAGAGATGAACCCTAACCCCCTCCCTCTGGGAGTCGCCTGGGAGAGATTATGCCCTAATTCTGATTCAGGGGTGGGAAGCAGAGATTCTAGCTGACACTGAATGACTCCAGGTCTTATGACCCCAACCTCATATCGCCAGACTGAATTAAGGATATGTATGAAAGGACTGCCCCTCTCACAGTTCAGAGTGGCTGCTAGGTAGTGTTCATCATTGTTGCTAATCACTACACCTATTTTGCTGATTTTGTTTTAATATATCAAATGTAAGTGTCTGGCCAAAGTACTTCAAGTTCAGACTGGACACATGAAATACATACAACCCTGGGTAGTTCAGGGTAGATCAACTAAAAGGAGAAATCCAGACGATTTTTACATGGATCTTGATCACTAGCCGTCGCCAAGTACTGTCGATAGGAAAAAAACAACCAAAATCGGTGCTACCGAACTGGAGTAGCTGCAGTTAATGGCCAGTACACCAAGTGAGCTAAAATTCTAGGTCTGGGGGCATCATCTAAACGTGCCCTTTTAGCCTCTTAACAGACTCAAAATGTCATTAAAGGTCTGCAACATGAACAGGGCCCTTACGTGACAAAACAATGTGTTTTAATTCATTTATTGTGAAGAAACCGTTTGAATTCAAAGTTTGTACAAGTTCATGTTGCACAGACCTTTTAATGACATTTTGAGTCTGTTAAGAGGCAAAAAGGCACGTTTAGATGATGCCCCCAAACCTAGCATTGTAGCTCACTGTGAGTACTGGCCATAAGCTACTCCAGTTCGGTAGCACCGATTTTGGTTGTTTTTATTCCTATCGATAGTACTTTGCGATGTCTAGCGATCAAGATCTATGTAAAAATGTCTCCTTTAACATTTATTCCTGCATCAGAAACATTTTTTTAGTGGCCAGCCTCTCTTACCAAATGTACCCCAGCCAGAGCCCTTGTTCCTGTACTTGGTGGAAAGGCTCTAATGACCGCTCTGGGTAGAGTCTTCCTGGACCTTAGTGCCCGCTCCTGGTGCAGTCGTCCATGATGCCTTGAAACATGATTGTGAGAAGGGAGCCGTAGTAAAGCCTGCACCCTCCCTGGCACTGGACCAGTGCCGTCTGTGCTGGAAGTGGAAGAGCTCCATAGAGGACAAATTTGCACTGATGATGTTTTTTTTTTTTTTTCATTTTACCGTGTTTTTGTTTTTTTAACACTCATCCGACTGTAGTCTGCCCCCCCACCCCACACACACACACACACTGTTTCTAAACACTGTACAGACACATACACTCGCCTACTCTAAGTCTACCCCCCAGTCACACACAACCACTTGATAATTTTATGAATAATTGATTTGTGAATGTTTGCACCTCCCAAGTACCCACCTATTAGCTAAGTTGTTTTACTCGTCAGTTTTATCACATTATCAGAATGATTATTATTTCAGTTACAGTTACAATTCTCTGGTGCTCATGTCTTTAGAGTTATGACTGTGAGTGTGTGTTGGGGAGGGGGGCAGTGTCATGGACTCCGCATCAGAAGCTGGTTCAGAGGTTTTTAGCAACACTCTTGAAAAGGACTAGCCTTCAGTTATGTGCCGTTTTCTTTGTACAGTCTCTGAAAATGTTGGTCAGCGACTAGCCTTGTTGTATAGGTCCTTTGTAAAGGAAATTAAGTTTAAAGAGCTGTAAAGATGTTTGATCCAATAATAACAGCTTTATTTAATTTATTCATATTCTTTTTTATTCTTAACTATGTAAAATAAATGGAGAGTTTGTATGGCGTATGATTGGAGGGGAGGGTTTATATAAGACATTTTTGTCTAAATAATAAAGCTCATATTTGGAAATATACACTTTGCGCGCTTGGTTTCTTGATCGATGGAAAGATGTTTTTTCCCCTCTCCGACCATTGACGTCGCACTTGTAAAGCTCCGTTGGAACCATAGTTGGAACGGAACTACGGGGATAGTTCTACCGGAGTCTGCGCACAATCAACCTAGACGCAGCCATAGCAGCCAGTCTCCATGGCGTAAACAAATAAGCACAACGTTAGCCAGCTGATACGGCAATCCAAATGGGATTTTTTGCAAACGAACGATGTTGGCTAACTTCTCAGAAATGACAGCTTTTAACACTTTTAGACATCAGCAGCGTAAGATGATGAGTTGTAAGAGAAGTCAGAGAAGTCTTTATTCATGTTGAGTGAAGTCTTTGTGAGCATGTTTTATTGAGCAGGCTAACTTCTATCTGGCTTTATCCTAGCCAAGAAGATCTAACGTTAACGCGGTTAGCTAACGGTTCATTTGGCAACTGTTCCTGTCGTTATTTGTCGAAATCGAAAACAATTGCCGATTCTTCGTTATTATTGAAGCCAGTGGGTTTGTTAAGTTGGCTCAGTTAAAAGTTAATGCCGAGCAAACGTTAATCGTATGAACTGTAGCATTACCGTTACTTACAGCTAGCTATGCTATCCGCTATGTAAGTTAGCTAACAGCAAAGTTAGCTCAGTGTGTTAGCTACGTTAATGTTAACGCCACAGTTGGTTTTGACAACTCCGTCGAAACGGGGATGGTGTGGAAAGACAAGGTCCGCACTTACCTAGCTAGCATACAGTATTAACCAACCATAATATTTATTCAAGCCTCCGCTAGAACGTTAGATATTTTACTAGTCCCTCACGCTGAATTCAGGATGAGGCCGTAATCAGTGGCTAGCGTCTAACAGCACCAAGCAGGTCCATGTTTGAAGACTTCACTGATTGTACACGGTTGCGATGGCTGTATGCAGCTGAAGGGTGAGCTGAACGATTGCTGGAAAGTGCGGTGGCGAGAGTGTGCCTCGCGGCGTGAGCAGGTCCCAGTTCCACAGGTTGAACTGACATGTTCGCTCTGATGGCGAACTGCTGCAACTGGTTGAAACGTTGGCGCGAGCCTGCCAGGTGAGTGTGTGTGTGTGTGTGTGAACTATTTGGGAATAATATCTTATCGAAATGTATGTCGGACCATGAGGTCATCCGCTGGCTCGACGATTAGGGACTCCCCGTTAGCCAGTGTTTTGGTGTGATGTTACATCATCCCTTGCACTGTTTTATGGCTAGTACACTAGACTCTACACAGTCTGATACCTGGATATAGATATGTATACTTGGTGGACGGGCGTCCCATCTCTGTTATTAGGCACCCTTTCTGCCTGGTGCTGTCACATCCTCTGATACTGACCCGGCCTCCACCCTTGGCCCGGTGCTGTCACATCCTCAGGGACCGACCCTCCACCCTTGGCCCGCTGCTGTCACATCCTCTGGGACCGACCCTCCACCCTTGGCCCGGTGCTGTCACATCTTCCCTATAGCTAAATGACAAATGGCCTGTATACGTAGTATAGCGCTATAGCCTGTGTAGCGCTTTTTCAAAGCACTGAACAGATGTAGGATAGAACTCAGTTTCCCCATTGTGGTGCGGTTGGTGTTGTTTGGCTGTACTGTGGGGTGGTATATTGTGGTGAGGTTGTGTTTGGCTGGGTGGTGTTTTTGATATTGTGTCTATCATTCTGTTAGCTGTGGTTTTTGGTATAATGTGTGTATGGTTGCATTAGCTGTTTGTTGTGTGGTGTCATGTTTGTTAGTATGTGTGTATGTGTGTGTGGGTCTCTTGGCTTTGGTGTGTGTGTGTGATTCTGTTAGTGAGTTGGGTGCTATGTTTGATATAGACATGGTAGTGTATGTGTGTGGTTCTATCAGCTGTGTGTTGGGTGGTGTGTGTAGTGTTGGGTTGTTGGTGTTGTGTATGTGTTGTGAGTGGGAGAGTATTGTGTTTAGTGTGTGTGTGTGTGTGTGTGTGAAGGGTGTAGGTGTTGCATATGCGGTGGCATTGAGCAGATGCTACAGACATCCCAGTGGCCTGAGCGGTGTGTGTGTGTCTGATCGGCTCAGGTGAAATCCCCAGCTAATCTCAACAGATGGAGATGTCAAGGGCTGTGTGTGTGTGTTAATATGTGTGTGGGTTTGGGGGTTGTGTTAGAGACTGGAGGGAAAGCGAGGGAGTGAGGCAGTCTGGGTTTACTGGTCCGGTCCGCTGCCTCGATGAAGGCCTTGTGGCTACAGAGGACTGTGTCGTGGATTGTGCAGTTGATGTCATTTCGGCGGAAGCGCTGCAGTTAAGTATCTAAGCTTATGCGTTTTTGTGTGTCTGTGTGTGTTATTTTGGAGTTAATGCTTATGGGTGGGCTTGAGTGTGTGTGTATGTCGACCTCTTGAAAGGAGGATCTGTTTGGTTGTCCTGGTGAGTTGCCAGGCGAGAGATACTAGCCTAGTTCTTGGATGTCCTGCACACAGAGAACTAATCTTAGAGGAACTGAGTGGTTCTCTTGTCAGTGTTGTGTTAACGACCCAGCAGAAATCTGTCATCTCATAATGATACAGTGTTTACGTGGGGATAGGTGTTATAGGGGTGTTTGTGTGTGTGTGTGTGTGTGTGTGTGTATGTGTATGTGTATGTGTTAGTCCGCTAGAGTGATTGTTTACTGGTGGACAAGTGTGTGTTGGTCCGTTAAGTAAGCTCATGTAGCTTGTGTTAGCGCATGTAGATTATGATGACTGTAGCTTGTGGTGGTGTAGCCTATAGCTTGTATTAGTATATGTTAGCCTGTTGCTCCTGATGGTCTGTAGCTTGTGATGTGTGATCTTGTGATGACTGTAGTTTGTAGTGTGTGTTTGTGACTTGTGATAAATGTAGCTTGTAGTGTGTGTGTGTAGTGTGTGTGTGTGTGTGTTGTGATGGTGTGTATCGTGTGTGTGTGTGTGTGTGTGTGCGTGTGTGTATATGTTAGTCCGCTAGAGTGATTGTTTACTGGTGGACAAGTGTGTGTTGGTCCGTTAAGTAAGCTCATGTAGCTTGTGTTAGCGTATGTAGATTATGATGACTGTAGCTTGTGGTGGTGTAGCCTATAGCTTGTATTAGTATATGTTAGCCTGTTGCTCCTGATGGTCTGTAGCTTGTGATGTGTGATCTTGTGATGACTGTAGTTTGTAGTGTGTGTGTTTGTGACTTGTGATAAATGTAGCTTGTAGTGTGTGTGTGTGTGTTGTGATGATGTGTATCGTGTGTGTGTGTGCGTGTGTGTGCGTGTGTGTGTGTGTGTGTGTCTTGATGACTGTGTATTATGTGATG
>NC_063211.1:10435537-10443037 GCF_017589495.1 Alosa alosa | reverse complement strand
TGGGCCACTCCTAAAGCCTCCAGGTTGCCCAAACTGGAGCCGTTGGGGGACACGAGACACGCGGGTAAATCTGACCAGTGTTTGATCAAACATGTCTGACACACCCCCCCATACCGCACGTCTCCACTTCACTCGTGTGTGTGTGTGTGTGTGTGTGTGTGTGTCCAGCTCATCTCAGAGACTAACCTGCCTGTTTTTCCATTTCATTTCACAAGTACTAACTGTGTGTGTGTGTGTGTGTGTGTCCCAACTTATCTAAGAGACTAACCTGCCTGTTTATCCATTTCATTCTACAAGCACTAATTGTGTGTGTGAGTGTGTCTGTCTCTGTGTATCCGTGTGTTCAACTCCTCTCATAGACTAACCTGCCTGTTACGTGTGTTTCCATGTAATTTAACAGGCACTAACTGTGTGTGTGTGCATATGTGTGTTTAACCTCTTAACGTCATGTGTGTATGTGTGAGGTTAGGTTTCTTTTCTTTTCTTGCCCATGTAAGGCACACTGTAACTGCATGCAGATGTGTAATGTGTGTAGGTAAATGTGTGGAATATGTAGAGAGACATATGTAGTGTATATGTAGGGAGATGTAGGCTAATGTATAGTGTATATACTGTATAGGGAGATGTATGCATTATATGTGAAGGGAACTATATGTGATGTTTATGTAGGCAGGTAAATGTAATGTATGGCAAATGTAGGGAGATGTATATAATCTATGTCATATGTAGACAGATGTAATCTATGGCTTATGGGTTATTCCATATTAGTTCAAACAGCCCTGACACCGTGGTCTCAAGAGTGTTTGTCCAAACACTACCCCTTTCAATGCAGTTTTCTAGGGTATGTCTATCCATAAATCAAAAAGGTATATCTCAGCAACGAAATAAGATATCAGGCTGAAATTTGCACATGATGGCCAAAAGTCATGGGGGGCGATCATGGTGTTGAATCCAATACTGTTGGGATGAATTAATATGGATAGACTCTTACTGCTCATAGGTCTCCCTCGGCTGATGAGGAAGCTCTCTTGAACTGTGTTTACATGGACTGATTTTATTTCTCTTACAGAGCTTACACTCTCCTTTTTATTCCATGCTTCCTTCTCCCTCCTCTCCTCTCCCCTCCTCCTCTCTGCTGTCCTCTCCTCTCCTCTCCTCTCCTCCTCTCCCCTGTCCTCTCCTGTGGCAGATTTCTATGGGAAGCCCCTCCCCCCAGTAGCCATCCGGCAGAGGCCCAACAGTGACACCCACGATGTCATTTCCTAGCCATGTGCTCTCAGCCAATCAGTAGCGAATAGACTCCTTCTCCCTCCAATCACGGCTCTCCTGTTTTTTGTTCTCTTCTGCCTCCAAGCACGAGCTGTGTAGACGGACACACACTCCTCTCATGGAATTGAGTTCACACCGGCGCAACAGAGAGACTCGACACGCGCACGCACACACACCAGCAAAGAAGAGACTGAACACACAGGCAGCAGCCGACCACACAAACTGGACACCTCCCCCCTCCCAGCCGGCCCCAGCTCAGAGAGAATGACTCCAGCGCTGGACACACACTCCCAGGCAGTCAATAAAGAGTGGAGAAAGAAGCTCAAGACTGTGTGTGTGTGTGTGTGTGTGTGTGTGTGTGTGTGTGTGTGTGTGTGTGTGTGTGTGTGTGTGTGTGTGTGTCACATCATTTTATCTTCTGCACTGTTTGTGTGTGTGCGCACGTGTTTGAGCGTGCATGCGTATGTCTGTGTATGTTTAAGTCCAACTGGACTGGACCAAGCTGCTGGTGTCCTGCTCCTCTATGTGTGGGCTTCAGTGGAGTGGAGTTGAGCTGAATGTCAGTATTATTATCCAAGGGGGCTGGAGGGCTTTCAGAGTGAAACTTCACCCTCTCACAAAACTCTCCCACCCACTTCACCCTCTCACTCCCTGTCCTGCTGACCGGCTGTGATTCTACTCTCACTTCTCATTCTCCCAATCTCCACACATCACCCTTTCTCTGCCGCGTCCTACCTCTCTCCTCACCTTCTCACCCTCGCACTCTCTCCTCTCCTTCTCACACTCTCCCACTTTGCATTATAGAACACATGATGTCCAGACCACATTCAACACTACAGCTGATTTAACTCTCCCACTTCGCATTATAGAACACATGCAGTCCAGACCGCATTCAACACTACAGCTGATTTAACTCTCACACTTTGCATTATAGAACACATGCAGTCCAGACCGCATTCAACACTACAGCTGATTTAACTCTCCCACTCTGCACCATGGAACACATGCAGTCCAGACCGCATTCAACACTACAGCTGATTTAACTCTCCCACTCTGCACCATGGAACACATGCAGTCCAGACTGCATTCAACACTACAGCTGATTTAACTCTCCCACTCTGCACCATGGAACACATGCAGTCCAGACTGCATTCAACACTACAGCTGATTTAACTCTCCCACTTCGCATTATAGAACACATGCTTTACAGACTGCATTCAACACTCTGGCTGATTTAACTCTCCCACTCTGCACCATGGAACACATGCAGTCTAGACTGCATTCAACACTACGTCTGATTGAACTTTATCACTCCTTGCTGGACCGGCCTGGACACTAGTTACTTCACTGCTTTATCTACCCAAGAACCAAGAACAAAGCACATGGGTGCAACTCATTGGCCCTCAGCGCAACATGTGCAACACTCGTGAAAACAATGAAATGAGGACCTAGAAACAGGCAATGTCTTGTTACTGAAACACTACCAAACAGGGGCTTGTATATTACTGTACGCTCTAAAACGTCACTGTAGCCACAGGCCATAAATGAGCTATATTTATGTATTATGAAACTGTACATAATTATTCCGGAGTCTATTTTTGTCAGTGTCTGTTGCTTTCTGGCTTCCCAAACGGGCCCATGTTACACATAGCCAAGTTACAGTGGGGCTGCAAATGTGGATGCCATTTAGATAATTGCTTGTTTACGTTTAATACTGCTTGAATGTGATATTTCAACACAAGGCAAACAATTTTTACAGCTAGATTTCATTATGTTCATATTCTACCCAGTGTATTTTGTATGATCAATATTAAATACAGACCCATTCTTTAAAAACAGGTGTGTGTGTGTGTATTTGCTCCCTTGTGAGAAATTAACTCAAAACCCACAAGTGAGTCCCTGACAATTGGTGTCTATGCATATGATCGTGGAGGCGGAACTTTCTTTTATGGTTTTGGTAGCAGTTCGTCATGAATAGAGGACGGACTAAGATGAAACGGTGCTGCAAAAGGTATTCATGCTGAAGTGACAGTAAACAACACAGGCGATGAAATAAGTAAACGATGACATATACGCTCTTCAAATGCGTTGCATACAGAGATTTCTGTTCTCTTTCTCTCTTGGGAAAGTGCGCTTCTGTCGCCTAACTGTACGCTTTGAATCAACACAATGCTTTTCCGATTTACATGAAGGAACTCAAGTTGAGCCACAAGGTGAACGAGAGATTGCCACAAGCAAGCAGGTAAGTAATTGTAAAAGTTTCCAACAACTTGTGTCATTAAGTTACCGTTCTTCAGAATGTAACGTAATTTTTTGAGGGCAGTGACGAGTGACTTCTGCTCTGTCTCTGCACCATACTGGCATTTTGACTTATCGCCGCCTGCAGCAGAGGGGAATCGTGTGTAAATTCTCACCTGGCTGACACGGTCTATATTGCGCCCTGTCTACTTCAAAGGGGTCCAGGCGAAGGGTCTGTCAGCAGGTTCTGCAGCATTTTGACGCGCAGTACACGGAGGAGCTTGGCAGCTTATGGACATCAGCAAGGTAAGTTGGGGACTAATCAGCATGATTAAGGAGAGTCGCTGATGAATGCTCCGGTTTCAGTACCAGCCAGTGAAGATATCTTGTGCTTAAGACTGGCTGGCCAACTAATTACTTCCCTTCCGGCCAGGTCGGTGTTGCTGAACCCGGACTGCTGGCAGTATGGGGTGATGCTGAACCGCTTCACTGATCTATCAGACCTGCGGACACGGCTGCAGGAGCTCGGATACACCAGCCTCCTTCCTCAGCGAGGGGACCACTCTACCCCTACACACACACATGTCCAGGAAAACACACATCACTTTCACACACACAGCGATGACCGGTCTCCTCAGAGCTCCCCCAGTGCGCACACACACATTCACCCACGCTGGCTCGCTGCTGGCTCTCTGGAGTGTGTCGTGCAGCGGGCAGCGATGCGTCTGCCGGCCCCGAGGCATGACCACGGCCGTCTCAAGGGCTACTTCCTGCTGAACGCTGCTTCCCTGCTTCCTGTGCTGGCGCTGGGCATCACCGAGGGGGAGCGCGTGCTGGACATGTGTTCTGCTCCCGGAGGCAAAGCCATCGCCATCCTACAGGCTGCCAATCCAGGTGTGTGTGTACTGCCACTGGTGGAAAAGCCATCACCATCCTGCATTCACCCACCCAAGTGAATCTGTCCAGATGTGTGCGTGAGAATGAGACATGTATGTAATGAGGGTGTGTCGGATCATCTGTGTCCATACTGTATGTGATATATACAGGCCCTCTACATTGTTCAAAGCTAAATGTGACTGTGTGTGTGTGTGTGTGTGTGTGTGTGTGTGTGTGTGTGTGTGTGTGTACGTGTACTCAGGCCTTCTGCATTGTAATGAAGTCAACACACACCGCTGTGATTGGCTCTCTAAGACACTGGAGTCCTATGTGCCCGGCCCTCTGATGGAGACAGTGCGAGTGACTAATCAGGATGGGAGAGATTTCGGACACTCACACCCAGGGGTGTATGATAAGGTCAGTCCTCTTTACATAGACGTGTGTGTGTGTGTGTGTGTGTGTGTGTGTGCTCACAGCAAAGAGAGGAAGACACGGCACTTTTTTCTTTACATGGATGTGTGTGTGTGTCTGTGTGTGTGTCTGTGTGTGTGTCTGTGTGTGTGTGTGTGTGTGTGTGTGTGTGTGTGTGTGTGTGTGTGTGCTCACAGCAAAGACGGGAAGACGGCACTTTCCTCTTTACATGGACGTGTGTGTCTGTGTGTTTGTGTCATTCTATTCATACCTAGCTCATCAGAATAGTTACATTTTAAGTTAAGAAATTCAACCACGTGGTTTTGTTTTCACCAAGTGCAGCCCATCGACTGTGGTTTAAGTGAAGAGGAAGTGACTATACAGTACCACAGTGCCAAGAATAGAACAGGGTTTATGTTCATTTACTCCTGAGGCCAGGCTGTAGTTTCTGCTCCTGGCCACAAGGGGGAGCCCTAATGTCGCCTCAACTCTGCTTTCTCCTTCACTGAGGCGCAATAGCCCAGTTGCAGCAGCCATGGTGCCTCTGCTCCCATTGAGGTTGAGGTTTTCACATGCTTGTCTTAACAGGAGCAGAGGTGTTTGTGTGACGTGTGTGCAGTGGTGGAATGTAACGAAGTACAAATACTTCGTTACTGTACTTAAGTACATTTTCCACGTATTTGTACTTTACTTAAGTAGAATCTATAGTGCATACTTTTGACTTTTACTTCGTTATATTTTGCAGCAATTATCTGTAGCCTACTTTTACTCCGCTACATTTCTACAACACCATCGTTCCTTTTTACATTACATTTTATGATCATTTTTTTTTTTCTCTTTAACAAACACGTTTGTTTCACCAGGGGGCTGGGTTGCTACCAAAGATAGAGCGCTACATGCACCATTTCTAAATCTTTGAAACTAGTCTAGACCAGGCAAAGCGTGAGCTTGTAGTCATCTGCATTCAGTAGGCTATATTCACCAGACCCATGGCTATACTGGACATGCAACTGTGTTCTGTGCCCTGAGCATATGCTTGCCTTTCTCTGTCTATTATCTGCAGCGTTAGGGCCTCCTCTCTGATGAGATTGCAAGTCCGCAGAGCAGCGAAGTTACAGGCTATGCCATTGCGTCTGTCACGCGTCTGATCATTTGCGGCATAAATTATTATACTATGGACTATAGACTATAATTGGGGCAGCCGTGGCCTACTGGTTAGGGCCTCGGGCTTGTAACCGAAGGGTTGCCGGTTCGATCCCCGACCAGTAGGACAAATGTGGGCGGGGGAAGTGGTTGAGCACCGCTCTCCCATGCCCACATCCACGGCTGAAATGCCCTTGAGCAAGGCACCTAACCCCTCACTGCTCCCCGAGCGCCGCTGTAGCAGGCAGCTCACTGCGCCATGTTTGTGTGCTTCACCTCACTGTGTGTTCACTGTGTGCTGTGTGTGTTTCACTAATTCACGGATTGGGATAAATGCAGAGGCCAAATTTCCCTCAGGGGATCAAAAGAGTATATATACTTATACTTATACTTATACTTAGAACCGCTGTCCGGAAAAAACTAAAAAACTAATCTGGATGTTCCAGATTAAAATATTTCTCAATTGTGTGATCAAATAAAGAGGCATAGCCTACATTTGGCGGGTAGTAGGCCTAAAGTGAGCGCCCATTCAATGTTTATGCGCATGTGTGTGCGCAAGTGAAACTGAAACTTATCATAAAGACACCTTTCTCAACAACTTTTCTGTTCAATCTGGACCGGCACAGTTGGCATATTGATCCACCGGGTCCACGTTTCCCTTGTCTACCCCGATAAACTTCAGCCTCCTGTTTTGCTGAATGATACTTAACTCGGCAGATCACACTAGATAACCAGAATTAGTCTCCAGAATTGTAAGTCAGAATGGAAACTGGGCCGTGGATGGTAAGCACAATTACATCAGCTTAAAACTATCTAGCCTAGTATAACCTAAAACTAGCTTTATTAAAATGCGACAGCTCATAGGCCAGTGTTTTTCAACCTGTTTTGTGCAAATGTCCCACGGCACACTAACATCCTATGTGAAGAAAAAATAAACATACCATAGGTTAAAATTTCAAATAATACACAGATATGGCCTTATTATGGCTTCTATGCAAGACCTGCTCAATAAAACAAGGGCCCTCTGTTTCATTTGTAGGTGACTATATCTAATTTAATTGTTATGAACTAGATATGTGATGATTCTGTGAATACTGGATATGGGGCCCCCGTTGTACAATGCCTGCATACCACAAATAGTGCAATCATACAATCAATGAGAGCATGTCGTTATAAATTCTTTGATGCAACAGTTGCTTTTCTGTCTCATCTGTGACATTTGGGTAATTTTCTGCGGCACACCTGATGATCTCTCACGGCACACTGTCATAGACTACTAATTTTTTTTTTATTAGAATAGGCCTATAGATATTATCATAAATCATTATGCAAGTACTTTTACTTTTAATACTTAAAGTACATTTAAAATCAGGTACTTTTTACTTTTACTTAAGTAGGGTTGGCATTGTGGTACTTACTTTACTTTACTTTTACTAAAGTAAATATTTCTCTGCTTATTTGTACTTTTACTTAAGTACTGAGTTTCAGTACTTCCTCCACCACTGTGTGTGTGTGTGTGTGTGTGTGTGTGTGTGTGTGTGTGTGTGGTGTTTGGATTGGTGG
>NC_063211.1:10428037-10430537 GCF_017589495.1 Alosa alosa | reverse complement strand
TTTGCGAAAGAGGTGTTGCTGGAACTGACAGGCCATTAATGTGACCACTGCACAGCACCATGACACACACACACACTGACATTCTCTATGCTGCTAAACACACATGGAGTGAAATAGATAATGCAAAGTGTCTCTCTCTCTCCACACACACACGTTTAGTTCCCAGAGACAGTGCAGGCTATGCAGCTTACATCTCCATCAGGCTGACTTGATCTCATGTTTTATTACTCTCATGAAGGAGGAGATATCAGATCCCAGACGCCTCCACACGTGCAACACAGTGCCTTCATTAGAATGGGCAATGAACACACACACACACACACACACACACACACTCCCCCAGCTGTTCCTCTGTTCCACCATTATCCCTACACCTGGGATATGCTTAATTGGCCTGTGATTGCTTTCTTTTCTGACCTGTGTGTGTGTGTTTGCTAAATGGCAAGACATTGGCCTGAAATGGGATTCATTCTGACTGTGCTCTCAGGAAAATAAAGCATCTACCGGTTTGTGTGCTCGTGTGTGTGTGTGTGTGTGCTGCATATCAGTCTGCTTAAGCTAACGACATGGCACATTTTTGCTTTATGAATAAATGCATACATTTTATTGTATGTGTGTGTGTGTGTGTGTCTGTATCTGTTTAAAGTCAGCATGCCCTGTGATGGTGTCGTTTGTGTCACCTGGCATGGTCACCTTGTTCTACCTGAGTGTTTAATGAAGTGTCGGGATGCTACACACACACAAACGCTCTGTGCTGTGTGTGTGTGTGTGTGTGTGTGTGTGTGTGTACTCACAGTCTCTCTGTACCAGGGTGCTAATGATGCTGTGGAACACACAGGGGTCACCGAGGAAACACAGTGCCCTGCCTCCGCTGTCAGTGTGTGTTTAACTAGCATGAAAAACGGGGCTACTGTGGAGGAGAACAGTGCTCACAAGCCAACTGAAGTGTGTGTGTGTGTGTGTTTATCAATCCAACTGAAGTGTGTGTGTGTTTATCAATCCAACTGAAGTATGCGTGTGTGTTTATCAATCCAACTGAAGTGTGTGTGTGTGTGTGTGTGTGTGTGTTTATCAATCCAACTGAAGTGTGTGTGTGTGTGTGTTTGTCTGACTTAATACCTGTCTGTATGTCTTTCTGTGTGTGTGTGTGTTTGTCTGACTTAATACCTGTCTGTATGTTTCTGTGTGTGTGTGTGTGTTTGTCTGACTTAATACCGGTCTGTATGTCTTTCTGTGTGTGTGTGTGTGCGTGTGTTTGTCTGACTTAATACCTGTCTATGTCTTTCTCTGTGTGTGTGTGTGTTTATCAATCTTAAAAATCCAGATGTGTAGTGTCCCCTTATTGCAAGATGTCACATGAGCTGTGAAAGACGTGAAAAGTCAGGTGAAGTGTGTGTTTGTGTGTGCGTGCGCAAAATCATAAAAGCTTGGTGGGATTAGACACACCTCTTAATGTTGCTAAAATTATTTATTTGTCAATTTACGGAAATGAAAGGAGAATGAAAAGTTGGTAAAAATTAGGTCCAGAAACAAAACTGGACCTAATTTTCATCTCTTCATCTCTTCCCAACTGTTCAATGTGTTGGAGTATGGTTAAAACTGTGTGTTTGTGTGTGTGTGTGTAGGCCTATACAAGAATATGTGGAGTATGGTTAAAACTGTGTGTGTGTGTATATGAGTATGTGTGGAGTATAGTTAAAACAGTGTGTTTGTGTGTGTGTGTGTGTGTGTGTGTATGAGAATGTGTGGAGTATGGTTAAAACAGTATGTTTGTGTGTGTATGAGAATGTGTGGAGTATGGTTAAAACAGTATGTTTGTGTGTGTATGAGAATGTGTGGAGTATGGTTAAAACATTGTGTTTTGAGTGTGTTGTCAGGACCCTGTCAGACCTGCGCCAAACCCTGCCCCTTTTCTGTAAATATTTCAATCTTCCAGCAGGGGGCTATAGCCGTGCAGGTGTGCTGTGGTTGGTCCTGATGAGCCAGACGTTAAAAGGGCCCGCTCTCAGTATGCAGACGGACTCCCTCTCCTCTTGACCATCGTTATAGTGCTTACGTTATGTTTTGTTATGTGGTCGAACACTTGTACTCATACCCCTAGACACTACGCACAACATTTTACTTTTTAGCTTCCACATACTGACTTTCCTATAATTATTTAATAAATATACTTTATTGTTACTCTTTCGTGGACCTCCCTTATGTTTCATATGCCTGAGCCAGCATGTGTGACTGTGTGTGTGTGTGTGAATATACGAGAATGTATGGAGTTAAAACAGTGTGTTTTGCCTTGCTTCCATTTCCCATTGGCCTTACAAAAACCTGTGGCCTACGATATATATCCTTTGCCCCCTCACGTCACAACAAATACATCAGGCAGTAAATGGTAAGCACAATAAACATAAATAACTAAAACCCCTTATTCAGGTGTCCAAAACCAAACATCAAAACCTAAATATTAATAAACTTTCCTTCTGTCTGTGTCTGTGTGTGTGTGTGT
>NC_063211.1:10395537-10418037 GCF_017589495.1 Alosa alosa | reverse complement strand
TATACACTGCAGCTAGAAGGTACACATATTGCCTATTGAGTGTACATGGAGAAGGTTGTCATGTATGGATTCCCAAGAGTCCAAGCTTTCAAATGGTGTATAATATTACTACTATAGCATTACATTACATTACATTACTTTACATTACATTTGGCTGACGCTTTTTAGCCAAAACAACATTGTAAACAGTTTAAGTTTTAGAGCAGTTCTCAACAATTATAGGACAATTTATAAACATTAGAGTACATTAGAGTACAGTAAGAACAGTAAGAATAAGTGCATCAGTGAGTGTTGTTTTTAACAGTTACTTGTCAGTTTGAGACGACTGGTGAGTGCTAGGATCAGTAAGACTTGTTGTAAGTGTTGCTATGAGAGGAGATGTTCTCTAAAGAGCTGGGTCTTCAGGAGTTTTCTGAAAATGGAGAAGGATGTCTCTGCCCTTGTAGGAGCTGGCAGTGTGTTCCACCAACGAGGAACAACAGATGAGAAAAGTTTGGATTGGCTTGAGCGTACCGGTGGTAGAGCTAGACATCGTTCGCCTGAGGAGCCGCCTTGAGTCTGGAGGTAGCGTATGTCTGTATGAGGGCATTCAAGTAGGTGGGAGCAGAACCGAGACTACTTTGTAGGCAAGCGTTAGAGCCTTGAATTTGATGCGGGGCATATAGGTAGCCAGTGTAGCTGGATGAGCAGCGGGGTAACATGTGCCCTTTTGGGTTGGTTGTAGACCAGGCGCCGCCCGCTGTTCTGGATCATCTGAAGTGGTTTCACTCGCGCAGGCTGGGAGACCTGTCAGGAGGGCATTGCAGTAGTCGAGTCGTGAGATGACTATTGCCTGAACCAGAAGTTGGGTAGCATCTTGAGTCAAGTAAGTCCTGATTTTCCGTATGTTGTAGAGTGCAAAACGGCATGACCGGGCGACTGAGGCAACATGATCTGAGAAGTTTAGTTGGTTGTCGATAACAACTCCTAGATTTTTTGCAGTCCTGGTAGGTGAAACAGACAGGGATTCAAATTTGATGTTGATCCGAGATCCGTGCTGAAACCAAGGGGTCATCAGGTGGAAAGGACAGATAGAGCTGTGTGTCGTCTGCATAGCAGTGGAATGAGAAGCCATGCGAACGGATAATCTGTCCCAAGGAGGTGGTGTAGATAGCAAAGAGAAGGGGGCCCAGCACTGAGCCCTGGGGGACCCCTGTGGTGAGATGGTGAGGTGCAGATAGCTGACCAAGCCATGATACGTTAAACGAGCGTCCTGTGATGTAGGATTCAAACCAGGAGAGAGCAGAACCGGAGATTCCCATGTTAGCGAGTATAGAGAGAAGGATGCGGTGATTAACCGTGTCAAAGGCCGCCGATAAGTCAAGCAGAATGAGTACTGATGACCGAGTGGTCGCCCTGGCTTCTTTTAAGGCTTCTGTTACAGACAACAGAGCCGTTTCGGTAGAGTGGCCGCTTTTGAACCCAGACTGACTTGGATCCAGAAGGTTGTTCTGTGAAAGGAAGTCAGAGACTGTTTGGAGACTGCTCGTTCAATGCCTTTGGCTAGGAAAGGCAGGAGTGAGACAGGGCGGTAGTTCTCGACTTGAGCAGGGTTGAGAGAAGCTTTCTTAAGTAGCGGTTATTCTGCTGGCCATTTTGAACGCTGTTGGAAATGTGCCGGAGGTTAGCGAGGCATTGATCACATGTGTGATAGCTGGAGCGATGGTCGGGCTGATGGACTGAAGTAGGCTCTCAGTAGGTATAGGGTCCAGCGAGCATGTGGTAGGACGGCTGCATGTCAGGAGTCTAGATACTTCACTCTCGGAGAGGCGTGATTGCTGAAAAAGATGTTCCAGCAGTCCCTAGAGGTTGTAGGAGTCGCGGTATCTGAGTCAGATCGTTGAGTGGGCATGTAGAGAATTGACTGCTGATTGCCGCCACTTTGTTTGTAAAAAAATGAGGCGAGGGTATCTGCAGTAAGGTTGGATGGAGGAGGAGGCAGCTGAGGGTTGAGTAGCGATTTGAAGGTTGAGAAAAGTTTTCGAGTGTCTGTAGCGCTGTTGATTTTGTCATTGTAGAAAGCCGTCTTAGCAGCAGTGATGCTGGCTGAGAAGGAGGTCAGGAGTGTCTGGTAGTTTTTTAGGTCATCAGTTAGTTTGGATTTGTGCCATTTCCTCTCCGCGGCTCTGAGTTTGGTGCGCTGCGATCGGAGGGTATCATTTAGCCGTGGATGAGATTGTTTGGATCGAGCTGGCCTTGTGGTAAGAGGGCACAGCTTGTCTAGACACAAGGTCAGTGTGGAGCAGAGCGAGTCGGTGGCTTCATTAACCTCCAGAGAGGAGAAGGTGTTGAGTGGAGGTAGACCGGAGGCAACCACAGAGGAGAAGTGCGTTGGAGACAGGTTCCGGATGTTGCGACGGAACGTGACCATCGGCTGAGGAGCCGGAGGCTGTTCTGTCAGGCTGACGTTGAACTGGATGAAGAAGTGGTCAGAAAGATGGAGAGGCGTTACCATGAGGGTGTCTGTGCTGCAGTTCCGAGTGAAGATCAAGTCATAGCAGGGACAAACGTGTCTGCTAAATACCATGACCATAACCATACTATGCTACATAGCAATATGGTGCATAAAATTAATTTAGAATGTTGGGGGGAGGTGGGGGAGGGGGTAGGTGTACCATGGAAGGTACTCTGTAATATAATGTATGTTATTTTGGACAAAAGCGTCCATAATTTAATACAAATAAATATAAACAAACATGACTTCCCGTGCAATCCAATAGGCCTATGTGCTCACCTCTGGCCACATTTTCAGAAACATTTTCACACACACACACACACCCTCTCACCAGCTTTCATAGATGGTGACACACACACACACCCTCACCAGTTCTCATGGATGGGACTCAAGGTGCCACATTACAGGGGACACTAGCCTGACGTAGCCATACTCAATTCTAGTCAGAATATGAGTCTGATACGGCTCCATTAGGACGTAATTATGGGGCGTGTTTCAACCAATAGACCTAACCAATCAGAGCAACGAAATAGCTTACCGTGAGGTGTAGGAAGAAAACACACAAACCATCCTTCTTCTCCACAAATGCCTTAACATTGTTTTCTGGTCTTTTGTAAAAGTTAGTGGCGTCAATAACTCCTACAACACTCATTAGCGAAATCTAAGAGATGCGAAGTAAGGTAGGCTATTAGGAAAAAACTGATAACTGATATCCCCTCCGTTTTTTAAAATAATTCTGTTGAACACTGATATGCTACAAACATGTTAAACAGCTGGGAAAGGCTGTCACAAATCCCTCGAACAGGTGGTCACTCAGAGATTTCAAACAAACGATGGAACAACATGTCACAATGCAACAGCGCTGTTTTCCCTTGATGAAAGTGAAACCATGAGTTTTCCCACATCAACATCAACTTTGGCCAAAGTTTTCAGAAATAATCGTTTTCAGTGATAAAACCTTATTAAATAATATGCATTTTCCATATGGGGTCTTAAAAGCCATGTCTCCTTCTAGCCACAGCGTTTTTGTTACAAACATAGGCCTAAGGTCCGCACCTCGCGGCCATCTTGCGGTCAGCTCGCTAACTCATAACATTGTGTTTCAATGGTGCACTGTAATGACAGGTAGTGACCTGAAGGTGTCATTGTTATAGCCTGGGGGCATTGTTCTGCCTTTAGTAGAAGAAGAGATATACCTTACATCAGGTACCACAGAGCCCACCAGATAGCTTGCCTGTGACAAGATGGCCGCCGGTGATGCCATTAGAGACTCCGCCATAAGACATCTAGCCTTAATTATGTATATCTATGGACACAATTATGTTGTCTATTCCAAGCTTGGAGGGTCAGCCAATCCATTTGTGGCCCTCTGTAAGGTGGCACCTAATTGGATTGTTTGTGAAAATGTGGCTGGAAGTGAGCATGCCAGACGCCATTTTTAAAGATGGTGGCAGTCAATTAAGGATATTTTTGATTGAAGTAGCTAGCCTAGCATCGGCCATTGAATGCTGAGGCGGCACTTCTTCACTCTCTCTAGGTCCTCCTTGGTGTGTCCACTTATTTCTACAGCCAACCTGTTCCTCTGTGGAATGCTGATGCATTATCCTACTCTGATGTGTTAAGATGTCCTGATGTGTTGAAATCGGTTGACTGTTTGATGCTGTATCCTGGTTGGTATGTGATATTGGTGGAGTGTTTGCTGCTGTATCCTGGTTGGAATGTGATATTGTTTGACCAAAGATTGTTAAGGCGGAGCAAGATATTTCATCAGGAGCCACTTCCGGGAACCGGATCGCCGAGGGGGGTCAAAATCCCCCTTTATGCAGAGCAGAGGCAGCGACTGCTCCATTGAAGTCTATGGGCATAGCTCAGAATTTCACCACATACAGTATGCTAAGGTCTTGGTTCTATAGAGTTAGGAATGTGAATTTCAGGCACATTTTCATGATCCTCAAACCCTTCTGAACATTTCAGGTACATTTTTAGCATTTTTGAGCATTCCAGTCTGGAGAAAATCAACCTTATATCAGGTGTGCGCCGGTTATTTATGCCGCTGCTGTTGGCCGGTTGCAACTTACGCTCATCAAGACGTCATCGACACGCCTCTTTATGCAGACAGGACTCGATCCCCATTTTGCGCCCATAGACATGAACTACGACAAAGTATCTTGCTCCGCCTTAACAATCTTTGGTTTGACTCTTTGTGCTGTAACTGGTTGGTAATAATAATAATAATAATAATAATAATAATAATAATAATAATAATACGATTTATTTGTATAGCACCTTTCATACACAAAATGCAGCTCAAAGTGCTTTACATTTGGAGCATGTAACACAATAATAGAGTCAGTCAGTCATTGTTAATCACTTTCACTTTTCTTCATTGCTGTGGCCGTTTATGATCCAATCAGCAACATATCAGAAATATAGAAAATAACATGGAACACAATTATAGAGAAGAGTCAGTCATTCCCCTTTGTTGCTGTGGCCGTTTATGATCCAATCAGCAACATATCAGAAATACTATTATACTACTATAGATATATAAAGTCTTTGCTAACAAATGCTTAGGCTAACAAATGCTTAGGCCCCGTTGATGCGGACTCCAAGCAGCCAGCCTTAGCATGTTCTTAGCATATGTTGTAATTATTTGACTTTATAGACAGACATTTAAGACTGGCAGCCTTAACCCTTTACCCCCCACAAGCACGCCATATGGCAACTGTGGTAAGGAAAAGGAAGAAGCCTTGAGCAGAACCTGACTTAATAGGGAGAGCCCATCTGCTTCTGGCTGGCTGCGCCCTCCAATGGCAGCAGAGGTAGAATAGTCTGAAAAAAAGTAGTCTACAAGATAAGATGAGTTAACTAAAGGCTTTCTTATACAGGTATGTTTTCAGTAAATATTTACTGAACTCACCTGCTTGATGTACAGAGGCAGGGTGTTCCATAGTTTGGGGGCATAATGGATAAACGCAGCTTCTCCACTTTGCTTGTGGAGCACTTTGGGCACAATTAAAAGACTAGAATTGGATGATAAAGTTTCCTTTGTGGTTGATAAAATATTAAAAGCTCAGAGATATATGAAGGTGCTATGCCATTCAGAGCTTTGTAAGTAATTAACATAACCTTAAAATCAATTCTATTGGAAACAGGGAGCCAGTGCAGTTCAGCCAACACAGGGGTGATGTGTTCTCTCTTCTTGGTCTTAGTTAAAAGCAAAGATTCTAGAGCGGAGCGGTTAAAAGTCTAGCCGCAGAGTTCTGTATGAGTGCCAATTTCTTTATATGTTTTTTGGGAAGACCAGTGGAAAGTGCACTGCAGTAGTCTAACCTGCTAGTGATAAAGGCATGAATTAGTTTTTCTGCATCTTGTTGAGTTAAAAAGGGCCGCACTTTGGCAATGTTTCTCAGGTGGAAATAGGCTGTCTGAGTAACTTTACTGATATGGGGCTTAAAACTCTTTATCTAAGATGACACCAAGGCTTGTTACTTTTAGTTTGACCTGGTGTGCCAAGTTCCCCAGATTACTAAGAACAATGTCTCGCTTTGGTTTTGGTCCAACCAAAAGTACCTCATCTTGGTGTGATATTGGTGGAGTGTTTGATGCTATAGCCTATTTGGTGTGTGATATTGGTGGAGTGTTTGATGCTATAGCCTGGTTGGTGTATGTGACATTGGTGGAGTGTTTGATGCTGTAACCTGGTTGGTGTATGTGGCATTGGTGGAGTGTTTGATGCTGTAACCTGGTTGGTGTGTGTGGCATTGGTGGAGTGTTTGATGCTGGTGGGTATATCAGAGAGGTCTGCTTGTCTCTCCTGGCAGCAGGTCTGGTGTCTGCAGCCCTCAGCTGATAGAAAAACAGTAGTGTGTGTGTGTGTGTGTATGTGTGTGTTGCGGGTGGGGGGGGGGGGGTCGATGAAGCTGTGACACAACCACGATAAGGTAGAGCTGAGGGTTTAGTGCTGCTGTGGAAGGCAGCAGCAGAACTAAAGAAACCTCCCATTGACCCCCACTACACACACACACATGCACACACACACACACACACACACACACACACACAACCACACACACATGCCTACTGTGATTCATTTTGTTGTGATCAATATGTATCTGGTGCAAATCTGGGGTGTTATCTTGTTATTGACTAGGCTGCAAAATTACTGACATGCCCTGAGCTAGCAAACCAAAGCCTCTCTTTGATTTTTCCTCTGAGCCAAACTGGAAGATAACCCCACTCATAGCTCTCTCTCACACGCACACACACACAAAGTGGGCTAAGGCGAGGAGAAACAAAAGGTGAGCTGAGACTGAGAAGGGCAGAAGCCTCAATTCCCTCTGTCTGGCTCTATCTCATTCGTATACATGTGTGTGTATGTATGTGTGAATGAATGCTGTCTTCCCATCTTCAGCCATTATATTTTCCTCTGTGTGATTCCTGAGCACATACTGTACTCTTGAGTTTTGTGTCGGTGTTAGCATGTGTATGTGTGTGTGTGTGTGTGTGTGTGCGTGTGAGAGAGAGAGAGAGAGAGAGAGAAAGAGAGTGTGTGTTCCCGTGTGTATGTGTTGGTGTGTGTGCTGTATCTGTGCTTATTGTGTGTGTGTGTGTGTGTGTGTGTGTGTGTGTGTGTGTGTGTGTGTGTGTGTGTGTGTGTGTGTTTTATCTTCCATTTATTATCCATGGCTGGTGTTGGTGAATAATTCAGAGAAACCTCAAGTGCGTGTGTGTGTTTGTGTGTGTACATGTGTGTGCATGTGAGGGCTGTTTTATCCCACCCTATTGGTGAAGCAGATTGAATCCTCATCTCATCGACCCTCTAAAAACACTCAGGCTTTGTTTGTGTGTGTGTGTGTGTGTGTGTGTGTGTGTGTGTGTGTGTGTGTGTGTGCGCACACTCTTTCCCTCCTCCTCTCCCTCTCCTCTATCAGTTTGCCTGCCATAACTCTCCATTTCTCATCTTTCTTCTCTATCAGTGCACTCTCTGTGTCTCTCCATTTCTCATCTTTCTTCTCTATCAGTGCACTCTCTGTGTCTCTCCATTTCTCATCTTTCTTCTCTATCAGTTTACTCTCTGTGTCTCTCCATCAGTTTTTTTTTTCTTGCACTCTCTCCATCTCTGAGCCCCTGTCTCATTGCCTTTCGTTCTCTCTATTGATCTCCCTTTCTCATCTGTTTATCTATCTTCCTCTTTCTCTCTATCCTCTTTCTCTCAATCTGTTTATCTGCCTGCCCATCTCTCTCTACATTCCCTCTATCTCTCCATCTATTGTTTATCCGTCTGCCACCTTGTCTTAGAAGAGGTTTGGAGTATGATGTTGTTATTAGTATGTGTACTGTAAATGTAGTGAATCTGGAGGGTTAAGTTGTATTGAGTATGATATGGGAATGAGATAAATGTAGGCCTACGGTGAATCTGGAGGATGAAGTCAGTTTGAAGAATGTGGAGGTGAAATGCAAAGCAGGCAGAATTGACAAAACTCTCTAGCGCCACTGTATGAAATGAAATTAAGCTCTTTTTATGTTAAACTCAAACCAGTCAAAGAAAGGCCTGAGAGAAGGAGAACAAGTCAAGGAAAAACCACTCTCTGTCGTCATCTGGATGTTTGCGTTAGCTGCTCTCTGTGGAATTCAACGGACATTTGCTGACATGGCCCAAAATTGGGCTCAGCCCAAAATCAGCTCGTCATTCCCCGTTGACCTCTCTGTGTCTCTCTGTGTAAGGATGCAAATAAAAAGCTTTAATGATATTCCGACACATATATTTTGTGCAGAAGATCAAGGAACACAATCACCTAATTTAGTGTGTTCATTCAAAAAAGAAAACTACAGAATTGAATGGATTTCAAACTAGGCTCAATAGTATTTGAAAATATCTCAAATGGGTTCAATATAAGTATATTTATGGGGATACGTGCAATATCTGTTGTAAAGCAATGCGAGCAAAGTTTTATATGGGCCTCACAGTGAAGTGCAATATCTGCTGTAGCCTGCAATATTTAGAACTTTCATGAAGATGAGGATGGAGAAGGGGTGGGGTCGAGATTAAATAACTTTTTAATTGGGCTTGTATACATGTGTAAGTGTGATTGTCACTCAGTTGTCCCTAACAGTATGTGTACATGTAACTTTTCATTCAATTTTGTCTGCTGCCTGTATGCATCCACTTTATTCTGTGTCTCCAGATTGCACAAAATAATTTATTTTAGGAGGCAATAAAAGCTAATCATCATCATTATCAGAAAAATACAGCTAACAGATGGATACATTGTTGCATACATTATTAAGGTGATTCAGGGTTCATTGATACTGGTGAAAACCTGCAAACATGACAGCTATTTCCACTTTCCAACCAACACATCTACTCTCTGTATCAGACATAATATGATAATTTGTTCTTGTAAAACATACAGTATGTGTGACGGAGTACCATCACTACAGTTGAGTATGCGCTTTGACTGCCATATCAACAGGCCTGGCTCTTTGGCGTTGCGGTCAAGCTGCAGGTTGAGTGCCCCTGAGACCCGGGTTCAAGACCTGGTGGGGTCACTGCTCTCTCCCTTCGCTACCGTATGTCACAATTCAATTTCATTAACAGAATGTTTACAAAATTCCATCTCTAAAACTTTGAGACAGCTGTTCAGGATCAGGCAGACAAATAGCCTGATAATTATGTGAATTTAGATTGCCAACATAGCATGTTCCCTACTCTTAGCATGATTCCTACTCTTGGTGAGTTTGTTGACAATGGGTTATATTATGCAGCTATATGTTCAACAACAGACACAGGGTACATTTTCCAACTTTGGGACTCACGCAGTAACACAGCCTGTTTTTTTTTCACTAAGAGCCCTTCACATCAAAGAAAATGGACTATAGGCCTAGACATGAAATGCATTAGACAGATAATATTGCTATTCTTTATGCTATATGACTGCTTATTTCATGCACACAGCCATTCAAAGAGGACAAGACATAGCAACAGAAAGGTCAAAAAGTCCAAATAAATAGAATACAACTCGCACATTGTAGCCTAAGCAATTTCCTAACTCAGCCAGCTCACATAGGCTACAAAAGGCCTACTATTGCAAAATATGTGCTAAGAAAATCATATATTTGTTATTAAAGATTGGAGACACAACGTCAAACCACTTCCAAACAACAAGAGTCAGATGACAACATCAATTAATCAGACATTAAAGGAGAATTCCGGTGTGATATTGACCTAAAGTGTGTTGAAACATGATACCGAGTGTGATCAAGGGATCAGATTCCAAAAATAATTCAGTGGAAATGCATGGATTCCAGTTTCTTCCAGTAGCAGCAACTGGAATCCATGCATTTCCACAGAATTATTTTTGGAATCTAATCCCTTATCCTCATACCTGTTCATTCTTACTCGTCATTTCGACTTATCGTGACTAAATTCAAGATGGCTGCAAGCGCTAAACTTAGTTGAAGATACTGTCTGTATAAATCGTCTTGTAAGTAAACTACCAGTGCTTTTCAAAGTTCTCAATGTCTCGTTTTAAATGTCAGGGCCCTCGGAAGTCTACCAATGAAGTGTGGAGATACATTGAGCCTCATAAAATGGTGTAAAAACAGTGATTTATTTGCATGGCTAGCCCGATGCCCGAAGCACTACCATTGAAAAAAGCTGTTGGTAGCATCTGCTAACTAGCGCCAGATTTTTGGAGTGCAGGGGACAAGCCGAGATGGGCTATGAGACATCACGTTCACACTTCGGTATCATGTTTCAACACACTTTAGGTCAATATCACACCGGAATTCTCCTTTAACATTACAGTCGGTCTTTAAAGTTTACAGTAGCCTAAGTTTAAAATAAAATATTACCGATTTGGCATATTAAGGTAGGCTATAGGCTACGCATTATAGGCTACCCTACCCAATACTGTAGGCCTAACAGCGAGAGCCTTGTGTTATTTTCTCTTGAAGTTGAGGAAATGCTTTTCTAGATTTAAGGATTCTTCCTAGAGATTATGTTGAGAAATATGTAGGAAGAGAAGTGGAGAGAGAGGGGCATGAGGGAAGAGAAGTGGAGAGAGAGGGGCATGAGGGAAGAGAAGTGGAGAGAGAGGGGCATGAGGGAAGAGAAGTGGAGAGAGAGGGGCATGAGGGAAGAGAAGTGGAGAGAGAGGGGCATGAGGGAAGAGAAGTGGAGAGAGAGGGGCATGAGGGAAGAGAAGTGGAGAGAGAGGGGCATGAGGGAAGAGAAGTGGAGAGAGAGGGGCATGAGGGAAGAGAAGTGGAGAGAGAGGGGCATGAGGGAAGAGAAGTGGAGAGAGAGGGGCATGAGGGAAGAGAAGTGGAGAGAGAGGGGCATGAGGGAAGAGAAGTGGAGAGAGAGGGGCATGAGGGAAGAGAAGTGGAGAGAGAGGGGCATGAGGGAAGAGAAGTGGAGAGAGAGGGGCATGAGGGAAGAGAAGTGGAGAGAGAGGGGCATGAGGGAAGAGAAGTGGAGAGAGAGGGGCATGAGGGAAGAGAAGTGGAGAGAGAGGGGCATGAGGGAAGAGAAGTGGAGAGAGAGGGGCATGAGGGAAGAGAAGTGGAGAGAGAGGGGCATGAGGGAAGAGAAGTGGAGAGAGAGGGGCATGAGGGAAGAGAAGTGGAGAGAGAGGGGCATGAGGGAAGAGAAGTGGAGAGAGAGGGGCATGAGGGAAGAGAAGTGGAGAGAGAGGGGCATGAGGGAAGAGAAGTGGAGAGAGAGGGGCATGAGGGAAGAGAAGTGGAGAGAGAGGGGCATGAGGGAAGAGAAGTGGAGAGAGAGGGGCATGAGGGAAGAGAAGTGGAGAGAGAGGGGCATGAGGGAAGAGAAGTGGAGAGAGAGGGGCATGAGGGAAGAGAAGTGGAGAGAGAGGGGCATGAGGGAAGAGAAGTGGAGAGAGAGGGGCATGAGGGAAGAGAAGTGGAGAGAGAGGGGCATGAGGGAAGAGAAGTGGAGAGAGAGGGGCATGAGGGAAGAGAAGTGGAGAGAGAGGGGCATGAGGGAAGAGAAGTGGAGAGAGAGGGGCATGAGGGAAGAGAAGTGGAGAGAGAGGGGCATGAGGGAAGAGAAGTGGAGAGAGAGGGGCATGAGGGAAGAGAAGTGGAGAGAGAGGGGCATGAGGGAAGAGAAGTGGAGAGAGAGGGGCATGAGGGAAGAGAAGTGGAGAGAGAGGGGCATGAGGGAAGAGAAGTGGAGAGAGAGGGGCATGAGGGAAGAGAAGTGGAGAGAGAGGGGCATGAGGGAAGAGAAGTGGAGAGAGAGGGGCATGAGGGAAGAGAAGTGGAGAGAGAGGGGCATGAGGGAAGAGAAGTGGAGAGAGAGGGGCATGAGGGAAGAGAAGTGGAGAGAGAGGGGCATGAGGGAAGAGAAGTGGAGAGAGAGGGGCATGAGGGAAGAGAAGTGGAGAGAGAGGGGCATGAGGGAAGAGAAGTGGAGAGAGAGGGGCATGAGGGAAGAGAAGTGGAGAGAGAGGGGCATGAGGGAAGAGAAGTGGAGAGAGAGGGGCATGAGGATGAAGAAAAAAGAAGTGGAGATATAGAGAGAGGGATGAGGAAAGAGAAGGGAAGAGAGGGGAGGGGTACAGGAAAGAGAAGTGGAGAGAGAGAGGGGCATGAGGGAAGAGAAGTGGAGAGAGAGAGGGGGCCAACGCAGAAAGAGGGCAGAGAGACTGAGTAATGATAGGAGGTCAGAAATTATGATGTTAAGCTGAAAGAGTCAAAGTAGGACACACACACACATACTGTACACACACATATGCAGTATGCAGACAAAAAAAGTCTGGTTATTGTGTGGTTATTTATTGTGGTTACTCTGTGTGTATACACATGTGAACTAAGATTTTGTGTAACTGGCATCTCAGACAGTCAAATCAGGACAGGAAACATGTCACACTTTCTGTGTGTGTGTGTGTGTGTGTGTGTGTGTGTGTGTGTGTGTGTGTGAAAAGGGAGTCTCTCCTTTTCCCCAAACTGCCTGACCCTTTCCAGAACATTTAGACTGACTATTTCTCCTACACCCACAAATACTGAAACACTCTCGCACGCACATTTTCACTCCCTGCAATTGGGTAACTTGTTCCCTGTTGAAATGGGGATTGGGAAATGTGTTGATTGTGCGGGGAGGCTTTCATCCCCATTTTAAATAACTGTATGTATTGTAGTGTTATTATTTAATTATGAATATTTAGTTAGTAGTGATCTGTGTTAAGTTATGTTTCCAATGTATGTTTAGGTTAATCAATGTATGTATTGTACACGTCTGTTTGTATGGGAGCTGTGTAACCCCCACCCCTCAATCATAGTGGTATCAACCAATTGGCCCCTAATTGGTTAGCTTTATTTAAAGCAAGGCTTTTCTGCCTGAGGGAGAGTCTTGTGGGAGAGTCTGAGGAGTGAGGTTGTAGATGAAGTGCTGAATTCATTGCGCAATGGGAAGTAAGAAAATGGTTGGTTAATTTTGTTTTGTTTTGTTGTCAAGTCTTTTTGTTTGCACTGTTTTCGCACTGTAAATAAATCTGCACTCTCCACCAAAATCCACGTTTGCTTGCTGTGTCTTCACCCCATCATCACTTCACCTCATTGAGTCCTAGCCGCTCATCCTGCGTGTTGGTACGGACCGCAAGGACCGTATTTTTCACAGTGTGTGTGGTGGTTTGTCTGTACTCTTGTACTGTATGGTGGTGAGTGATATCAAAGTAGATCTAACACACACACACAGACACAAACTATCTCTGAGTGGCCTTTTGAGCTGATTATGCTGTGAACGATCGCACAGCAGATCTGCATTGGAGTCTGATTAGCTGCGGTGATGAGTCAGTGGAGAAGATTCAGGCAGTCTCACAGGGTGACAGAAGAGTGAGGGATTAACTGCTGCCGTGGGGATGCGCATCTCCCACCTGCAGCCCTGTGATTGGCTATCAGATATGAGAGCCAGGCCCCAGATTACATCAGGAAGAGTTCTCCTGGAGGTTGAAGGCACAGGAATGTGTGTGTGTGTGTGTCATGGCTGATTGCCTCCATCAGCAGGCTGAAGGTTAACAGCTCTCAGCAGTAATCAGTGCTGTCGGTGCAGGGCTTGTGTGTGTGTGTGTGTGTGTGTGTGTAAGAGAGAGAGAGATAGAGAGGAAGTGTGCGTGTGTGCACGTGTGCATGTTTGCATGTGTGTGCGCATGCATTTGTGTTTGTGTGTGTGCGTGTGTGTGTGTGCAGGGCGGGGGTCTGGGGCTCTCTGGGATCTGCGGGGTCGGTGGCATGTCAGATCACTTAATGATTCCCCATTAGAAGGCTAACAGGTCACACCAAAGGACACACTCTCATCAGCGCAGTAACACCTCAACACTTCTCTGAGTCCCAGAGAGAGAGGGAGAAACTGAAAGGGCAGAAAGAGAGAGAGAGAGAGAGGGATAGAGAGGGGAAGGGAGGGAGAGCAAGGAAAGAGAGAGAGAGAGAGAAAGGAGAAAGGGAGAGGGCAGAAAGAGAGAGAGAGGGAGGGATAGAGAGGGGAAGGGAGGGAAAGAGAGAGAGAGAGAGATGGAGAAAGGGAGAGGGCAGAAAGAGAGAGGGATAGAGAGGGGAAGGGAGGGAGAAAGGGAGAGGGCAGAAAGAGAGGGATAGAGAGGGGAAGGGAGGGAGAGCAAGGAAAGAGAGAGAGAGAGAGAGAGAAAAAGGAGAAAGGGAGAGGGCAGAAAGAGAGAGAGAGGGAGGGATAGAGAGGGGAAGGGAGGGAGGGAGAGAGAGAGAGAGAGGGAGAAAGGGAGAGGGCAGAAAGAGAGAGAGAGAGAGAGGGATAGAGAGGGGAAGGGAGGGAGAAAGGGAGAGGGCAGAAAGAGAGGGATAGAGAGGGGAAGGAAGGGAGGGAAAGCAAGGAAAGAGAGAGAACCTGGCTACCAAAAGAAGCACAGGCATGCTCCATCTGCACACAAGAACAAACTGAACATAAAAACTGAACATTTTCTTTTAAATTGTGGGAAATATTAGCCTGGGTTTCCCCATGCTGACTTGCACGCAATTTTATTCATGCTGCTAGGCAGCCTAGATTCCATGGACCTGATTTTCACCTCATAAGGGACCAATCACAGAACGGAGGAGGGACAGCAAGACGATGACGACGTCTATGCGACACACCAAAGCGGCTATGAGCTACGTACAGACGTATTTGATAGACATTCGTAGCACCCAATAAATGACTCTGGGCATTCATAAACCACATTTCAAATACGAGAAAATGAATGTGTAATTCCCAGACCCCATCTCAATGAGATGAGGTCTGGCGTTAGCCAGGATAGGGAAATATAGGATGACACGATCCATATTTTCCAAAGTTTTCTAAAATAATACAACATTTGGTAATTATACTAAGCCACATTCAAATTAAATATAAATTACAGTTTTTCTTAATCACTTTAATGCTTGTGTCAACTCTGACATCACGTTTTCAAAACAAATAACATGCAGGTCTAAACAAAATTACACATCACAGAAAATGTTCTTACTCTCTCAAAACATTTAACACATGCAGCAAAAGCAAAATTTGCCTTCAAAAAACACATCTTGTAGTCAAATCACTGTGTGATTTCAATCAATCATTACCCACAACAAAATGCAAAACATAGTTCTCAAAATGAGGAGTTTCAGCCTTCATTTTTGCTATGTCTGTGCCATTTCTTTCTATTTTTCCTGGTATTAGAAAAACTGTGAAAAGACCAAATGTATTGAATGCATTCATTCCTCCCAAGATGTAACTGTCATTGACATGTACGACCTACAGTAAGCACCTAGACAAGACAAATTTCATTGAACTACAACTTGTCATTTTTCATTGAAATAGACCTACAGTAAACACCTGGACAGCTTTTGTTTCTGGACAGAGTTTGGGGTCTTTGAATGATATCTGTGTTCACCATTTTGCAAAAGGGTGTGAGAAATGTGTGAACCCAATGAAAACATGTGAGCACATTTGCAACAGATGGCTTATGCTGTGCAAAGTAGGTTTTAATGAAGACCACGTGAATCTCAGCTTCTTGCAGGTCAAAGCAATCAAGAAAAACTGTTAGAGAACAGCCAAAGCTATTACCTAAGGGACTGTACGATATTTAGCGGGGGGTGGGGGGGATGGGGTTGGGGCGCCAGACGATCGGGTTAAACATTTTCTGCCTGGCCCTCCCCCCTACGTGAATCAAATAAAACTGGTCGAAAAATGATGTTTACAAGGTTAAAACGGCCAGCAAATGTCATAAGCACACATACACACACACGCAGCACTGATCTCTACAATACTACGCCTCTCGTAGGCTATAGAGAAACCGTTTTATGTGTGGTTAAGAATAATATCAGAGTGGGCCTTTTTCTACCAGTTTTTGCTACATAAAAATAATAAAGATTGCTTGAACACACATACTGGTATGCCTGGTGACTTGTGTGATCTTCATCTTGCAAAAGTTCTGCCTAGGCTAAGTACAAATGAGCATACAGTCTCATATTAAGATATAAATGCTAATTTTTCATCACCGAATATCCACAAAGATGCTGCTAATTTGTTCACTACGTTCCCAAACTTTATTGCAGCTCATGTGACTTCATCAAGGGCTACGATTCGCCAGTAAAGTGAAACAAGCGTAACCTCTGAGCTGAGCTTTTCCAGTGTATCTGCAGCATTAAGGAACTGTAATGATATTCGTAATCTCGGGTGAACCATACAAGCTGCCCGCATGGGCGGATTATGAACTTTCGGGCCCCTGGGCCCAGATGTATTAATGGCCCCCCACTTATTGTCGTACATGTGGGAGGGGGGGGGGGTTTGGGGGTCCTCCCCCAGAAAATGTTTAATTTGTTTGATGTGATTTCCTGTATTCTGGTGCATTTTGGGGATGGCCAATACTAAATTCAATCAGATTCATAGCCTACATCCTGATTTGTTGATATTGAGGCAATGATTCCATGCAAAGGCTTGGGCTTCAGGGCCCCCTGATCTCTTGGGCCCCTGGGCCTGGGCCCGGTAGGCCCATGCAGTAATCCATCCCTGGCTGCCCGGACATTGCTTCGTCTTTGCAGAAAGTCACCACGTTTGCGCCTCGTTGCTTCACTAGACGCCATGTTTAAAAACCTGCAAGCTTACGAGGGGGGTTGTGGGAGATTCAGGTAGGGTTGTGACATTTTGGACTCTGTCAAAGAGACGTGAATCATGTTTTGGCCTACAAACCTTTTAAAATATCGAAAACGGATCATTGATCAGTTGATCAGATATAAGCATAGGCCTACAAAGATGCTTAGAACTCACGTTAAAGGGACACCAGGCAATGTTTTTGTGTTAATTAATCATCTTCGTAAGTTGGTATATGGTTAAATGACTCATTACGGGGCAAATGAAGGCTCTCTCGCCCACCCCTACTGCCTGTAGGAAGAATATCCCACTTGCAAGTTCGGTGTATCCTACCCTCTGACCGAAGCAGGATCAGTTTACAGCACAGAGGCAGGCTAACGAAACGCTAGAGATTGTTGCAAACGTGTGTATAATGGCAGAGCCGGCGAAGAAGCAGCGAAAACCCTTGACGGAAGACGCAAAGAAAAGGAAAAGAGCTTCAGACCGAGCGAGGGGGAGTTTCGTAGAGAAAAAGCATCAGGCTTGCCTGGTGTCCCTTTAAGCCGATGGTTTGCACACTGAATGCGAATGCGCGATTTGATGCAGGCAAAACGAAGGTTTTATAGCAATATTATAAATGTGGCGACAGAATAGCCTAGAACTTGGGTAAGCCTTGCGTTTAGTAGCCTAATTGTGGTGATAGCCAAAACTAATGTGAATCACGGACTATCCTACAACCAAAGGACAAATAAAGGATGGGACTGCACCCTTCACAAACCGTAAAATAAAGTTTATTAGTTTTACAGTTGACTACAGTTGACAGTTCACCATCAGTCCACACAAACAATTCTGGTTTCCTTGCACTAGCCATTTCGTCGTAGCCTATTCTGTCTGTTTGTAAAGCGCAAGTTTTGGTCAATTTCTGTAAAGAAACAGTGCCACCTATAGGCCTGGGGTATGAAGTAACGTGTTGAGTCGTGTTGAGATGGATCCGTTTGGACGCAAATATTCTTGATACAGATCCAGGGAAGACGGAGGAAAAAAAGATCGGTTTGGTACGTGTGGACTAGGCCTCAGTTACGACTGAGAAGGGTCTGGTTTCAATGGGCTAGAGTCCCTGTCCATGGTGCTGGAATCGTATTGGCTGAAAAATACTACTGACACAACAGGCTGTGTGCAAACATCCTATGTGTTTTATTTAAGAGCTTAATATGGGCATGCATTTGCAGTTCAGTTCAGTAATATCAAGTGTCATAATCCAAATATGTGTATGTGAGTTTGTGTGTATGTGTGTACATAGCATGCCTGTGTGTCTTCCACTTATATTTTGCTGGACAGTGTATAAATGCTGGTGTGTTGCATATGTGTGAGCTCTCCTTTGCAATATCACGCGGCACAGATTCAAGTTCACGCATCATTAGTCACAGGGAGTGTGTGTGTGTGTGTGTGTGTAAGAGAAAGAGTGTGTGTGTGTATTGCATGTGGTGTCTGGCACTCTGGAACCTGTTGTGTGTCAAGACAGCTTTGTCCCGCTGTGCCACCTGATCTCTCGCTCAAGTGAACAATTACTTTTTAACAATTTCACTCTGCTTCACTGTGCGGCCCGACGCCCGTCACCGTGGAGACACTTCTAAGAGGTAATTACTCTCAGACTTGTGTCCCTCACTTGTGCTCTAATCAGGACCTCTCCGAACACACTCCAGCACAGAGCTCATCTACACACACACACACACACACACTCCAGCACAGAGCTCACCTACACACACACACACTCCAGCACAGAGCTCACCTACACACACTCCAGCACAGAGCTCATCTACACGCACACACACACACACACACACACACATATACTCCAGCACAGAGCTTACCTACACACACACTCCAGAGCTCACCTACACACACACATTCCAGCACAGAGCTCCCCTACACACACACACACTCCAGCACAGAGCTCACACACACACACACACTCCAGCACAGAGCTCATCTACACACACTCCAACGCAGAGCTCACCTACACACACATACTGTACCAGCACAGAGTGCTCACCTACACATACACACACACACACCAGCACAGTGCACACCTACACACACACACAGACACTCCACACTCACACATATTCATACTCACACACACACTTACACACTGCACATGCGGCACACACACTCATGCACACATAAAACTGGATCCAATCCATGAATTATGAACAGCAGGTTGAATCAGAGATGGATTATTGCCTCAGTATCAACAAATCAGGATGTAGGCTATGAATCTGATTGAATGTAGTATTGGCCATCCCCAAAATGCACCAGAATACAGGAAATCACATCAAACAAATTATTTTTTTTCTGGGGGAGGACCCCCAAACCCTCCCTCCCACATATATAACAATTAGTGGGGGGCCCTTAATACATCTGGGCCCAGGGGCCCGAAATGGGTTGAATGCATGATAGCATTAGGATAGGAAAATGGAATGGATGCCACTAGCAGATGTGTGCCTCTAGCAGATGCAGCCTCCAACTGCAGGTCAAACACCTCATCCGGGCGCCGACACCTGACAACAGGCAGGCTCCCTCTCAACGGACTGTGCTCTCCACAGACAAAGATCCCGGTGTGTGTGTGTGTGTGTGTGTGCATGCATGCATGCGTGCTAACTTTAATCGCCCCATCAGACAGGGAAGAGACGGCGCGAGTGCAGCTCAGTCTACTCCGCGCGCGGACACCCTAGTGCCCCCACACACACACACACCACCACGGCAAACAGCGTCCCTCGCGCTTTATAGCAGCTCTGCCTCCCTCTGGTTGCTGTGCGCAGGCTGCGCTGGGGAAACACGGCTCGTGACGGGGTGCGCGAGCTGTCCCATGTTTTTTTCCGTGGAGGAGAGGAACGTACGCGTACAGCGAAATATCCCGGGAGTAAAAGTTCCTCCTATCACGGTTCAGCTAGCGGGACACTGAACCACTGACCAACAGCGGAGCGGCTGGAGAAGGTTTTGTATGTAATTGTTTACTCTATTTCTCATAAGGGACTCGAACCGGCCTCGCTTCATCATCTGTGCCGAGGATGTACAAGACTGCGCGCAGCTTCGCGTGACTCAAGTTTATCAGGTGGGATCCGGAGCTGCGCGTGATGGATTGGTGCTGGAGCTGCTACCTTCTCGCGCCATCGGAGTGCGGAAAGAGAGCGAGCTGACTGGCTCGCGACCCCGCCGACTGATTCACGAGGCTACAGTAAAAAGTATCTAAGTTCAAACTTGGATGTTTTTCCTTCCTTGGGTGGATCACACGGGTCCCTGCAGCCGTCGTCCGTGTCGAAGATGAGGGTGAAATTTCCTGTGATGTTCCGGCTGCTCGTGCTGCTGCCCAGCGCGTTATTAACGGAACCGGTTCGCTCCAATGAAGGTGAGCCTCGTCCCGGAGTAGTGGACTCCCCTAACAGCGGACGGGCTTCCAGTCTGCGGGCGGGAAAGTGTAGTGTGCGCCCGACGGAGGCGCGCGGGAGGCTGACCTGTTATTAGAGTTGCATTTGACCGCTAAGTCTCAAAGTTTATAAGAGCAGATCTGATTAATTGTGTGTGAGAGGGAAAATTCGTCTGAGCATTGATGACAAACCATAACAGAACATACAGCGGGCAAGGAAGGGTGTGTGCCCAGCTGCTCCGTGGTGAGTGTGTGGACTGCACAGATGTGCTATGTGTGTGTGTGTGTGTGTGTGTGTGTGAACAGGTGTCAACAGGTGATGTGTATCTTTGTGAGTGTGTGTAGTTGGAGTGTGACAGAGTGTGATACACAGGTGATGTGTATCTTTGTGAGTGTGTGTAGTTGGAGTGTGACAGTACACACAAATCATGTTTGGTGTGTGCCTTGGTTTTGACTTCATGGTTTGGTTAATTTTCAGTATGGTACGCCTGTAGGTTAGGCCTGTAAACCTAAAATTATGACGTTAATTGACCAAACATGACCAAACCACTGACCAAACATATGGTCAGGTACTCAATTTGAAACATGGTCCACAAGCAAAACAGTGATTTATTTGCATGGCTAGGCCGATGCCCGAGGCACCAACGAAACACTGTTGGTAGCATTGGCTAACTAGCGCCAGATTTCCGAGTGCAGGGGACAAGCCGAGGTGAGCTATGAAACATACGTTCACTCGGTATCATGTTTCAACACACTTTAGGTCAAAATCACACCGGAATTCTCCTTTAAGCATACACACACTGTCTTCCACTCCTGGAATTGCAGTTGAGTTGCTGAAGCTCAGCTTGAAGTTTCCTCTCTTCTAGCTTTTCTTTTCTTTCCTTCTGTCTTTCTTGTTCTTTCCCTGACTTTCTTTTTTCCTTTCTTTCCTGTCTTTCTTTCTTTCTCTTTTTTCCTTTCTTTCCTGTCTTTCTTTCTTTCTCTTTTTTCCTTCTGTCTTTCTTGTTCTTTCCTTCTGTCTTTATTTTTTTGTGTTTCATTTCTCTTTATGATCTCTCTTAACTTGAACTTCCCCTAGGGATCAATCAAGTATCTATCTATCTATCTATCTATCTATCTATCTATCTATCTATCTATCATGGTATCTTGGTCACACACACACACACACACACACACACACACACACACACACACACAGTGTCAGCTTATCAGATCCATTTAGCTGCAACCCTCTGCTCTGGTTGTGACATTCAGAATCTAAATGCCACCTGTTTCTCCCTCATGAGTGGGTAGGAGGTGTGTGTGTGTGTGTTTGTGTTTGTGTGTGTGTGTGTGTTGAACCCCACTGTGTGTGTTGTGTTTACACTCTTAAATGTCACTTTTCTGCCAAACAATCAATCCTGTCCCTCTGAGTACCAGACTTCTCTAACTAGGCTCTGTCTTGGAGTGTGTGTGTGTGTGTGTGTGTGTGTATCCTCCTGAGAGCACGGAACAAATTCATCCAGGAAGTGGGAATGACCCACTTGGAGTCCCCTCAGGTGCGAACAAAGCCAGCAGGGTTTCTCTCTCTTCTAACAGACACACACACACACACACACACACACACACACACACACATTCTAGTGTGAGGTGAACTTACTTACCTTACTGTCATCGTCAGAACATCAAAGCTCATCTCTCTCTGTCTCTCTCTCTCCCTCTCTCACTGTCTTTTCTCTTTCTCATTCCCTCTTTTTCTCCCTCTCCCTGTCTGTTTCATTCTTTCTCTCTGACTTTCTGTCTCTGTTAGTCTTTCTCTGTCTCTGATACGATACAATACCACTTTATTTGTCAGTTTGTGCTGAAATTCTTTTTGCATCCCTGGGCCGCTCATTTAAGTAAAAGAGGACAGCATACAAAGGACAGAAACAATACATACATGTAAGACATATAGTAGCATCCCTCTCTTTTTCATTCACTTCTCCTTTCACTCCTTCTCTCTCTCTCTCTGTCTGTCTGTATGCATGTTACTGTTACTTTCCCTGTCCCTCCCCCCTCTTTGTATGAGTGTGTTTGTATGTTTGTGGGGCGGGGGGCAGACAGACATGGAGACTATGATGGTGTGTGTATGTGTGTGTGTGTGTGCGTGTGCATGTGTGTGTGTGTGTGTGTGTGTGTGTGTGTGTGTGTGTGTGTGAGTCGGTAGACAGACAGGGTGGTCCAGACGGTGCTAATATGATTTCAGCTAAAGGACCCAGCTCAAATTCAGCCTCTTCATCCTCTCACAGTCTCGCTTTTTGCACTGTGTGTGTGTGTGTGGGGTGTGTGTGTGTGTGTGTGTGTGTGTGTGCTGACATGCCACACTGAGCAGGCTAACTTAACATACTTGCACCTGTAATAACTGCAGAAAGAGCTAATTGTGTTAATAATAGATAATAGGACTGCATCTACGTGTGTGTGTATGCATCTACGTGTGTGTGTATGTGTGTGTGTGTGTATATGTGTGTAGTGCTG
>NC_063211.1:10375537-10388037 GCF_017589495.1 Alosa alosa | reverse complement strand
CTAACTTTACTGTAGTTTTGAAATGGCTGTACAAGTACTGTATAGTGCTGTCTTGAGCATGTTCAGGTAGTGTCACTGAGTTCTGACTTTTTTTTGCATGGGAAAACACTGAGAGCATAAACTGTAATAATGAAAACATGACAAAGCCATTTGACTATCTTGTTCATAAACGATGGTGTCAAGACTTCTCATTTTGATGACACTGGCAGTTTCATTGACATAAATACTTGCTTTTGAGGAATGGACTATCCGTTTTGAGCAAGTGACATGCTTTTGCAGGTTATCCACTAGGTTTTGCAGTTTGCACTTATTGTTTTGAGAAATGTACTGCTGAACTGAACTGCTGTGCAAATGTTAATAGTGATGTGAGAAAAGCACCAAAGCAACTGAGAAAAACTGTAATAGTTGCTAAATCCTCTTACATGATCTCATGTAAGCAGCAGTAAACCTGAATTCCTGAAAACAAGTATGATGATTTTGTCAGACACAAACACACACTCGCACTCAAACAAACATACACACAACCCGAAAGAGGCGGATAAAACCAATATTGATTTAGATTTATTGAAGTTACACTGCTCGGCCTTGTCACTTCAGGGTGTCTTTCATATATAGAAAAACAAAATTATAATGTAATATAAATATATAAATGTATAGTGTGTGAATTTGGCTGTGTGTGTGTGTGTGTGTGTGAGTGTGTGTGATCCGGGCTGTGTGTGTGATCCAGGCTGTGTGTGTGTGTGTGTGTGTGTGTGTGTGTGAGAGAGAGAGAGAGATACGTGCTGTGTGTGTGTGTGTGTGTGTATGTGAGAGAGAGAGGTTGTAAGTGTGTGTGTGTTGGAGAGATGTCCCTCTAGCCTCTGATCTGGTTATTTCTTAGTGCAGCCTCAATCTCCATCTAATGCAGTCTCCATCTCCATCTAGTGAATCTCCATCTAGTGCAGCCTTCATCTCCATCTAGTGCAGTCTCCATCTCCATCTAGTGAATCTCCATCTAGTGCAGCCTTCATCTCTAACTAGTGCAGCCTCCGGGCCCTATGACATTCTAAAGCGCATCGTCACTCGTCAAAAGTCTATTCAAATTTAGTAGGATGTCCAGTTCACATTGGGAGGGGTTTCGTTGTCAAAAGTGGAGCACAACAAGGTGTTCCTAGGTTTTTTAATCAGTCATATGGGTGTGTTTGGGGCATAACATCATTTTAAACCAATGAGAATGACATCTGTCATTCATGGCCGTAGCTACCATAGAGGACACCGAGGTCATGTCCTCGGTATTTTTTTCTTTACGTTTCGTTTGATTTATTATGTAGGCTACAAATAGGCCTAGCCGACGAGACAATTATCTTTGCATCAACGGAGCGTCACGTGATAGCCTACCTACATATCAAAACGAAAGTAGAGTCGAGGGCTGTGTACTAAACTAATTAACGAACGCAACGCAGCTCACATAGTTTAAAAATAAATTTCAAAATAAACTTGACGTCTTGTTAATTTCTGGAGTAGGCTAATCTCAATTCACCTGACCTGAACAAAGGCTGTCACAAAGTTAACGTTTGGAAAGCCAGCAGAAGAGCAGACAGAGAAGGAGGGAAGGTAAGAAATATAGGCCTAGGGCTACCAATGAGATGCTAAATAATGAAAATGTATGTTGAAATTCAGTGGAGATGCAGTTAGCTAACCTGCATTGAAAACGAAGCTATATCAATGTTATATAGGATGGATAATGTTGTGAAGGATATTATCTCATGGCACAAATATTAGGCTACTTATTGTCAAATTATATCAATTATTGTTCAGTAATTTAGAGACTTGTTGTTTTAAGAAAATCCAACACAGGACACAGGGGATAGAAATCAGGCAGTTGAGAAGAAAGAGGAGAAGAGGGAAATGATAGGTGAAGGGCCCCCCCAAGTGAGAGTCAAGATGTGACACTCACTGTGTAAAGGTAGCCTACTAGCCTGGCGGGCCATCCTATATCATTGAAATGTATAGTCTGGCATCGAACCATTCACCTCGCTTAATCCAAGGGGCGGGCAGAGAATTGTCTTTCAAACTGCCTAGGCATGCAATAGGCCAGCGCTACGACCATATCCGTATCCGGTCGGCAAAACGGCAAATACATCCTTCTTCGAAAAGAATGACTTAAGTGCATTGTGTTGCTCAACTTTCAAAGAAAAGCACAAGTCCAACTTCTCTAAAGTTGACGCCAACGCCTCTTCATTCGCCATAGCCACCTTCCTTGTTGTTCACTGTCGCAGGACTGTCATTATCCTGTTAAGCCCACCTTAAGACTCTCTAACAAAATAGAGCGCTGTGATTGGATGAGGATTCGGAAGAACCTCCTAGCATTTTGGGGTGCCCAAAATGTCTAGCGACGCCCCTGACCTCGGTATTTGAAAAATCCTGGCTACGGCCTTGCTGTCATTCCCTTTAACGGCGCAAATCGCGATATGTCAAATAAATGCATCGGTATTTTGGCATTCAACGGCGCATTTGAAGGAGGCTGCTTGCGAGACCGTATGGAATACCGTATGGTCATTCTTAAACCATGCTTTACTAAAACCTAGCATAGCCTTCACGCATTTCCACTCGTCTATTATTTGAACTCATTGGCAAAGTGAAACTAACTTCACCAAGGAGTCAGTCAACGACAAGACAGTTATATGCAGTTACTTTCACTATTGACTGACAATGGGTTACCACCGAAAACATAGGCTGGAAAAAGCAACACTTAGGCTAATATTGCTCAAATGACTGAATAAAACAACATTTATCTTGCAGAAGAGTTGCTTATATCTCGTGACAGTGCGTCTTCAGCTGTGCTCCATACGTGTCTCTCGCCTCTCCCCAATCACTTTTAACCGTCATTACCAATTTGCAAATGATGGTGAATAACTACTCATCATGAGATGCACAGTATTTCGTAATATCTTTATTCTAATTATGTTTCCCATTGTAATCGTGCAATTTGTAATGCTTTGCATGGACGTGCACTGGTGTGCGTTCATGAATGATAGAAGGATGGTGCGTGCACCTGCCAATATGACTGTTGACATGCGCTCTTAAAATAGCATATGAACAACTCGCCATTGACTTCTGACCAGGTTTAGGTGGTGTATGATAGCCATTTTTAGACAACGCGCTAGGAGCCTCCCTAGGTTGTTAATTACCACACCCCTGGGCACAATGCTTAAAAAATAAACGTGCAAAATACCGAATTCAACTTTGCGCGGGTGAAAAACGAACTTTACGGTGCCCAAAATACAGCCCTTCATCTCCATCTAGTGCAGCCTTCATCTCCATCTAATTCAGCCTCCATCTCCATCTAGTGCAGTCTCCATCTCCATCTAGTGAATCTCCATCTAGTGCAGCCTTCATCTCTAACTAGAGAATCTCCATCTAATTCAGCCTTCATCTCCATCTAGTGCAGCCTCCATCTCCATCTAGTGCAGTCTCCATCTCCATCTAGTGAATCTCCATCTAGTGCAGTCTCCATCTCCATCTAGTGAATCTCCATCTAGTGCAGCCTTCATCTCCATCTAGTGAATCTCTATCTAAATTAGCCTTCATCTCCATCTAGTGAATCTCTATCTAGTGCAGTCTCTATCTCCATCTAGTGCAGCCTTCATCTAGTAAAGGCTCCGTCTCCATCTAAATGAGTCTCTATCTGTTTTTGGGAGCAGCTCAGGCAGACTGTTATGTAACACCCTTAGCTGGCACAGGAACGTGTCTCCCAGACACCATTATGCAAAAATATTCCATCTCTGCAGATATTTCTGGGTTTTTGCGCACAGTTGTGTCGTCGCACCAAGTTGAGGCGTGAACTTGCAGTGACTTCTGCATGCTTCTCATTTTTTTGAGAGCAGCTTCAAAGGCAAGCTGATCAAAGTCGTCTGAGGGAGGGGGAGAGAGCGCGAGCGCGGGAGGAGGGGGTGAAACTCCCAAATGTACAGCAGGCTGGCAAACACTCGGCGCTGGCTCTGCCGGCGCGCTTTTATTCCGCTACAGAAACCCTGACAGGCGGCCGTGACATCTCTATCGAGCTTCTCATTTCCCCCCTCTCTCCCCTCCAGCTGGATATTGGCGCTGAGTGGATTTATCATGACCCAGTTAAGACGGTGCTTTAATAACACAAACACACACACACACACGCATACTGAACATCGTTCTTAAGGATGAACACTGCACACACATACACATTCCTCTTTGCACAGACATACAAATTTCCACACACAAACACACACACACACACACACATACACACACACTCACTCACCCACAAACATCCATGTTGTGTCTAAGCAAACAAACACAAACTGTCACACACACTTACAGTAATTACACCTGCCCACAATTTAGCACACAATCTCCTTCCATATGCACCCACAGACAGGCCTGCATCGTTAACGCAAGCACCCAGGTGCAGCACACACACACACACACACACACACACAAACACACACACATACAGATCTGCTTTCAGCTCAAACACCAGAACTTAAACACCCAAATATAGCTGTAACAATTACAGATCTGCTGAAACTCTGAAATGCAGTACCAACATGCAGGTTAAAACACACTTGAGGTTGGTTTGTGAAGTTGAGGTTGTAACTTGAGTGTGAAGTTGAGGTTGTAAAGGTGGGATTGTAAAGGTGATGTTGTATAGGTGAGATTATAAAGGTGAAGTTTTTAATGTGAGGATGTAAAGGTGAGATTGTATATGTGAGATTGTAGAGGAGAGATTGGTGAGGTTGCTGTTAGTGTATAACAGTGAGGTTGTAAAGGTGAGATTGCTGTTAGTGTGTAACGGTGAGGTTGTAAAGGTGATGTAAGTCCTCCCTTCTCTTCCTGTGAGGTTGCACCTGGGGGAGGAGGCCATAGTGTCTTTGTAGAGTCTTCAGATAGTTTTATCGTCAATCATGTTGTACAATTGAAAATAGAATTAAAGTGTGTGTGTGTGTGTGTGTGTGTGTGTGTATGCTGTGTTTTATCTTGCTCTGGACTCATTATTAGGTATTATGAAACACATGCACGGAGTGTTACACACACACACACACACACACACACTTATGCATTCAGGTTCACAAACCCACACATATGAGCACACAAAGACTTAAGGTAGTGTTGATTAATAATGAGAGTCATGGAATCATGCACACACCAACACACACGGACATGCAAACACACACAGAAAGAGAGAGAGAGCAAGAGAGAGAGAGAGAGAGAGAGAATACCGCACTACGGACCACATTTACACCCTACACACCCTAATAACTAAACATGTAAACCAAACACAAAAAGGAAAACTATTTGCTTGTTTTGTTGATTTCAAAAAAGCATTTGATTCAATCTGGCATGAAGGACTATTTTATAAACTTTTACAAAGCGGTGTAGGGGGTAAAGTTTACCAATTAGTTAAGGAAATGTACTCTGAAAACAGAAATGCTGTGAAAATTGGCGACAAAATTACAGAATACTTCACTCAAAAAAGAGGGGTGAGGCAGGGCTGTAGCCTCAGTCCAACACTGTTCAATATTTACATCAATGAGTTAGCGGTGCAGTTGGAACAGTCTACAGCTCCTGGCCTTACCCTAAACGAAAAATAAATTAAATTCCTCCTCTATGAAGACGACCTGGTGCTGATATCTCCCACTGCACAGGGACTACAGCAGCACCTGGACCTGCTAGAGAAACACTGTCAGCACTGGGCCCTGACAGTAAATCTAAAAAAGACAAACATTATGATATTCCAAAAGAAGCCCAGATGTCAGGAACACAGATACCCTTTCAATCTAGGCAGCACCGCCCTAGATCACACGATGCAGTACACTTACCTCGGCTTGATCATAACTGCATCGGGAGCTTTTAGCATGGCAGTGAATGCTCTCAAAGAAAAAAAGCTGCGAGAGCTTATATGCAATAAAAAGAAACTTCTGGAACATAAACATACCAATTAAAGTTTGGTGCAAAATATTCGACTGTGTTATCCAGCCTATTGCGCTATATGGAAGTGAGGTATGGGGTCCACTCAGTGTGCACAGCTACACTAGATGGGACAAGCATCCTGTAGAATCCCTACATGCAGAATTCTGTCGATTAATTTTAAAAAATCCAAAAAGAAAACACCAACCAATGCATGTAGGGCTGAATTAGGCAGATTCCCATTGGCCATCAACATACAAAAGAGAGCACTTAAATTCTGGATGCATCTCCAAACAAGTCCCAGAGACACACTGCATTTCATCGCAGCAAAAACTCAGGATCTGAACCCCGACAAGAGTCCTCTGAGTCAGCTTGTGCTGAGACTAAGTAATCCCCCTCTAACAAATACTAATACACTCTCTCAGCCAAGCTCTGCTTTTAGACTAAATCTCAACCAGATTATCCAGAAATCTAAAGAAAAATATTTGGAACATTGGCATAATGAAACAAAAAAACAAAACAAACTAGAATGTTATCGGGCCATAAAATCTAAATATGAATTAGAAGAATATCTCTCTACTGTCAGAGATATAAAGCAGAGACAGATCTTGACCAAATACAGACTCAGTGACCACAGCCTAGCCATAGAAAAAGGCAGACTAAGAAAGTCATGGTTGCCGAGAGAGCAAAGAGTCTGTGGTCACTGCAACGATAGGTGAGGTTGAGGCGGAGGTGCACTTTCTTCTTCAATGTAAGAAATATGAATTTATTAGAGATACCTACTTCGATAAATTTACCAACCTAATCCCGAGTTCGAAACCTGGGAGAACAGGAAGTACTGCCTGTCTCACTTGGACAGCAAGGACAGACAGCAGCTCTTGCTGCTAAATATGTCACTGAATGCCATAGAGCGAGGGACAGTGATTAGACACTATACACATGAAATACCTACCAGCACAGACACACACACACACACACACACACACACACACACACACACACACACACACGTTTATATGTATAAATGTCTTATCTATCGTATGTTCTGTATTGTATTGTTTGATGTCCTGCTTTGGCAATGCAAAGAAATATTTGTCATGCCAATAAAGCTACCTTGAATTGAATTGAATTGAATTGAATTGAGAGAGCGAGAGAGAGAGAGAATCACACAGAGTAGTGCTGGTTATTAATTACAGTCATGGACTCACCCACACCTAATAGCTTGCAAATGAAACTCCAATTCTTTTTTTCAAACAGCCATTTCATCATTTCATACAGTTACACCCACAGATACCCCCCCTCTCTCTTTCTGTTTCTCTCTCTCTCTCTCTCTCTCTCTCTCCCAACACCTCTCTCTTTCTCTCTTTCTGTTTTACTCTCTTTCTCCCACCTCTCTCTCTCTCTCTCTCTCTCTCTCTCTGTTTCGCTTCCTCTTCCCCCCTCCATCTTTCTCTTTCTCTCTCTCTCTCTCTGTTCCACTCCCCCCTCTCTCTCTCTTCTCCCTCTCTCCCCCTCTATCTCCTGTTCTGCTGGCTGTAGAGGTGTTTGCCAGACATTCTGTATGTCAGTGGATTGGATGCTGTTGTTTATTTTAAACCCTAAACCCTTCCCCACATTCCATGTACAAGTGTGTGTGTGTGTGTGTGTGTGTGTGTGTGTGTGTGTGTGTGTGTGTGTGTGTGTGTATGTGTGTTTGTGTGTGTGTGTGTGTGTGTGTGTGTGTGTGTGTGTATGCACTGGCACCCTTTAATCCCATCTCTTATGTGTTCACATTGAAGAGTTACCTGTCAGACTAGTTGCCATGGCGACACAAGTATATGTCTACCTCAAGTAGAGGCTACCCACCCTCTTCTCCTCTCTCATATTCTCCTCTCCTCTCCTTTACTCTCTTCTCCTCTCCTCTCCTCTCCTCTCTTCTCTTCTCCTCTCCTCTCCTATCTTCTCCTCTCCTTTCCTCTCTTCTCTCTTTACCCCCTCCTCTCTCTTCTCCTCTCATATTCTCCTCTCCTCTCTCCCCTCCTTGCTTATCTGGAGAGAAATAGGAGGATACAATTTAACTCAGTGGAGGAACTAATACTCTGTATGCTTCCTGCTTCTTCTGTCATGTGCTGCTTGAAAGCAGAAGGAGGATTCAGCCAGATGGGAGATACTTCATAGAGACAGAGAGAGGGTTGGGGACAGAGTGAGAGAGTACTCTGCACCATCAGAAATCAGCAGCTTCACTTTGAGGTCACGGACCCTCTGTCACTCCTCATTGTGTGTGTGTGTGTGTGTTTGCTGTGTGTGTGTGTGTGTGTGTGTGCATGCATGTGGGGGGCATGCCTCACATACCTCACACACACACACACACACACACACACACACACACACACACACACACACACACACACGCACAGGCACATAAAACACAGCAAACACACACACACACCAGGATAGAGATAGGGACAGACTGGAATGGAGAGGAGGGAGAAGGAGGGGAATAGAGAGAGAGAGAGAGAGAGAGCTCTATTCAGTAATAGTGCATTAAGGTTAGACTCTGTGCTGCAGTCAGTATGAGTAAACAGGATTCTGAACTCCAATCCAGGACAGCATGCTGGAGGTTAAAGATAACGCTGTTTACCTGACATGGAGCTCTACTGCCTGCATGCCTACTGTCCCTAATGCCCTTCACGCTTACTGCCCCTAATGCCCCGTATTCCTGCTTCTTATGGTTACTGCCCCTTATGCTCTTTATGGTTACTCCGTCTTGTACTGCCGCTAATGTCCCTAATGCACCCTTAATGCCCTTAATGCCCCTACTGCTCCTAACGTCCCTAATAACCCTACCTCCTGTCAAGGATTCTGCCCTTAATGTCCCTCATGCCCCCAATGCACCTAATGCCCCTCATGGTTATTGCCCCTACTGTCCTTCATGGTTACTGCTTCTAATACCCTTCATGCCCCTATTGCACCTAATACCCCTCATTGTTATTGGCCCCAATGCTCCTAATAGCCCTGTTTAGGCATGCAACCCCCTCTGTTGTTGATGCCTCCTGGTGGAAATGTGGGATGGTTCACTAGATCAGTGGTTCTTAAACTTTTTGTCTGGTGACCCCCCCAAAAAATTGGCTTCGACGACCACTTTCTCACCAACTGACAAAAATTATGTTTTTCACTGTGTGTTGCGAGATGGGCATTGGTGGCAGAGGCAGAACATGTCTTTGCTCATAGCTAGGTTGTGTTAACACCAAAGGCATTAATACATGGCAGCCTTTCACGATCTGATTTATTATTTTTTCAAGTGGATAACTAGCACTCATCCAATGTATATCTGCCGCTATTGTAGCAAAAGAAGGCTGCATAGTGCTCAGTCACTGGTAAGCTCATGCACAGCACAGAGTCGGGTGGGATCCGGAAAGGACCACGGGGCGGAAATCGAACCCGGGTCGCCGGCGTACGGTGCAGGTGCCCCAGCCAGTTGCGCCACTGCTGGGGCTATGCACAGCATCTTTGAGCTCATCCTTGCAAGAGGCACAGGCAGAGATTTGAGTCTGAGTAAACAGAGCATCCTCATTCAGAGAAGTATTAATATGGAAACACTGTGAGTTTGTGTAAACCGAGCATCCTCATTCAGAGAAGAATTAATATGGAAACAATGTGAGTTTGTGTAAACAGAGCATCCTCATTCAGAGAAGAATTCATATGGAAACACTGAGTTTGCGTAAAGAGAGCATCCTCATTCAGAGGAGTATTATGGAAACACTGTGAATTGTAAACCTACATCTAGGGCTACTGAATGTTCCAGTTTTTTAGCATGTTTGTCTAAAAGCTTTTAGCTTTTAGCAAATCATTTTGCAACCCTTCCCGTATTTTTGGCGATCCCAGTTTACAGTTTTTCTCAGTCGCTTTGGTGCTTTTCTCACATCACTATTAACATTTGCACAGCAGTTAGTGCATTTCTCAAAACAAATAGTGCAAACTGCAAAACCTACAGTAGTGGATAACCTGCAGAAGCATGTCACTTGCTCAAAATGGATAGTCCATTCCTCAAAAGCAAGTATTCATGTCAATGAAACTGCCAGTGTCATCAAAATGAGAAGTCTTGACACCATCGTTTATGAACAAGATAGTCAAATGGCTTTGTCATGTTTTCATTATGGCAGTTTATTCTCTCAGTGTTTTCCAATGCAAAAAAAAGTTCAGAATTTGGTGACAATACCTGAACATGCTCAAGACAGCACTATACAGTACTTATACAGCCATTTGAAAACTACAGTAAAGTTAGAAATTGCTGCAGTTAGGAGAGTAAGTGAGTACAAGACACTGAATACGTACGTTTCACATTTTTATGTATATGCTCTTTGCAATTCTACAGCATTGTGACAGAATTTGATAACTAGGTCAACAAGTTTGAATGTAATGACTCAAGCAATGAAATTAAGACTATTAGTTTTATTGGAAACGACTATTCAGCATCCATAAGTATAGTTAATTTTGACTGACATGACATAAGTAAATGATAATGTTATAAAACAGTAAAGAATTGTATGATACATGATACATGTCCAATAGCATTTACAATTTGTTCAGAGGAAGGAGAAATTGCTACTATGATGTGCACAAATTACTAAATGTTGTGGAGGTTGAACTAATAGTTATGAGAATTTTCATTCTGATCTGAGAAAAGCACCAAAGTGCTTTGAAAAAGAAAAACTGTAAGAACCACCACACTGGATAGCACAAAGGTTTAAAGAATTCTGAACAGAACTGATTCAAGAACCAGTTTTCTGTTGGTCGAAAAATTAAATATGAGATGGTTGTCCAGTCTGGTGGTTGTCTGTCTCTCTGGGAGGTTGTTCAGTTTGGACGGTGTCTGTAAATTTGTCTACAGATGGTCAAATGGCCGAGCAGTTTCCCTTCAGAAGAAATGTAATACTTCAGAAATACACATTCAACCTCTCTTTTCCTCTCTTCCCATTCCTCTTCCTCCTCCTCTCCTCTCACTCCTCCTTCTCTTCCTCCTTCTCTTCCTCCTCCTCTCCTCTCCCCCTCTTCCTCCAGCCCTTTTTCCTCTCCTCTCCTCTCCTCTCACATCTTCACCCCCTCCTCTCTCTCTCACTCACACACACACACACACACACACACACAAAGGCAGTGTGTGTGACTCACTCACTTGCTTTTCTCAGAATTGCAGTCATTCAGAAGCTTTTATTTAGCTCTGTGCTGCCGGCCCATTTACTGAGTTACTCTCCTCCTGTCTCAGACAGATAGATGCACAGACAGACACACACAGACACACACACAGACAGACAGACAGACAGTCAGACAGACAGCCAGACAGACAGACAGCCAGACAGGCAGGTAAACTGATACCCATTTACTGGTCTGGTGCAGACGCCTGTCTGGTGCTCCTCACGAGAGTCCATTAACCAGAGCAGTGAGGGCACTAATTGGCTTTTAGCAACTCAGAAAACTGAACCCCAACCCCCCTGCCCAGAGGAGGAGCACAGACCCCACACACACACACACACACACACACACACACACACACATACAGTACATACACACATACATACACACACACACACACACTTTATCATGAACCGTCAGATAAACGGGGTTGTCATTTGGACGACTGACAGGAGAGGAAATTTTATATGACTCATTGAGCTCTATCTTGCACTCCAGCGCAATTGACTTTGTATACTCGGCTTTTGTCTTTCCTATTTTGCAGTCAGCGAGTTGCAATTTTCCCTCCACAGGTATACATGTATACAATGGGCGTTTTAGCGGGGAGTGTTCGGTAAACGGTCCCTGTTGATATTTTGCAGTTCCAGAAAACAATTCCGCCACACACACCAGGAACCTCCTGGTCTAAAGTCAGTGGCGCAAATTCAGATGCTATTTTAAGGGCGCATGCATGGCCACAGGCCTGCAGGAATGAATGCTATGCAGTCCGATCTACAGACACCCTGTGCACAGATGGAAATATTCAAAGCCTTGATTTGGACAACTTTATACAGCCCTATAAAGGCTAAAGTTACCTTTAGTTTTGTTCCAATTTACCGTTGTGTATGGCTTTAAACATTGTGTGTGCTTTAACATCAGCCTATAAGCATTATTCCAGCTGCGCTAAGGTTTTGACAAGCACCACAATTTTGCCTACCTTGTTGTAGCCCATCTGAAATAACTCCAAGCTTTGCTATGTTCCCTCCATCCTTTCAGTAGTTTTCAAAAACGCGTTTATATCCATGATGGCCTTGAAGTCTTGAGTTTGTGAATTAGCTTAAATCAGCTTATTATGTGCTGTTAACCAGCAACCATAAATAGTAAAAGAAAGCAGCAAGTAGCCTTGTAGTTGCTGCGTCCCTTCATTGTCATTCTCTCTCCTGCTCAAACAAAAGTTGTGCGTGCATTAAGTTGATGATAACGTGTTTACAAACTCTACTTTACATAAAATATTGTAAATAGCCTACTGTCATGCAGTTAATGGGATACTGTGCAGAGTTGGAAAGTTAGGTCAACTTGGAAACTGTTTCTCGTTGTTGAGTTGCCTGATGGTAAGGTACAGCCATAGCTTACACCTGCAGGAGCGCTTG
>NC_063211.1:10363037-10368037 GCF_017589495.1 Alosa alosa | reverse complement strand
TGTGTGTGTGTGTGTGTGTGTGTGTGTGTGTGTGTGTGTGTGTGTGTGTGTGTGTGTGTGTGTGTGTGACTGATTGCATGCTGCAGAGAGAGAAAACAGAAATTAAACTCCTCACATTCTACAGCTCCTCACTTCTACTGCTGCTGCTGCTGCTGACGGCAAACCTGTAGGAGTTTAATTGACTTAAATTAAATTTCAAGAGAGATGGAGAGGCTTCATATCTCCAATTTATATCTCCCCCCTCCTTGTCAGAGCCCTTGCACCTCTTCTCTCCCACTGTAAAGCACTTTGTTTAGACAGCAAGGACTATTGCATATATGTACATGCAACATGATGAGGACGTAGACATTATTATTATTATTGCGTACAGTACATGCAACATTATGAGGACGTGCGGAAATAGATGAACAAATGTAAATTGTAAATTGAAACATGATAATAAAACAGCTTGTTTTTCTCCTACTTTCTCCCTTTCCCCCAAAGAATATTCATCCCTTCATTCCCTCTTCTAATCCCACTCTCTCTTCCTCCCTCTGCCCACTTACCCTCCTCCTTTCCTACCTTACCCTCTCCCTCCTCTACTGCCCCCTGCAGGTGCAGAGGTGGTGGGCACGCGGGGCTCAGTGCTGGTCATGGCGCTGGCTGCAGTGGGCGGCTTCTCCCTGTTGGTCATCCTCACCCTCTTCCTGCTCATCACTGGACGGTACAGGGGCCTGTGGGGATTGGACGTGACACCCAGTGCAGCTGCAATGCTGCTTATAGGGGGTGGATTTCAGGACCACGGACAGGGGCAGTGCCATGTAGAGGCAGCGGGTTTCAGCACCACGGACAGGGTCAATGCTGCTTAGATGCGGCGAGTTTCAGCACCACGGACAGGGTCAATGCTGCTTAGAGGTGGCGGGTTTCAGCACCATGGACAGGGGCAGTGCCACGTAGAGGTGGCGAGTTTCAGCACCACGGACAGGGGCAGTGCTGCTTAGAGGCAGCGGGTTTCAGACCCCGGACAGGGACAGCTGCAGTACAGCTTAGCCAAATCCGGTAATGTTTGACCAACTAGGTGGGGCTTGGGATTGGTCAATTACATTGTTTTTGGAATGCCCTCACAGTAAGACACGTGAAGCAGCGCTGTGCAGTGATTTGAGCAGAACTTTTGTCGGACACCCCGTCTCTAATTTCTTTCTGTCGCCTGCGTTGCTCTGCTATTTAGAACCGTGTTTTACGGATTCAATGTGGACAGAGAGCATTCAATGCAACACAGTCGCTCGCTCGGACGCAGCGATGATTCCCTGTCATGCTTCTGCTGAATGTGTTGACGGAGATATTTCTCATTCAGTTACATGGGGTAACGTCATCCTTTGCTGACGTATGGTGTTTGCGTGTATGGTGTTTGCGTTATGTTGCTTTGCTCCCGTCGCTTTTGTAAAAAAGTTGAAAATGTACACCAATACAGGTGCCAGCCAAAAACATTGTGCTTATGCAAATAAGACGGCTCTTAACATCAACAAAGATGGCACAGGAGTTCAGTAAATGAGCATTGGCTTTTTTATACTTGGGTTTTGTAAAAGTGAGTGTGTATATTTACATACCAAACACAGCCAAAGCCATGGGCTTCGACAGGCCATTTTGCGGGGGCTTCAGCCCTGAATATTTAATTTTATAATTTAGCCGTGGCCTACTAGTTAGCGGTTCGGACTTGTAACCGGAGGGTTGCCGGTTCGAACCCCAACCAGTAGGCCATGGCTGAAGTGCCCTTGAGCAAGGCACTTCACTGCTCCCCAAGCGCTGCTGTTGTTGCAGGCAGCCCACTGTGCCGGGATTAGTGTGTGCTTCACCTCACTGTGTGTGCAATGTGTTTCACTAATTCACGGATTGGAATAAATGCAGAGACCAAATTTCCCTCACAGGATCAAAAGACTATGTATATTATACTATACTTATTTTGTGTAATTTTACTCAATTTTAAGTCATTTTAAAAGTGTCTGTTTGTGTGTTTTCTAGTGACTGTTTCTCTTGTGTCTTGTGTTGAGCAGCTGTCAGTGGTGGATCAAATCAAAGATGAAGTCAAACGAGCCGAGGAGGACACATTACCATAATGGACATGGTAGAGAAAAATACCCAGAACACACACACACCCATACACACACACATACACATATTAACACACACACACACACACACACACACACACTCACACACTCACACACACACACACACTCACACACACACACACATACACATGTTAATGTGTATGTTATTGTTAGTGCATGTTATTAATACACACACACACACACACATACACTATATACTGTAAAAACTTGATTAAAAGCCTAGTTCCAGTTAGATGGCCCTGTTTACTAGCCTGGTGTGGCTACAGGTTTGGACACATGAAGGCAGACCTCAATTAGAAGCTTGGGTTGTTTTTAATGGACGTTTTCTGGTTGTATTATACCTCTTAAAGCTCTGCAGATTGCTAGTTATATTAACATGATTTGTAAATCATTGCATTCTGTTTTTATATCCATTTTACACAACATCCCAACTGTTTTGGAATTAGGGTTCATATACTGTAGAACTATTCAAAGACTAAAAGGACAACAAAAGACAATAAAGGACTAAAAACACACACACACACACACACACACACACACACACACACACACACACATACACACTCACCCCACCCCTCTTGCTCCTCAGTGGTTCCGTTTGCGGGGGTAAAGACATATGTGGACCCGGACACATATGAGGACCCCACACAGGCTGTGCACGACTTCACCAAGGAGATCGACCCGGCCCGCATTCGGATCGAGAGGGTCATCGGGGCAGGTATGACCGACCAGGCCCGCATTTGCATCCAGAGAGTCATCAGCTGACGTGACCTTTCCTTTCCTTTCATCTGACCTCAGATGCCACCCTTATATCACAGACCCCTTACCCAAACACACACACACTTATGAGAAGGCATAAAAGAGGTGACTGCCATCTGGTGGGCACTGAGAGGAACCACAGCAGCTGATATCAGTCCTGTGTGTGTGTGTGTGTGTGTGTGTGTGTGTCAGATTTCTTTAGTTTTCGCGGTCAGGATGAGAGAATTTTTTTTTTTTAATTTAAAAATCTGTCAGATATTGTCCAAATTATTTTTTTATTTCACATCTAGATATGTGAAATGCATTAACTATATAACAAAAATGAAAAAAATTGGTCTGATTTTTTCTTACTTTTCAGATTTTTTAGTTTTTTTGGAGGTCAGGATGAGAGGAAGTTTTTTTTTTTTGTAATTTCAAAAATCTGTCAGATATTGTCCAAATTATTTTTTATTTCATGTCTAGACATGTGAAATGCATGAACTATGGCAAAAAAAAGTGAAAAAAAAAAATGATTTTTTTTCTGCATTTTCAGATTTTCTTAGTTTTCATTTTAAGGTCGGGGTCAGGAAAAAAAAAAAGAATGAGATTTTAGACAAATTTCAAAATCTGTCAATTATTGTCCAAATTATTTTTATTTCACATCCTGATATGTGAAATGCACTAACTATGGCAACAAAAATGAAAAAAAAAATTGGTCTGATTTTTTTCTTACTTTTCAGATTTTTTTTAGTTTTCAAGGTCAGGATGAGAGACAGATTTTTTAACAAATTTAAAAATCTGTCAGATATTGTCCAAATTATTTTTTATTTCATGTCTAGACATGTGAAATACATGAACTATGGCAAAAAAAGTGAAACATTTTTGATTTTTTCGTACTTTTCAGATTTTCTTAGTTTTCATTTAAGGTCCGGGGTCAGGAAAAAAGTGAGAATTTAGACAAATTTCAAAATCTGTCAATTATTGTCCAAATTATTTTTATTACACATCTAGATATGTGAAATGCATTAACTATGGCAACAAAAATGAAAAAAAAATTGGTCTGATTTTTTCGTACTTTTCAGATTTTCTTAGTTTTCATATAAGGGGTCAGGAAAAAAGACAGATTTTTGAAAAATTTCAAAATCTTGAAATCACAAATAATTCCTTTTGTGTGTGTGTGTGTGTGTGTGTGTGTGTGTGTGTGTGCGCGCGCGTGTGTGTGTGCGCATTTCCGCAGGGGAGTTTGGTGAGGTGTGCAGCGGTCGGTTGCGGTCCCTGGGCAGGAAGGAGACTGCAGTGGCTATTAAGACGCTGAAGGGCGGCTACACGGAGCGGCAGAGGCGGGACTTCCTGCACGAGGCCAGCACCATGGGCCAGTTTGAGCACCCCAACATCATCCACCTGGAGGGTGTAGTCACCAAGAGTAGGACACACACACACACACACATGCGCGCGCGCACACACACACACACACGTACAACAACCCCCCTTACACACTCCTTCACACACACACACACACACACACACACACACACACACACACACACACACACACACACCATATGCCTGCAGGGTGTAGTCACAAAGAATAACACACACACACACACACACACACACACACACCATCTGCCTGGAGAGTGAAGTCACCTGGAGAAGAACACACGCACACATCTATATCTCTCCATCCACCTATATAACTCTCCATGTCAACAGCTATCATATCTGTAATTAAGCAAGCAAGTCTGTTTGTTTATCTGCTTGTCTGTCTGTCTGTCAGTCTTTCTCTGAGTGGCAGTCTGAGTGTTTCCCTCTATCTATCTATCTATCTATCTATTTATCTATCTATCTATCTGCCTATCTGTCTGTCTATCTATCTATCTATCTATCTGTCTATCTATCTCTCATCCCTTCATCTCTCTGGTGTAGGCCGGCCTGTGATGATAATTGTGGAGTACATGCAGAACGGATCCCTGGACACTTTCCTCAAGGTACAACAACTACTCACAGACACACACACACAAACACACACACACAAACACAAACACACACAAACACACACACACACAAACACAAACACACACACACACACACAAACACATTACTTACTTGAATGTGTGTGATAACGTGAAGGTCAGTGTGTACAAAATAACAAGG
>NC_063211.1:10345537-10358037 GCF_017589495.1 Alosa alosa | reverse complement strand
ATCACTAGGATTTTTATGTAATCGTGGTCCTTGATTTGTCCATGCGGTGGCAGTAGTGGTGGCTCTGCGTTGATGCTCACGCGTCGTCTCCAAGCAACGCGCTGAAATGTTTTCGTGTTGTGTGCACAGGATCAAACAAACCTGTCGAGCCGTGACATTTGTTCACTTATAGAATGAATGTGTTGCACGCTCTGCTATTGAAAGAAATGTGTGTATTTGCTTTTTGAAACGCATTTGCAACTAACATTGACGAACAGAACCAAAAGGAGAATCAATCGTTGGGCAGCGTTACAGGTATGACATGTTATATGCAGCTGCTAAAGTTAGCGCGAGCTAAATTAGCTTGTGTGTGCAAATTCTAATCGTCGGTGGAGCCCATCGTGTAATTCGGACCCTACCATCAGCTCATGATTGAAACTGATCTTTGTATTGTGATAACCTCCTACTTTGCCCAAGCTAACCATCCTACTAATTCAGATACTGTTTGCCTGATATTGATAACCAGTACATGTTAGCTACATGTTGGCTCGGGGGATTAGCTAATTAACGTTAGCAAAATAGCTAGAAGCTAAACTTGAGTGGTTTGCACTTTGATGGGGCGAACGTTGGCTAATTTCACGCTACCAGGAGCAACCACAGTCAATCACAACGTATCATATGGTATCATAGCCAGCTCACGCCTATTATCAGCATAGAAGCTACTACTACCTGTGGTCATCTTACTAGCGCCATCCCAAGGTAAACTTAGGTTGAAATCTGCTAACGTTATCGCCTTAAACTTTCACAATAATGTATAAGTTATAACGTGAATTTACAGTTCTAACATCAAACTCAGTTACTTTGCTAGGATACTTACTGTATGTAGCATAGTGTGTTTCTGTTATCCTAGCATAAGTTGTGGAAGTAAAGGATAACGTTAGCTAATGTGAACATACTCTCCATTTAAATAGATGGCCAGTATGAACTAGTGCAAGTTAGTGATAGCATGTCTGACAGGTGGTCAGGTCAGCAATCGCTTGTTTAATGCACCGTTCACGATACCATGCCGTTACCTGCATTCACTGTTGCAAGTAATTGAACGATTGTACAAATCTCAACATAAAAACAGTCTGTTTGCCAATTAACTTAGCTCCCTCGATAGCGTTTGATACGTTGCGCCTTGCGCCTTAAGACCTTTAATGCACTTTAATCGGATTATAAAGGAAAGCGTTGGGGTGTAACGTTATCTTCCCTCGCTCGCGTGTTGGCACCTGTCCGGTGATTTATGCTGTGTCCACTAGTGGCCCTGCACGAGAAAAAGCCTCGGTAACGTTATGTTTCTGGACAGGGACGCCGCGAGCTCCGGGGTAAATGGGGCTGTTCGACAAGCTCGCGGGATGGCTGGGGCTGAAGAAGAAGGAGGTGAACGTTTTGTGCCTGGGCCTCGACAATAGCGGGAAGACCACCATCATCAACCAGCTCAAGCCGTCTAACGTGAGAATTTTTGAGTGTCTGTCCACAGCGCACTTCTGAGTTACTGTTAAGTGTTTACCACCAACTAGCAGACTCCAATCTATTTACTGATTCAACTACCAGCTGGGAGAAAAGTTTAAGTTGTGCTCTTTGCTTCTGTGCAGGCTCAGGCGCAAGACATAGTCCCCACCATTGGCTTCAGCATAGAGAAGTTTAAAACCTCCAGGTTCGTATTGACTCTATGTGCTACAGTAATGCAGTGTTTAGAGCGTAAGATTACACAATGTTTTGGGGATTTGGACCGTTTGGGATTTAACCATGGTGTGTGTGTGGTGCTTAGTGTTTAACTTAATAATACTGTGGTCTTTATAGTGTGTGTGTGTGTGTGTGTGTGTTTGTGTGTTTGTGTGTGTTTTGTTGTCACTGATGTGTAAAATGTCTCTGCCAGCCTGTCCTTCACAGTGTTCGACATGTCAGGACAAGGCAGATACCGGAACCTCTGGGAACATTATTACAAGTAAGATGTTTGGTTACATCTGGGAGCACTATTTGTTTACATCTTGGAACACTATTGCAAGGAAGATGTATGTTTACTCCTGGGAGCATGACTACAAGTAAGATGTTGGTTTTCCAGTCACATGTTCACAGACAAGTATGTGTTTATATCTGCGAGCATTACTACCAGATGTTTGCGCTCATGCCTGGAAACATTGCTACGAGTAAGACAGGCCTTTGTGATTTGAGGGCTCCTGTTCTCTGGTCCGTCTCTGACTGTGTGTGTGTGTGTGTGTGTAGGGAGGGCCAGGCCATTATATTTGTCATAGACAGTTCAGACAAGCTGAGGATGGTGGTTGCCAAGGAGGAGCTGGACACTCTACTCAGCCATCCAGGTAATGAACGAACCACAGACACACACACACACACAATATTTATTTATCTACATTTTCATTCAGGTAATGAACAAATCACACACACCTTGGGATGAATATAATAAACTATCTATCTATCTATCTATCCATCTCCTCTCTCTCTCTCTCACAGTGGCCTTTTAGGGATAATTACAGTAAGGGCCTGTGTCCTACAATCATGTTTTTTGCACTGACGGTGCCCTCAACCTCATTTTCTTGGCGCTTCAGCCAAGTGGTTACAAAGTTTTGATTAGTCATCGAGAGAGAAGTGACATTGACGAGCCCAGCGCTGTTCTAAAAGTTGAACAGATTTTAACTTTCAGTGCTCTGAGCGCTGCGGAAAAAAACGGGTCAGCGCCGAGGGCCTTTTTCTGCCGAGAGCTCTTAGCGCTGTGAACGCTGAATTTCATAGGATTTGTATAGAAAATAGCCACCGTCGACGCAATTAACGTGATCGCAGGACACAGGCCTTAAACTAGTAAATTACCTTGCAGTGTGGGCAACTTATGGGACTGACCTCTTAATTTCTGCTCCCATTCCCACTCCCATCCTTCTCTCTCTCTCTCTCACACACACACACACATACAGATATCAAGCATCGGCGCATCCCCATCCTGTTCTTTGCCAATAAGATGGACCTGAAGGAGGCACTTTCCTCAGTGAAGGTGTCGCAGCTGCTCTGCCTGGAGAACATCAAGGACAAGCCCTGGCACATCTGGTATGCACACACACACACACACTACACTACACTGCACTACACGCCCTGGCACATCTAGTAGAGACACACACCCACACTAAGAGTGTTTCTGTTGGACCTGTAGGACTGGTTGTATCCGATAGCAGGTAGAAACGTAGTGTGTCCTGCCCAGTCAATCGATCAGTCAGTCATCGGGCAGCCAATCAGTGTGCGGTATCTGTCAGTGTGTGGTATCTGGCAGCCAATCAGTGTGCAGTGTTTGTCTGTTTGTGTTTCAGTGCCAGCAATGCCATCAAGGGGGAGGGCCTTCAGGAGGGTGTCGACTGGCTGCAAGGTAGGAAGAGGAGAAGCCTCTTACGACACACACACACGCGCGCGCCTCTTACAATACACACACACTCCTTATGATGCACACACATATACACCTTCCTTACGATACACAGAGTCCTGTTACACACAGCCCTCATAACACACTCTTCTTGCGATACACACACGCTCCACTTACAATACACACACACACACTTCTTTTGATGCACATTTACACTCCTCTTACAACACACACACACACACACACACTCTTACAAAACTACACACACACACACACACACACACACACACACACACTCTTACAAAACACAGACACACACACACACACACTCTTACAAAACACACACACACACACACACACACACACAGACACACACACACACACTCTTACAAAACACACACACACACACACTCTTACAAAACACACACACACACACACACTCTTGCAATACACACAGTCCTATGACACACTCCCCTCTCTGTGCCGTGATGCTGCTGTTCCACTCATAAAGCCTTCTGCTCTCTCCTGCATGGCACCATGCAGAGCAAATCGCTCAGTAAGTACCTGAGAACTGTAGAGTAGGACTCCCCTGTACCACACACACACACACTCAGCACCAGTGTCACCTGAGGCTGATGCTAGTTTACTATACCCACGTGTTTGTTACCAGAGACTGTCCCTATATGTGTGTGTGTTTATGTTTGATCACACTACACTCTTCCCCTAAAGTCTTAGATGCAGAAAGAATCCTCCACTCCTCCCTCTTCTTCTTTCTTCTTATGTGTTTCTGAGATTGTGTGTGTGTGTGTGTGTGTGTGTCAGTGTCAGTGTCAGTGTCAGCATCAACTCTGCTGCAGCGTGTGTGTGAGACCTGAGTCCGTCCCGCAGACACCCACCGAGGAAGAGAAATTCTCTGAACAGGATTGATAACATCGGAGCTAATCAATACCTAATCAATATGGTCTTTAATAATTTATGCCCGTTGCCCGTTACCGTGTTTCGGTATCGCTGGTTTGTATAGCTGGTTGAAGGGTCATTATCAAGCTCCAAAGAAGCCTGAAGGTCATTCGCATTTTCTCTCTAAAAGTAATTTAATGTCAAACCAATTAAATATGTAGGGCTTTGGAAGATACGGATGTTAGCCTAGATGGTAAGGTGTTGTTCTTCTCACTCTTCAGAAGGCTAGCCTAGCTGGTAAGGTGTTGTTCTTCTCACTCTTCAGAAGGCTAGCCTGTACTGGAAAGCATCTGCTAGTAGAATGGTAATTTGTTTAACACAAGGGCCAGTGTTGCACAGGTTCCAGAGCAATAACACTGGGCTGCACGGCACGCAGATGTGCCTGTCTGTCTAATCAGCTTAATAGCAAAATAACACAAATCAGTCCGATCAGAGTGTGTGTGTGTGATTGGGTCTGATGAATGTTCTCTCTCTTCTCCAGATCAAAATGATGAGAATGTGAGACAGAATGTGTGTGTGTGTGTGTGTGTGTGATTGGGTCTGATGAATGTTCTCTCTCTTCTCCAGATCAAAATGATGAGAATGTGAGACAAATGTGTGTGTGTGTGTTTGTCTTTGTGATTGGCTCTGATAATTATTCTCTCTCCTCTCCAGATCAGATCAGAACGATGAGAACGTGAGACAGTAGAGGTGGGGAAACTCCACATCGCTACGGCAACCCCAGCTCCATTCTCACATCGCTAGGCAACCTCCTGCTCCAGATGTCTGTGATCATGTGACCTCTAACCTATGACCCTGGGGATGGGAAACGGGCACTGATCTATAAAGAAAGTTGTTTATAGATCAGTGGAAACAGGAGCCACATTAGCTAACCCCCCCCACCACACACACCAACACACACACACACACACACACACATCCTCACCACACAGCATAGTCTAGTCTAGTCTAGTCTAGCCTAGCCAAAGGCCTGAGCAGTTGATTCACTTCAAGTGGGCTGATACTCCACTCCCAGTGCGTCACCTGGCAACCATCACACTGTGTGTGTGCTTTTAGTGCTAGACCTGCAGAGCTGCTAGTGCCCTGCAGTACCAGCAACGTGCTCCAGGGGGTGCTCCTGTCTCTCACAAGAGCTCTGTCACCAGTTTAACTGAAGTTCTAAAGTTATATCCACATGGAGATAGACAAATAGCTACTATTACATTTTTGTATTTATTTTTTAAAGTCCATCTTATTTATTGTGACTGGTCTTCGTGTCTTGTGAGTAGGTTTGCTGTCATTCGGCTGGCCTCGCTCCTGATTAAAGGCTACACACACACACACACACACACACACACACACACACACATACACGCACACACACACACACAGACATACATACACACACGCACATACACAAACACATACATTCATATACGCACACACAGACATACACACACACACACACACACACACACACACAAACAAACAAACGTACAGACATACATACACACACACACACACACACAAACAAACGTACACACACACACATACACAGCTGCACACTGACGCTCACCTGTATCACCTGCTCACCTGTAAATGCATTTCTGTCTTTTCTTACATTCCTTCAGACCAGTGATTTCTCCAGACTAACAGGAAATAAATAAATAAATAATGGTTGATTCACTGTTTTGTGTGTCAGCCGATTTATTTCTCTCTCTGGTGGGTTGGGGCGGAGAGGGGATCCAAATGTTTGATTTCAACTTGTACACATCCACACTGTAGGACTGAACTCTCTCACAGGTATATGTGTGTATGTGAGCAGAGGTGAGTGGAGTTAGGGGAACAAACTGGTTGATTTTAGATTTTACACGTCCATGATGTTGAGTGTGTGTGTGTGTGTGTGCCCTTTGTGAGCACTCTGTGTCTCTAAACAACTCAACCCAGGAGAACCAGTGGGCCTTGGAGCCTGCTTCACCTTGCCTACCTCTTCACCTGTCTGACTAGACTCTTGGGGCTGCTTCACCTGTCTGGCTAGACTCTTGGAGCCTGCCTCACCTTGCCTACCTGTTCACCTGCCTGGCTAGACTCTTGGAGCTGCTTCTTGCCCACCTGTTCACCTGCCTGGCTAGACTCTTGGAGCCTGCTTCACCTGCCTGGCTAGACTCTTGGAGCCTGCTTCACCTGCCTGGCTAGAGTCTTGGAGCCTGCTTCTTGCCCACCTGTTCACCTGCCTGACTAGACTGCTGCTGAGCTCCATGTCATTCATGATGCACTTGAATCAACCAGACAGAATTCTTGTATTTGGCAGTTTTATTTTTTTTTGACAAGACAGAATTCTCACATTTATCTGATTTTTCTTTTTGACTTCAAGCCGTCTTGTGCTCCTGTTAGGACATATTGGACCCTAATGTAACTGCGGGGCATAGTGCAGAATCAGTCTATGAGCAAAGTTCTCTAATTTAACTGCTGTGCATTCTTGAATTTCCCCTTAGGGATCAATAAAGTATCTATCTCTCATAGTGCAGAATCAGTCTATGAGCAGAGTTCTCCTGCATAAGCTAATGGCATCATGTGGCGTGAGAGCTTTTAGTTAACCCACCACTATTTGGTCATGGTATTACATTTGCAAATAGATTTTGCATAGTTATTTAGTGAGCTTTAGTTGGACTTTAAACTTTGCCTTAGCATTTAATTGAGGGTCCACTGACTGAATGCTGTGTGTGTATGAAGGAAAGCAAGACATGGCGTGTCCATACATGTGTGTGACAGAAAGTAAGATAGGAAGTTCATGTGTGTGTGGGACAGAGTTAGACATGGCGCGTCGCCTTGTTGTATGAGGAGCTGCTGAGGGCTCCTGATTGTCCTCTCCGGATCCAGTCCCGCCGTGTCGACCGCGGAGATGTGCAACAAGCTGTAATGGAGTGAACCGCACACTGGCGCTCCGACAAGGCACTGTGTGTGTGTGTGTGTGTGTTTCATAAAGACTATTGCCTCAGCAGGACAGTCGGGTGAGTACATCAGCGCGCGCACAGGTCCAGCTAATCATGCAGCCATCTGCCGCTGATGGAGTTATGGGAGCAAGCGGCCTGATCGGGGTCCGTGATTAAGGAATACAACTCTAATCAGACAAGCTTGAAGCAGGAAGGGAGGAGGGGTTGTCTCCTCCGACCAGCAGACCTCTTCATATTCACCAGACACAAGAGAGACATGTTGGGTTTAAGGTGTTTTTGTTTGTTCTGAAGAGTAGCTTTGTGTGTCAGAGAGAAAACGCGCGTCTCTGCTTCTGAAGGAATCCTCTCCACTCGGCCGTCGTGTCTGTCAGGAGAACGCCAATCGGATCCTCCGAGCGCGCGGGTGTCACCCATGAGAGCGTGCCGAGTCCCTGCACGAGTCTCGTGATCCGGCCCCGAGGCTGCGGGTTGACACGGGGCATTGGCGCGTGGCGGATAGAAGTGACATGCCAACCGAACTGCTCCGCTTCCTCCAGCTCGCGCTGAAGTGGGCCTGTCAGAACCACGTGTCTCCCTCAGCAAGCTCAGCACAGCTATATCTAGCGCAATATTTAACATACCGACGATCATGTATTTAAATAGTGAAACATACTTTGTATGGACAAACTTAACATACTAAATAAATTATTGAATATAACTAAAGACTCGGCTATGGGATCCGGTGTGGTGGCTCCCAATTGTCAGCCAGGGGCTCTGAGGTTGGGGAACGGGCAGCAGGGGTTGGGGTGTAGCGCAGGTCTCTGGTGTTACTGAGTGGTCGCCGTGCAGCTGCTGTCCAGCAGGCGCTTCTGGTCATCCAGAAGGTCGTTGAGGACCACAAAGTGGCACCTTAGAGTCTGAAATAGAGAGAAAACACAGCCTGTCTTATCCAGCTGCACAGAGCATACATTTGAGATTGTATTAGACTTGGTTGAAACGTTTTAGTAGCCTCGATCGCGGTTTCCTTATGATGCATACAATCTAATCAAACAAATATACAAATATCAAGTTGTGGAATGCGTTACAGTAGCGTATTAAATCCAGGGAAGGCTACCTGAGCTTCAGGAGGCGAGCTGAACAGCGCACAGGACTCCAGGTTGGGTGTTCTCCCGTTCGGACAGTGTGTCCGGCCCAGCAGGACATCCATTGAGTACACTACGCCTCGGTTAATCTACGAGCACACAATTAAAACTGCGTTTAATCTCCATGACCACACAACAATGCCACAGTGAGCCTTGCATGCGATGCGAAACTGACATTAAGAATTTGTGTTCATCTCAGTAGGATCAACCTGAAACTCACCGTGGTCTGCACGTCCACAACCTTAGTCACTTTGTAGGCGAACTCATCGGTGGAGCGTAGGTTGTAGTAGACTGCTGCGTACACGGCCATCTCTTGCACGAGCTCTGCATTGGGCCTGGGGAGCAAAACGGTCACGGTGGGAGCCGCGGAGACGCTCACCGCGCAAGTGCAGACGCACAGCAGACTGGAGAAGAGGGTCACAGGGCTCGTCATCGTCAGTACCGGAGCAGGAGGCTGGGTGGCTGAGCTGAAGGCACCTGCGAGTTTTATATACAACCCAAATATGCGGACTAAGGACCACACACCGGCTCCTTCATTTGCTTTATTCTGATAACCTACTTTTGAGTTTGATAAAATGCTTGACAATGGTTATTAACTTCTTATCTGACATTAGCAGTGTTAGAGAGAGACTGATAAGTCACATCAGGCCAGAAGTTATGTCATCGGTCAGTGCTTTAGAAGCTGTTGCAAAGCGCGCAGTCATTACTTTTTTCCCTTCTGAATGGGGTCACCCAGTTGGAACAGTCCGTGCATGGGTAGGTTCAGGTTGACCTACTCCGCTGTTTCTGTATTTGACAAAGATATCAGGCTGCCCACTGCTGACTTCAGCATCCTCTCAGCACAGTTACACTGGACACACTCGTTCCTCACGCACAGGTGAACTCTGTAGGTTAGCTGGAGACCCCCTTACCACTTACCCATGGGCTTCCCCCCCACACACACACACACACACACACACACACACACACACACACTGTGCACAGTGCTCTCTGCGCCTTAAGTGCTCCAAAACCACTTGGGGTGCAGCACCTAAGACTTGATGGGGAAACTCTGATCCGGTTTCTTGACACATCTCTCTGTCTTTGCACTATTCAGTGTTCCCTCAACCTTCCATGAAGAACTACGGAGGCTCTGCTACGCTGCTGGGACCTTTACTGCAGCAGAATATGTTGCAGTCTTCCTCAGATCTGTGCGTGACACAGTCCTGATTCGGAGCTCTGCAGGCAGCAGCTTCCACCCACTGGCGCTTGGCACCGTCAGTCGAGAGAAACCTAGTATGGACAGGTGTGAGACTGTGTTGGCCTCTCCAAATCATATCAAATGGATTTACCGCAGGTGGACTCCAATCAAAGGTGTAACATCTTAAAGATGGTCAAGAGAAATATGAGGCATCTGAGCTGTGTCATAGCAGAGAGTCTGAAGACTTCTGTCAATGTGTTTTTAAAAATCCAAAAAACAGTTTGCACTTTTGAGTAATATAGTATCATGTGTAAATAGCTGAAGGGGAAATTAATTGATGATTCAACATGGCAACATGTGATCAAAGTGGAAGGGTCTGAATGTTCTCTCTCTTTCTTTCTCTCTCAGAGAGAGAGGTGGGGGAAGTGAGAGAGGGGGGCGTGTGTAAACAGATGAGTAAAGTACTCATTAACCGAGTGATACATTAAAAGCGCCCGTTTTAAGATTTTATTATTAATTTATAATTTATTTAGGCCTACCTCAGTAATGTATTAGGCGATAAAGCGGTACTGTTTACCAATTCAGTTCCAAAAGATTTTAGAGGACAAGCCTTGCTGTCTGCCTACCTAATGAGAATGCAAAGGCAAACCAAACCCAAGTCACCAGAAAGCCTTAATGAACACCTCGAGCCAGCACGCATTGCTTTCTGTGTAGCATGTCCTAATCGGGCATGGTGAGCTGAGCTTTCGTAGAAAACTTTAGACAAGCATCTGTGTGGGCCGAGGAAGCCTTCTCTGCGGGCGTCATAATTGGGTGCTTTTGGCTGCCTGTCAACATCCGTCAAAGCCAAATTGGTCCAAGCGCTGCTGTACTAGCGCCGTTAAATCTGTTTATTTGAGAAGCAACAATTATGTTTCACGGTTTTCAAGAGGCAATAAATGGTTTTGTAAGGGTCGTCCAGGCGAGTTTGACAGGATTTTTATTTTTGGTTTTAATGAAACGGGCTCTGTTTCCTTCCATAGTCTTGTGAGCACAGCAACAGGGACAGGTCATAAGTTCAGCACCGCGGACAGCAGCCGCGCCGCGCCCGGCCAAAGCAGATGAGGGGGAGCCTCGGATGATGATTTATCCTTTCCCTGACCGAGACATACGCCGTCGAGTCACTCTTCTCAAGCCCAAGCTGAACATGAATGAGAAGCATTCTATAAATGACTGGCCAGGTTGATTTACGAGCTCACAATGCGCAAGGCTATTTTCAGCGGGCCACTCCACGTTGGCCACCGTCCAGTGACGCGCACTCGTTTGAACAGCGTGACATCTTTATTCATAAACCTGCGCCCCATTCAGCGGGCTCTGACGTTCGCCCTCTCGGACACGCAGACGAACCCTTCCTGCTTATAAGCTACCTGGACACATTTCCTCTGAGGAACACGCCCGTCTCCAAATCCAGACTGTTGCGCCCAGATGTCATTTCGCGGTGTCTCTCTTCACTCCAGCAAAGCTCGCGCTGTCTACGCCAGTGTGAGTTAAGATTTAACTCTCCAAGGTAAGAAACCATTATACACTCTATATGTTCAATAATCCATAAACTTTGATTTTAACAATATTATTTTGTCACGAATACGGGCGCAAATAGCTTTACGCACAGCCTGTGTTGACTTGGTGGTGGAACAGCTGGAAATTTGTCAATCATCGAAGGTCCCTTTGCAAGTAGAAAATGAAGAAAAATACGCAGTGACAAATTTACCGTGTAACAGAACTTTCCTCTCGAGAGGATCAAACAGGTCCACCCTCCTCTCTTTTCAGACCGTCACATCCTCCCTGCCTCGCGCTCAGGACACTCCGCGCCGATTTCTCAGAGCCCCGTGCGTCTCGATGCCATTCGCTTCCCCGAGGATCCCGGGATTCCAGCGGTGAGTGGACCGGAGGATGGCCATCCATGTGGAAGGACTGGTGGCGATAGTCATCTTCTACCTGCTGATCCTGATCGTGGGAATATGGGCCGCCTGGAAGAACAAGAACTCGGGAGTGGTAGAGGGCACGGATCGGAGCGAGACCATCATGGTCGGGGGGAGAGACATCGGCTTGTTTGTCGGCGGATTTACTATGACAGGTGAGGCGAGCCGAAAAGCCCATGAGCATCATTAGTCGCTCACAACCGGGCAATTTAATGTTGTACAGTTTTAAGATTGCAAGACATATTTTAAACATTTAATTAATTACACGAGTGTCCAATATTTTATCTCAAATATTTCAGTAATTACAAAAATATACAGAAAGGTTCCTCGAGTTCTTATAAAGAAGAGTCTATTAGATGGGCATGTAGATTTTAGACGAAAAATGAAATGCAAATAATTTTAGCCAGTTTCATCTTTCATTTATTTTGCATTTCTTTGCATCACGTTAGTTTGTCATTTAACCTACTGTAGGCCTACAGTTTTTATAATTGTTAATATTTTTATTTAGTATGATGCAAACAACGAGGATATTTTGTTGCGTTTTAATTCTGATCTTTTATTTTTTATATGCGCGTCAAGTTTTGAGATGAATTACAACAAGCTATTACTGCTCATATAAAGTCCTAGGAATATGAAAATAACTACGATCTAGATGACACAATGGCTTTTTTACTCTCTTCGGACAGCTACCTGGGTTGGAGGGGGCTACATCAACGGCACAGCTGAGTATGTGTATCTGCCCGATTACGGCTTAGCTTGGGCACAAGCTCCCTTTGGCTACGCGCTTAGTCTTGTCGTGGGTAAGTGTGCGCAAAGCATTTTTAATCACTTGCATGAATCACAGGCAGCAGTTTGCTCAAACTTAGCACGGTATTTCAGGCGCCCGCTGCTCTCTGACACGAGTTTCTTCACCAAGGTGGCCTGTTCTTCGCCAAACCGATGCGCTCCCGTGGTTACGTCACCATG
>NC_063211.1:10335537-10343037 GCF_017589495.1 Alosa alosa | reverse complement strand
AGATGCCAGACGGGCACTAGGACCAGGCAGAATGAGTGGGCACAGGGAGTGGGCACTAGGGACAGGCAGAATGAGTGGGCACAGAGAGTGGGCACTAGGAGCAGGCAGGATAAGTGGGCACAGGGAGCGGGCACTAGGACTAGGCAAAATGAGCAGACACAGGGAGCGGGCACTAGGAGCAGGCAGGATGAGCGGGCACAGGGCACAGGGAGCGGGCAGGATGAGCGGGCACAGGGAGCGGGCACAGGGAGCGGGCATGTGGAGCGGGCAGAAGGAGGGGGCATGTGGAGCGGGCACAGGGAGTGGGCATGTGGAGTGGGCACAGGGAGCGGGCACAGGGAGTGGGCAGAATGAGTGGGCATGTGGAGCGGGCACTAGGAGCAGGCAGAATGAGCGGGCACAGTGAGGAGGCATTGTGTCTAAAATCAGCACCCTAGGGCTGAGACTGAGTGGGATGTGTGTGTGAGTTTGTCAAGTCAAGTCAAGTCAAGTCAAGTCAAATTTGACTTCTATAGCACATTTACAGATGGCTGAACTGCACCAAAGTGCTTCACAATAAAGTGCTAATTGCAATAAACAAAAGAATGACCTAAGGCAGGAGGAAAAAAATGAAAAGGGCAACAAGACAATGACTGAAGGAGTTAAAATAATGTAAAGAAAAGAGAACATATAAAAAGGTAGTTAGCGGACACTATGCACTGGCACACAAAAAATGAGACACTAATCAAAGGCAGATGAAAAGAGGTGGGTCTTTAGAGACAGCTGCATGGATGTGGAGGGGGAGGCAGTTCCAGAGACCAGGGGCTGCTACTGCAAAGGCTCTGTCCCCCTTGGCTTTTAGCCTGGGCACTTTCAACAGCAGTTGGCCAGCTGACCGTAGTGCTATGGAGGGGATGTGGTGGTGGAGAAGATCAGATAGGTACATGTGTGTGTGTGTGTGTGTGTGTGTGTGTGTGTGTGTGTGTGGATGTGAGTCAGTGAAGCTGAAGTCCATGTCCTTGCTGTGCAGACTGGAACCAGACGTCGTATGGCGCTATTCCCCCGAAGGACAAGAACCAGTCGGACATGATCCTGCCCATCGTGCTGCAGCACCTGTGCCCGTCCTACGTGTCCTTCTTCGGACTGGGCGCCGTGTCCGCAGCCGTCATGTCATCCGCAGACTCCTCCATCCTCTCCGCCAGCTCCATGTTTGCCAGAAACATCTATCAGCTTGCCTTCCGCCAGTCAGTGAGTACCACTACGACTTACACCAACATCAACACCAGCACCAACACCAACACTAGCACCTACACCAACACTTACACTAACACCAACACCAACACCTACACCTACACCTACACCTACACCTGCACTGACAATAACACCAACAGCAACACCTGCATTAACACCTGCATTAACACTTACACTGATACGTACAGTAACACCTACACTAACACTAACATTAACTGGAGTGTCTGTTGGGCCTCTGTATAAACAGATTATTCCATGTTTTTTGTGCCTGTGTGTGTATGTTTGTTTGCCTGTGTGTGTGTGTGTGTGTGTGTGTGTCTGTGCGTGTGTGTGCTTGTGTGCATGCGTGCGTGCGTGCGTGCGTGTGTTCCACAGGCGTCCGACCGTGAGATCGTGTGGGTGATGCGGATCACCATCTTTGTGTTTGGTGCGTTGGCGACGACGATGGCATTGCTGACCGGCACGGTGTACGGCTTGTGGTACCTGAGCTCCGACCTGGTCTACGTGATCATCTTCCCGCAGCTGCTGTGCGTGCTCTTCGTGCGTGGCACCAACACCTACGGCTCGGTGGCCGGCTACGTTTTCGGCCTGCTGCTGCGCATCGGTGGCGGGGAGCCCTACCTCAAGCTGCCCGCCTTCATCCACTACCCGGGCTGCTACGTGAACGACGAGGGCATTCTGGTCCAGAAGTTCCCCTTCAAGACCGTGTCCATGCTGGCCTCGCTACTGGGGAACGTGCTGTTCTCCCACCTGGCCAAGTACCTGTTTGAGAGCGGGAAGCTGTCCGCCAAGTACGACGTGCTGGACGCCGTGATGTCCAAGCACAGCGAGGAGATCATGGACAAGACCACGCTGGTCAACCGCAACGTCATCGGCCTGTCAGAGCTGGCGCCGGTAAAGCCCCGCCTCAGCGTCACGCTGGCCGCCACCTTCACCCGCAAGGAGACGCTGACCGAGGAGGATGACGACTCCAGCCCCGACTCGCCCCACAGCCTCAAGAACGAGTGACCACACACACACACACACACACGTGTCCCATCCACACCCTGAAAACTAACACACAACTCACACATACATATAAAGAAACACGAAGGTGGATGATTCCAGCTCCAACTCTCCCCTCTACACACACACACACACACACACACACACACACACACACACACAGACACACACACACACACACAACCTTCTCACTCTGGACTCAGAGAAGGAAGTGCAATCCGGGGCTGTGAAGTGGACTGCAGTGTGAGATCATCACGTTTGGATCCTCAGCTATGTGTGTGTGGAGCGTGGAGTGTGTTCTCCAACATTACTGTGGCAGGGTCATGCATCTGTGTATTTGTGTGAAGTGGATTCTCTATCGGTACTACTGCAGCTGGTGTGTGTGTGTGTGTGTGTGTGTGTGTGTGTGTGAGGGTGGATTATGTTCTCCTTCGGGACTGCTACAGTTCGAAGGTTGTATGTGTAAGTGTACATGATATGTGTGTGTGTGTGTGTGTGTGTGTGTGTGTGTGTGTGTGTGTGTGTGTGTGTGATCTACTGGAGATGGATTGGTTTGTAGTGGACTTGGATTTGTCAATCATCTTCACTGTGCGTGGTGAGTACAACCTCTGAATGACCTTTTGCTCAGGAAGTAGAGGTCAGCACAGATACAGTAGCTGCTGGGAAGTGTAGTTCAGTTGGTAGCTGAGAAGTGCAATAATGATATGGATGCGTGCTTGACCTTGTGTGTGTGCTGCAGTGAGGCAGGAAGTGAGGTCATTGAATCATTAAATGTTTCTGAAGGCTGACCCGAGATCAGCCAGCTGCTCAGACCTGTAGTCACATCGATGAAGTTGCGACTAGAGACTAACTAGTACTACTGCACTCTATAGAGTTACTACTGAGCCAAAACTCTTGTTGCCAAATGGTCACTCTCTTATCAGCCAGTGTGTGTGTGTGTGTGTGTGTGTGTGTGTGTGTGTGTGTGTGTGTGCGTATGTTAAAAGGTCTCTCTATAGTGTACTCCTCTGTTTCCACAATCACTCTGGAACCCAACAGTAAGCTTCTGTAGTCTGTCCTCCTCTTGTGTGTGTGTGTGTGTGTGTGTGTGTGTGTGTGTGTGTGTGTGTGTGTGTGTGTGGGTGTGTAAGGAACTGTCCTCTGCTTTAGCACTAGTGCTTGTGTAAAAGCCTTAACTCTGCTCATCTCCAGGACGGGCTACGCAGAGAACCCCAGGATAGCGTGTGAAAAGTCTCCCCACGGCATTGTGGGATAGCTCTACCCATGGCATTTTTGGATAGGTCTACCCATGGTCTTTTGGGATAGGTCTACCCACAGCATTATGGGATAGGTCTACCCACGGCATTGTGGGATAGGTCTACCCAAAGGCATTGTGGGATAGGTCTATCCATGGCATTTTGGGATAGGTCTACCCATGGCATTGTGAGATAGGTCCAATGTTGGCTAGTGTGGATTAAGTGGCCCCTGCAAATTCATCTCCTGTATCAGATGTAGTTCTTAGGGGACTGAGTTCAGTTCCTGTAGTTCTAGATGTAGTTGTAGTTCTGGTCTCCGTACCTGGCTCCCAGCAGGACTTGTACTGGTTCAGTGTCTGTGGCTCTCTCTTAGTGTTGCTGTGATGTGTATATTTATGTATATTTATATTTGTATAAATATAGAAAATGCAAACAACATTTACATGTGCAGGTAGGAAACAAATCGTTCATGTTAATAAGCAACAGCTGCTAACATCTATTTATTTATAAATTATGTTGTAAAGATATAAAAATGTACCGTAATTGCCGTAAATAAATAGTCTTATTTAACATATTCAGAGCTGTGTTGGGACATGTTTGCTATCTGCTTGGTGTGTGTGTTGGAGTTGTGTGTTGCTGGACGAGTGTTCTTAAGTATGAGTTGTGTCGTTACGAAGGGCTGCCGTGCGATGGCTGGGCTTTTAAGACTCATCATGGCCACACACACACACACACACACACACACACACACACATACACTTCCTAGTGCACTGCCCTTTCAGATCATCATGGCCGCTCTGGGCTCTTAAGAGCGAAGCCATTGTCGTCATCATGGCGGCTTTGTTGCGGCTCTTTGTCGCGGCGTGTGTGTGGCGGCCACGGGACGGACTGCAGCGCTTTCAGAGGCAGCGGCGCGTGTCCGAAAACGTGACGGCTCTCCTGACGTCAGCTGGCGCCCGACCATCCACCCAATGTCACGACGAAGAGTCATCCGCTATAAATAGCTTGCCAGTATTTACATTACGCTAAGTGCTCCGCCTGGGCTGGACTGGGCCGATGGGGGGGCGCGGTTGCGGGGTTGGTGTTGGTCTTGGGTGCGTTACTACTGGTCTTCAGCGAGGCCACACCTTAAGGGTGTGTGTGTGTGACGCTTGTCCTGGCATGTCCTCCACTGCGCCCTTGTTCCCCCAAACTCAATCCCATTAGCGGCCGCCCCCTAAATCCACCCCCCGCCCCCCCCCCGCCCCCCACCCAGGCCGCAGAGTGCTCTCGTCATAATGAAGAATCATGGAGAAACCTGACAGTCAGCCAAAACTACGCTCTCGCAATCCCAGCCTATCAGAGCCCAGCACTCCACACCCAGCCAATCACAGCCCGGCGAACCTCAAACCCAGCCCATTTCATCCATGGATACCCAATGCCCAGCCAAGGCTGGCTCTGCGGATCTCAAACTCAGCCATTCACAACCCTACATATTCACATCCAGCCAATCCCAGCCCTGCGCAATGAGACGTGCTTTTCAGTCCCTCAGAAGTTGGACTAACAACGAGTTGGAACAAAGCAGGCCCAGATCCATTCCAGCGGGAAGTTAAAGATACACACACGTGTGTGTGTGTGTGTGTGTGTGTGTGTGTATGTGTCAGGGCTGAGTACAGGAATCTTTATGGAAGCAGACAGGTGTAATCAGATTGCCCCCCCTCCTTCAGTCCTGGGAGTCTAATGGAGCTTCTGGGAAGTAAAGTGAGTTTCCTGTGTGTGTGTGTGTGACCTGAGGAGCAAAGTGCTGTGATCAGATCATCTAGCTGGTCATCAGCCCATCAGAATGTGGCGCAGAACATCAGCCTGTATCAGCACATCAGACCAGATCCTGATGGCACTGGACACACATGTGTGGTGTGTGTGTGTGTGTGTGTGTGGTTATGGCTGGAACAATGTGAAGTGGGTGTGTGTGTGTGTGGGTGTGGTTATGGCTGGAACAATGTGAAGTGTGTGTGTGTGGTTATGGCTGGAACAATGTGAAGTGTGTGTGTGTGTGTGTGTGTGGGTAGGTGGGTGTGGTTATGGCTGGATCAATGTGAAGTGTGTGTGTGTGTGTGTGTGTGTGTGTGTGTGTGTGGTTATGGCTGGATCAATGTGAAGTGGGTGTGTGAGTGAGTGTGGTAGAGAGAGCTTCCCTCCCCAGGGGCCAATAAAGGTATTAGAGCAACAACCCCTCAGGGAGCCCTACAGCCCTATAGCCTCTCTTTTATTCTCTTTCTCTCTCTCTCTCTCTCATCGCTCTTATTCTCTCTCTCTCTCCTTCTCACTGTTATTCTCTCTCTTTCTCTCCTCATCACTCTTATTCTTTCTCTTAAAACGAGGTAGTTTGGAAGGCAGACAGGAAAAGAAAGTTGGTTGCCTTGTTGCCTTGTATCCCTGTTAGGTATCTTATAAGACAAACGTTTTTCCTGTTTTGAAACAGAGCCCATATCTCCATCTCCATTCTCATTCTCGTTCTCTTTCTCCTTCTTTCTGTCGTTCTCTCTCCATCTCTTCTTCTCTCCTCCATGGCAGCTCTGTGTTTCAACCTTCAGCCTTCTGCTACAGGTGTCTGCTGATATCTCCTCTAGAGCAAACAGCTGCATTGTAGATCCATATACAATCATTTAATGTATACAGCTGCATTGTAGATTCATATACAATCACATAATATACGGCTGCATTCTAGATCCATATACAATCATTTAATGTATACAGCTGCATTGTAGATCCATATACAATCACATAATATACAGCTGCATTGTAGATCCATATACAATCACATAAAATACAGCTGCATTCTAGATCCATATGCAATCACTTAATGTATACAGCTACATTCCAGATCCATATACAATCACATAATGTACAGCTGCATTCTAGATCCGATCCATATACAATCACATAATGTATACAACTGCATTCTAGATCCATATACAAACACTTAATGTATACAGCTACATTCTAGATCCATATACATATATGCTGCGCGTCGGGGTCCGGTTCGCCCTGTCGGGACCTATCTCCCGACAATGACCGGCGTTCTATACATTATCCCGCTTATTACACGGCTACTTACCAAAATGACACAATAAACTCCCCACGATATGACTCTTTGGCCGACATAGCCTAGGCTATAGCCTATTTGTTACCGTTTCATCATGGCTTTTGCTGAGAAACAAATAGTTCGCAACAAAACACGCTGAACTTGAATCAAACATTCTTTAGAACACAGCTGATCAACTGTCTGCTTTCACTTTTGAATGAAGTTCCAATCCTTGCGTAGTGATATGAAAGAATTGACTTAGAAGCACAAAGCCCATTTTCCTTGACAGCGGTCTGTTATACTCAGCAACGGTCTGTTATTCAGAATTAGCAGACCGCCGAACGTTGGGAAGGCCCATTTAAGTGAATGGAGCATTATGCAGCACTATGAAGAGCCGTGTAATAAAATCACATAATGTATACAGCTGCATTCTAGATCCATATACAATCACAAAATGTGTACAACTGCATTCTAGATCCATATACAATCACATAATATATACAGCTGCATTCTAGATCTATATACAATCACATAATGCAGAGCCATATAAAGGTACCTTTATATGGCTCTGACATAATGTATACAGCTGCATTCTAGATCCATATACACTTACAGTTATTCCATAATTTATGATTCCATCATGTTCTCTATGTAATCAACATAATGTTCTAGCCAGGGGTTCTCAAACTTTACTTTAACATTTTCAATGGACCACATAATAATCGTAAAACTTAAGCATATGCCATTTGTATTCTCTGAAATTGGCCCAGGTTCACTACCCCATGTCTTCTGGTAGGTATGTAACTTGGTTTTTGGCAACTTTGTTTTGCATCACTTGGTGACGTGGACTGACTCTCTCCACAGTCTATCAGCTAGCAGGCAAATGCGTTCTTTGTGACCTTTGTGAGTCAAGTGATTCAGGTTAAATGTTAAATCTGTCTGAAAGTAATGAAAATACCCATCTGA
>NC_063211.1:10330537-10333037 GCF_017589495.1 Alosa alosa | reverse complement strand
GAGTAATGGATGTGCGTGTGTGTGTGTGTGTGTGTGTGTGTGTGTGTGTGTGTGTGTGTGTGTGTACAGTCTAGTCCTTCCTGCTCATCAGTATGCTGGTGGCTGGGTGAGAGGGGTTGGACTGGGAGCCAGCGGATCCATTAGGTCTGATTGGAAACGGCATCCTCCTGAGAGAAGGTGACCGACTCCACCAATCACAGCTCTCCACTCTGGGACGGGGAGGCGGCCTCCACAGCTATGAATGGGCAGGGTCAAAGGAGTCATTACAATTGCAGGGAGGAGTGAGCGTCCTTGAGGTAGAGTGGACGTGTGTGTATGTGTGTGTGTGTGTGTGCGTGCGTGCGTGTGTGCGTGTGTGCGTGCATGCGTGTGCTTGCATGCATGTGTGTGTGTGCGCGCGTGTGTGTGTGTGTGTGTGCGTGTGTGTGTGTGTGTGTGTGTGTGTGTGTGGTTCTATTGGACAAGGGTCATGTCACTCATGGATGCTTGAGTCAGCTTGACTTGTCATTCCTCTCTTTCATGTGACAGAGCCCCGCCCCACTGGATGACATATGAACACATCTTTCCCACTGATAAAAGGAAGGCAGTGTTAGCCAGAGTTCCTAAATGTTTACTCTTCTGTCATTAGGGACATGCTATATATACACGTCGTTAGATCGGTTAGATTCTCCATAATTCAATCGTTCAGTTGGTTTTTTTTTTCAGAAACCATAGGCACCAAAGTAGGCTACGGTCAGATTCATTCAGATTTACCAGCATCGTAAAGAGAGGCAAAAGAAAGTGGCGGAAGTGGTTTCTGTCCATTTCTGGATTTTATACATTCCTTTAGTCTCCGCTGGTCCAAATAATCAATTTGTTAATTATAAAAAGTCAAGTTGTGAATGTTGTTATGTCAAATCCCGGTAGTATGATAAAGACTCTGCCTCTTGAATATGGCAAATATTCATACTACTTTAAATAATCAATTTGATAGTACCGGTACTTTTCATCTTTGCTGAGCAAGTTTTATATGAAAACAGATTGAGAATAAAGCAAATAAAACCCTGGACTATTAATCAAGGTTTTATGGTAATGACCTGTTAGTATTATAAATCAGTCAGCATTAGTTGATTTTAGCAACTGGAAATGTATATATGATACAAAATGTGTGTGTGTGTGTGTGTGTTATATGATACAAATGTAGTAAATAAGATCAAAAAACAGATCAAATAAACCAAAGGTTTGTTGTGATTTTTTGCATTTTGGCAAAATCCCCCAGCTAGAGCTCAGGAGCAGTGATCAGGTGAGGAGCTCAGGAGCGGTGATCAGGGGAGGAGCTCAGGAGCGGTGATCAGGGGAGGAGGTGGAGAGTTTAGGAGCGGTGATTAGGGGAGGAGGTGGAGAACTGTGATGAGACGAGTTCAAACTGAACAGGAGAGAGCAGAAAAGAGAGGGACAAAAGGGCCAATCATTTCCCAGAAAAAGTTTATTAATCACTCATGATTTCTTAAGTAACTTAAGGAGCTAGTTTGCTGGCTTAGCATAAATACCTCGGCTCCATAATCAACCACCAACTGACGTTCAAAAATAACACTGAACGGATCTTCAGGAAATGTCAATAACACCTTTACTTTCTCTGAAAGCCGGCTGCAAGTTGACAAGTCCATCTTACAATCTTTTTACAACTGCTTTATACAATCCACGCTCACCGTCAGCATCCTGGCATGGTTTGGCTCCCTGAGTGAGCTGAACAAAGGGCCTCTCAACAGTCACCAGAATGAGCACCAAAATCATTGGACAACTACAGACCACCCCAATGCAGCCCGATTTAAAGGACCAGTATGTAGGAAATAATGGAAAATAAATTGTAACCATTCCAAAAATGATCACCATATGTTGTCAGAGAGTAAGGAAACACGATGAATTGAAGTAATGGCTTATTTGACAATATTAATATAACCTTAATATAACCCGTTAAACCCATGAAAAAAAATGAGTTACGGGGCGGAATCTCTTGGAATGTTCGTTTATGTTTTGAACGATTAATTCTAGAATAGCGTATTAATGATGGGCTGGCGTGTCCTCCTATATGTGTTGCCAAATTAGCAAAGGCCAACTGTCAACTTGCTGTCAGTTGTAGTCATGAACGCCTGCGAGAGGCAGGCAAATTTCTAAAATTAAAACAAGAAACAAATTAAGTGGACATCGGAGGAGCTTCCTGAGATGGCAACGTCTTCGTCAAACGAAGAATATCAAGTCTGACGCAGAGCTGGCCATATTTCTCCACAACAGGTAGCCTAGGCTAAACTTCATCTGCATCGCTAACTTCAGCTAAATATGTTACGTTGGTTAGAGAGGTATTTTTTGTTTTCACTGTTTCCGTAATGTGTAGCTGGGTCATGGCTGGAGAAATGTTAAAGCAGCTGCAGGTCAACTAACGTTAGCTAAGTCTTCATTATATCTTGCAAACCAGAAGAGGTTCGCGTCTGGTAGTCTTGAGAACGTTCACCAGTGTTTTGAT
>NC_063211.1:10310537-10325537 GCF_017589495.1 Alosa alosa | reverse complement strand
GTGCCGAAATCACTCTTAATGGAAGAGGTCCCAGATGGATGTGAGTGGTGCTAGGCGGAGCTAAGCGGAACGAAATTCATCTGGCAAGAGTCAGGTTACAATGAAACAGCCCAGAGGATATAAATGCATGAAACCCCCTGGGTGTCACAGGGTTTGGTGTGTGCTGTACTTACTACCTCTCAGTATGTGTGTGTGTGTGTGTGTGTGTGTGTGTGTGTGTGTGTGTGTGTGTCCTCAGCTCTGCTGATAAATAACAGGGGAAAAGAAACAGATGATTTATCGACCAGCGGTTCTGCTAACAAATAAGTGTGTCCTGACGAGTGGTGCGAGTGTGTGTGAGAGGAGTGTGTGTGTGTGTGTGTGTGTGTGTGTGTGTGTGTGTGTGTGTGAGAGAGAGAGAGAGAGAGAGAAATGAAACCATTAGGAGAGCCACCAGTTAATTACTCTGAGCTGAGAGTGAGTAGAAGAGGAGAAGATGTGTGTGTGTGTGTGTGTGTGTGTGTGTATGTGGTTGTGTTGATATTTACCATATCTGTGGGACTAATGGTGTGTTAAATACCAGAAATATGTGATGCAGCATCAATCTCAATCCATCTCTCTCACTATCCTCACACACACACTCTTTAACCTGTGCTGGTATGACTATCAGCACCATAGGGACCTACCCACGCACCCATCGACCTACACACACACATACACACACAACACAAACACACACACACACACAAACACACAGACACACACACACACTAACCCAGCCTCCACCCCCCACACCCACACACAAACCACACACACACACACACACACACACACTGACTCAGCCTCCACCCTACACACACACACACACAAACACACACACACACACACACACACTAACCCAGCCTCCACCCCACACTCACCCCCTCCTCACCGTGAGCACCAGGCTTCAGTGGTAACAAACAACAGCTCTGACTTGCACTGGTTAGAGCCACAACAGGAGCAAAACAAATCAATCATCTGAACGCGGGTCTCCATATTCATTAATATGCAGAAGGTATCATTCAGGGCCAATGTCTTCCATTCTCCTGTTCCATTCATTTCTTCAATCTGTGTGTGTGTGTGTGTGTGTGTGTGTGTGTGTGTGTGTGTGTGTGTGTGTGTGTGTGTGTGTGTGTGTGTGTGTGTGTGTGTGTGTGTGTGTGTGTGTGTGTGTGTGTGTGTGAGTGAGTGAGTGTGTGTGTGTGTGTGTGTGTGTGTGTGTGTGTGTGTGTGTGTGTGTCTGTGCGTATGCATGTGCGTGTGTGCGTGTTGTTCACAGTGGTGTCATATACACGTTTGTTTACAGATGTCTTCCATCCAAACTAATGGCATCTGAATTCAGCTCAATAAAGTTGATTACGCTGTTGGTGTTTGTCACTTTTTGTCCCTCCTCTTTTTCTTTCTCCTCCTCTCCTCTCTCTCTCTCTCTCTCTCTCCTCTCATCTCCTCCTTTCTCTCTCTCTCTCTCTCTCTCTCTCTCTCCTCTCATCTCCTCCTTTCTCTCTCTCCTCTTTGTCTCTCTCTCTCTCCTCTCATCTCCTCCTTTCTCTCTCTCCTCTTTGTCTCTCTCTCTCTCCTCTCATCTCCTTTCTCTATCTCCTCACATCTCTCTCTCTCTCTCTCTCTCTCTCTCTCTCTCCCTGGCCCTGGCTGACGCTGGTTTTGAGACTGGGAGGGCAGATTCAGGCTGACAGCCTGAGTGTTTCTGCCCTGCAGCCAAAAGGGAGCTCATCATTACGAGGCCAGTGGATGTGAAGGGCGGAAAAATGACCCATAGAGGCCACCATACCCACACCCTAATTGATCAGTGCTTCCTGATGCAGCTTCCTGTTATGAGACACATTACACACAACCTCAGACAACACACACAACCTTACACAACCGCACATAGCACACACAACACAAGCACACAAGCACACAACCGCACACAGCACTCACAACACACATAATACCAGTGTTGGGAGTAATGCATTAAAAAAGTAATGTAATTACAGTAATGCATTGCTTTTTGCTGTAATGCAGTAATGTAGGGCATTACCAATACAATTTCAGTAATATTTTTCTCGGTACAATTCTCAGTAACTGAAGTTACTTTGCTTTTTAATCCAAAATTGAGAAATGCTCAATTGGCACCAGAGAAGATTATCCAAGAATTAAAAAAGTAATCTATGCTGGTCCTGGAATTTGATTGCCTTGTTTAGATGACTGTAGAAAGGGAATTTGAGTTATCTCCGCCATTCATTCAACAGATCTAACATGGTTAGGCTATACTTCTCATTTCAAGCAGTGAGAATAACTAAAATGTTGCTTTTACAGACAAAGATCGTAGCCATTATTCTCAAACTATTTGCATTAAGTCTACACCACTGTAAGTGGAAGGAAAGGCAACCAGCAATGATGAGAACCATTTAAAGTCAACATACAATTTCACTATGGCTATATTTTACTATATTAAGTTGTGAGTGACCTTTGGCCTTTGGGGCCTACATTGTCCCATGAGCCATAACTGCAACCATTATATTGTTCTTTTGTTAGCCTTAAGCCTAGCTCAGTCATTATGCCATACCACATCACCTCCTGCCATGTAATGAGTTGAATTGAACACATGAAGATCTATTGAGAACACCAAATCCATATTTCCTGTTATTTTGGTGAAAGTAATGTAAACGTAGTGTAATGCCTTACAATTCAAAGACAGTAATATTGTAATGTAACAAATTACTTTGAGATGACAGTAACAAGTAATAAATAATGCATTACGCTTTTGAAGTAACTTGCCCAACACTGCATAATACACAACCTCACACAACGCATAAGCTCATTCCTACCAGTGTTCTTACATGGTGCGTGTGTTTGTGTATGTGTGTGTGCATGTTATGCTGTCTAGGAATATTGTGTGTATTTTTGTGCTTTTCTGGTTTCTTTTCTAATGTTTTACAGGTACGCACAAACACAGGTACAGGTACAAACAAGCAACACAAACACTCTGTGAAACTGAGGGGAATGTCAATGAAAATAATCTACTCTGTAATAGAGTTCAAAAGCAAATGCCCCACTCCTGTTAAGAGCTCAGAGAAGTGGTGAAACTCGGGTCTCCACTGCAGTGTGATACACTAGCGCCCCCTACTGGTGGTAAGTGCAGGTTGGCAGACTCAAACCTGACATGTCACAGGAGACCAGAGCCACTGTGCTGCTATCAGTTGCATGTGTGTGTGTGAGTGTGTGTGAGAGTGAGAGTGTTTCTATTGTGTGCTCAAAAATGAACAATCGCTCTCTGATATGCTATCTTGTCAGACTGTATGCATTCTATTTATTTCTACTGTTTTTTGTTTAGCTTAAATCAGTGGCCTAAATAGATACCGCCAGTAGTGATGCAAGGAGGCGCAGAACTCACTAACAGACATAGGGAAGGGGCATTACTTACACTAACACACTAACTATGTAAGGAGGCGCAGAACTCACTAACAGACATAGGGAAGGGGCATTACTTACACTAACACACTAACTATGTAAGGATGGAGCAGAACTCACTAACAGACATAGGGAAGGGGCATTACTTACACTAACACACTAACTATGTAAGGATGGAGCAGAACTCACACTACCGACAGGAAATGACCCCTCTCATACCTGAGATAACTCTAACACTCTGAGACCCCTATCTCACCTGAGATAACTCTAACACTCTGAGACCCCTCTCTTACCTGAGATACCTCTAACACTGTGAGACCCCTCTCTTACCTCAGAATAAATATAAAACAATTAAATGAGAGCACAATGTAGCCTAGTAAAATGAACACACAATTTAGCAAATGAGTCCACAATTTAGCAAAATGAGAGCATGATTTAGTAAGACCAATGCACAATTTAGTAAAACGACCACAGATTCTCTCTATATACACAAAAAAGACATCTTGCAATGACACCTCCGGGGTTCCATGTGAGAATGACCCTACTTAGGTAGCCTACCCCCCCCCCCCCTCTTAGCACTAAATGAGTATCCAGTACATTGAATATTGCTGAAAAGGAAAATTCCTACTGTGCAGTGGCAATCAGGTAACAGTTACAAGAATCCACCAGGAGATGTCGCTGTCAGCCAACGAGTCTGTCGCCTCTTCTGAATACTGGGGCAGCTCTCAGTGGTATGGGGAGTAACGCTTCTTTGTGCTTCACTGGTATTATATGGGGAGTAACGCACTTTGTACTTCACTGGTATTATATGGGGAGTAACGCACTTTGTACTTCACTGGTATTATATGGGGAGTAACGCACTTTGTGCTTCAGTGGTATGGGGAGTAACGAACACACTTTGTGCTTCAGTGGTATTATATGGGGAGTAACGCACTTTGTGCTTCAGTGGTATTATATGGGTAATAACGCAATTTGTGCTTTAGTGGTATTATATGGGGAGCAGTGTTGGGCAAGTTACTTGTGTAATGCATTATTTATTACTTGTTACTGTCATCTCAAAGTAATTTGTTACATTACAATATTACTGTCTTTGAATTGTAAGGCATTACACTACGTTTACATTACTTTCACCAAAATAACAGGAAATATGGATTTGGTGTTCTCAATAGATCTTCATGTGTTCAATTCAACTCATTACATGGCAGGAGGTGATGTGGTATGGCATAATGACTGAGCTAGGCTTAAGGCTAACAAAAGAACAATATAATGGTTGCAGTTATGGCTCATGGGACAATGTAGGCCCCAGAGGCCAAAGGTCACTCACAACTTAATATAGTAAAATATAGCCATAGTGAAATTGTATGTTGACTTTAAATGGTTCTCATCATTGCTGATTGCCTTTCCTTCCACTTACAGTGGTGTAGACTTAATGCAAATAGTTTGAGAATAATGGCTACGATCTTTGTCTGTAAAAGCAACATTTTAGTTATTCTCACTGCTTGAAATGAGAAGTATAGCCTAACCATGTTAGATCTGTTGAATGAATGGCAGAGATAACTCAAATTCCCTTTCTACAGTCATCTAAACAAGGCAATCAAATTCCAGGACCAGCATAGATTACTTTTTTAATTCTTGGATAATCTTCTCTCAATCTGAGCATTGAGCATTTCTCAATTTTGGATTAAAAAGCAAAGTAACTTCAGTTACTGAGAATTGTACCGAGTAAAATATTACTGAAATTGTATTGGTAATGCCTTACATTACTGCATTACAGCAAAAAGCAATGCATTACTGTAATTACATTACTTTTTTAATGCATTACTCCCAACACTGATGGGGAGTAATGCAATTTGTGCTTCAGTGGTATTATATGGGGAGTAATGCACTTTGTGCTTCAGTGGTATTATATGGGGAGTAACGCAATTTGTGCTTCAGTGGTATTATATGGGGAATAACGCAATTTGTGCTTCAGTGGTATTATATGGGGAGTAATGCACTTTGTGCTTCAGTGGTTGACAAGTATGAGTTAAAGAAGTTGACGCTAATCAGGTGATTTGGCACTGAGATGTATGTTGACTCTTGATGCTGTAAATTTTGTTATTACTGTACTGTAACATTTCCCTGGTTGTTCCTCGTCTGTTTTCAAGATCCAGAAGGTAGATTGCAGACATGTTCACACACACAGACACACACACACACGGTAATAGTAATCTTATTGTAACACCATACAGTATAGCCCAGATAGCAAAATCAGATTGGCAGATTGACAGACTGACTTGTGGTCACTTCTGCAACCCGCCAGAGAACCGATGAGCAAAATGCCAGCGGACCGCCAGATTTGCCCCCATGTGGGCCGACAGTGGTCCGCTAGCCCCTTGCTATCTGGGAGAAATCGTATAGTATTTTGGGAAATATAGTTATATAAGTTATAAGTTATATAAGACTGTACTATAGGAACACTATAGAGGGCAAGGATATAGAAGTATTACACAATATCATGGAAGTATTATACACTAGGCTACTGTATAAATCTAATATTATTACTATTTCATAAGGGCTGCTTTACCACAATAGTCCACAATAACCTGCGCTTTTGCTCCTGACAGATCTCCTGGTCATGTTTTATTCTTTGGGTTGAGTGTTTTTCTTGAGGCTGCATCGTTTGGTATTTCTTCATGTCGTGTTTTTCCCTGTGGCGATGGAAAGAGCAGACATGCCAGAGCGCGCAGCGCAGAGAGCGTGGAGGCCTGGAGAAGGAAGTGAAAGAGAAGCGGGGCGGGGAGATGACTTCGTGCCGTTTGCATGCGCACTAAAATGGATTCTTTGGGTAAATAACGACCAGCGGAGTTCTCCGCTGAAAGGTCACCTGCGCTTGCGCATTATGCCAACCTCACCTCCCATGATACCTTCTTCTAGACTCTAAATACCAAGACGGAGGTGCACGGAATGGTGACATTTATAAGCATACATAATTTGCATTCATTTATGCATATTACACATTAAAAGTGTAGGTATTTAAATCAGCACACCATTGTTCAGGCTGACATAATTTCAGAACAGAAACAAGAACTTCTCTTAATTCAGAGATGTTGGCTTAGTGCGTTTCCTGAACACTCATGCACGCTTATTGTTTAGTGTTCTCAGTAAATTCTACGTAGCCTAAAACCTAAGTTTTACCTACTTTGACATGACCCGGGTGTTATCAAGATAAACATATAGGAAAAGTAAATCGTTGGTAGCTAACAAACGCGGTTATTGGAGGTAAAGAGTTAACGGTACGTCTATCTTGGCAGTGAGCCCCCGCCCACGCGAGCGCGCTCAACCCCCTCAGACGAACCTTTAAAAACGTCTCGCGCTCCGAAGCCGCTACTCCCGGAGGAGAGTTTCGCAAACTCGCAGTCATGGCACAGGCGGACAAGACGAGTGGAGATCACGTTGGATTCCCCTTTCCAGACATCATCGAGCTTAACGTTGGCGGCCAGGTGTATGTGACGCGGCACGCGACCCTGCTAGCTGTGCCGAGCTCGCGCCTCTGGACCATGTTCAGCCAGCGGAGCCCCGCGGATCTCAGCAGAGACAGCAAGGGCCGCTTCTTCATAGACCGTGACGGAGCTCTCTTCAGATATATTCTGGATTACCTGCGGAATTTAACGCTTGTGTTGCCAGATTATTTCAGGGAGAGGGCGAGTCTCCAAAAAGAGGCAGACTTTTTCCAGCTGCACGATCTATCTAAACGTCTCCGATCCTCGACGAGCAAAGAAAACTCCCCGAGCGAGGAGGTGTGTCGTGGCGATCCTGAGGAAGCTATGCTTGGAGCTCTTGCGAGCACGAGCCTGGCTGCGTCTCCCGGCAGCACAACAAACCCCTGCTCCCCTTCTCTTGACCCACGGAAGTCGGGCTACATCACCATCGGGTATCGCGGTTCCTACACCATCGGGAGGGACATTCAAACAGATCACAAATTCCGGCGCGTGGCGAGGATTACCGTGTGTGGAAAGACGTCCCTCGCCAAAGAAGTTTTTGGCGAGAATCTGAACGAGAGCAGGGACCCAGACAGACCCCCGGAGAGATACACATCCCGGTACTACCTGAAGTATAACTTCTTGGAGCAAGCCTTCGACCAGCTCTCAGAGGCAGGCTTTCATATGGTCGCGTGTAGCTCCACAGGCACATGCGCCTACACAAGTAACGACCCAAACGAAGACAAGGTGTGGAGCAGCTATACCGAGTACGTCTTCTGCCGGGACTGAATGGTCTTCACACGCGACCGCTCTGTCGAAAGCTTTTAGCCATCAAGAAATATCTATTAGCCTACCAAAATGTAAACGTCTGCAGACGACAGTGGACCTTTATGCGCATAGTCTATTTATGATAATGGCGATTTTCTATCCAGACATGGAATTTATTGCTTAGTTCTGTGACCTGTTAATAGTTATATTCATAAACAACTTCAGATTTTGTTTATTACAAGTTGTTTGTAAAAAAAAAGTCAATCTTTAATGCTTTATTTTGATTTGAGTGTTAATTTAGACGCTCAAAATCTATATTTGTCAAACACCTGACGACTTTGTGTGTGTTTAATGCCAGGGTAAATGAGTTGGACAGAGAGACTCGAGCATCAGTTCCTCTGTGTTTCCAGAGCTGCACTGCCACGACGACTTCTTCTGGAGATCTTATTACATTTTGCCTTGTTTATGCCGTGCCAAATTTAATATGGGAGCAGTTCACTGCCCAGATATGCTTTGTTTGCCCTCTCCCAGCATCTGTGGAGTCACAAATACACATGCGCGCACACACACACACACGCACACACACACACACACACACTGGCTGAGGCAGATTTTTTTATGGAAACTATCATAAGTGTTTATACTAGAATTTTGTATATTTAAAGAAAGCTTTAATCTGCTATTTGTATGTGTGTACGTCAGTCCAGTACGCTGTGTTTATGTCTGTGTGTGCCTGCTTGCCTGCATGTGTGAGTTTTATGTGTGTGTGTGTGTGTGTGGGTGCCTGTGTGTGTGAGATTTTTTGCCTGCTTGTGTGAGATTTTATGTGTGTGTGTAATCTGCTATTTGTATGTGTGTACGTCAGTCCAGTACGCTGTGTTTATGTCTGTGTGTGCCTGCTTGCCTGCATGTGTGAGTTTTTATGTGTGTGTGTGTGTGTGTGTGTGGGTGCCTGTGTGTGTGAGATTTTTTGCCTGCTTGTGTGAGATTTTATGTGTGTGTGTGTGTATGTGTACTTGCTGCCCTGTAGGCTGATATGAGCGTGCGTGTGTTCGCGTACGGCTGCCCTGTGTGTGAGTCTGTGTATATTTGCCTGTACAGCTGCCCTGCAGGCTGGTGTTAGAGTGTTTGTGTACGGTGCCCTGTATACTGTATGTATGGCTGCCCTGTAGGCTGGTGTCTGTGTGTGTGTTTGTTGATGTAGCAGACCTTTGACACCCCCTCCACTCAACTCTGTCTGCCACTGATGTCCACACACACACACATACACACTCTCTCTCTTAGCTTTGTGTGCCACTGAAGTCCACACACGCACACACAAATCAGCTTTCGTTGCCACTGATGTCAACACATACACAGATACGCACACACACACACACACGCTTGCACACACACACACACACACACACACACACACACACACACACACACACACACACACACACACAGAGAGAGTAAGCTCTGTCTGCCACTGATGTCAGCTCGCTGTCACACTGTGTCCTGTGATGTGGGGGGAGGAGGGGTTAGAGGGTTTAATGGACCAGAACCATGAAGGGGGCTGGCAGATCAAGGTTTTTTCAGCATCTGTTTCTGACACATTGTGGAGCAATCGTCACATGGACTGAAAATATCTCACCCACACTGGAGGAAGCTGTGTACCCCACCATACACACACACACACACACACACACACTGGACTGCCCTCTGGCAGGATGCTGTTCGCTGGCCAAATCTTATTTGTTCAACCCATGATGTTGTGACTCCACCCCAACCACACACACACACACACACACACAGATATACACAGACACACATGATATTTGCACTCTGTTGTCCATGTAAATAAACTAATTTGCATTTGTTCAGTCGCATGGCTGTTCTGTGTGCTGAGAATAAAATAGCAGCATTCAGTGATGCATATGGAAATGAGCGTCAACTCCAACTCCCTGAAGCCTGATGGCTCACCGCGCTCAGTATGGACATCGACACACACACACAACACAGGCTTCAGGAATACACACACACACACAAACACAGGCCTCAGGAACACACACACACACAACACAGGCTTCAGGAACACACACACAACACAGGCTTCAGGAACACACACACACGACACAGGCTTCAGGAACACACACACACACACACAAGACACAGGCTTTAGGAACACACACACAACACAGGCTTCAGGCACACACACACACACACAACAGAGGCTTCAGGAACACACACACAAGACAGGTCATCAGGAGCTAGACCCACACGACACAGGACTAAAAGGACTAAATCCACGATACACCCTTTAGAGATATACATACAGACCTATACACCAGTGTGCATGCACACACAGACACTCACACATCCACACACTTGTTAGCATAACACATTCATAGAAATATGTATGCAAAAAATTAAAATACGATTATGCACATATGCAGTTGCACAGATGCAAGCTGACGCACACACACATGAATACACAGATGCAGGCAGATACATACACTCACTCATACACGCTAGGAAACAGATGGATGTCTGTGACAGAGGGAACAGGAAGTCAGTCTGCCATGGCCTCAAGTCCTGTGATCATCCTTTCCCTTTTCACACACACACACACACACATAGACAATCATGTATGCATGCCTGCAAGCATATTATGTGTGTGTGTGTGTGTGTGTATGTGTGAGAGATCAGGAGAGAAATTTGCCATGTTCTTCAAAAGATATTAAACTGTCATTGCTCACTCTGGTAGTTATATTGATTTCCTTTACTGTAGTTGAATTCAGCTTCCCTGGAGGTGACTACGCATATTAACTAGCCAATGTCCATCCTTTGTCTTCCCCTTTGGATCCAGTGGTGACACTTGGAAAGTAGTCGGGAATGCTGTCTGCACACGATCGGGGCAAGGAGTGCATTGTGGGTGTTTCATAGATAATATCACAGTGTGTATCATTTCTCTGCTTATATCTGCCTATCTCTATTTCTCTGCGTTTGGCACTCACACAAGAGCCTGTGTGTGTTCCTGTGTGCTTTTGTATGTATTTTCTTTAGTTGTGCATGTCTATTTTCTTCTTGTGTGTGTGTGTGTGTGTCTGTGTGTTCTGAGTTCAATCTGTTGGTTATTTCATAAGAGTCCGTTCACCTGCTTAATGTCCAACTTACAGCAAAGGACTTCTGCCTTTCCTCTGCTTGTCCACCAGTTATACAGGAAGTCCCATCTGTGTGTGTGTGTGTATGTGAATGTGTATATGTGTGTGTGTGTGTGTGTGTGTGTGTTTCAGGCTGCGTGGGCGGTGGATGAGTGTTGTTTCCATTTATAACCTCTTTAGCTATTAAGAAACAAGGCCTGCAGGAGATTGTGCGGCAGACAGGATAACCTTCTCAGTAAAGATGTCGATCATTAAGAGCGTTTTGAGATGTTATCAGTAATTAAGTTGCCTGTGCAGAGAATGAATTTCATTTTATGCACCCCCTTGGGTCTCAAAGGAGCTGTTGGCTAGCTGTAATGTGTGTGTCTGTGTGTGTCTGTGTGTGTGTGTGTAGGCACATTGCTCTCATGGCAGCAGATCCACAGGGGAAATGAGCCATCTGACAGGAACCAGAGTGGTTCCACATGACATGCTGATTTACAGAACTTTTTCAGCGATTGTATGCAATTTCATGTCCATAACATGTTTTTGTCACATTCAGCAATCATCTCCTCATGACCCGCTAGCTGCCCATTCTATGAGTACACAACAAATATGCTAACAAAAAGCCTCTGTTTGGGGAAAAAAGTGTCTGCAGATAAATTGAAATATCAACATAAACAAATGAGACTTCCTGCGCAATTGCTGACTGAGATGCAGAGCTACACAACTTTTAACATTACATCAGATCTACATTTCACATGACATGCAGATCTACTGTACATTTAACATGACATACAAATCTACTTTACATTTAATATGGCATACAGATCTACATTTAACATGAGATGCATATCTACAGAATATTAACATGATAAACGTTTTCAACATATGGTGTGAGGTAAGTCTCTGATATGCCATCATCCCATCCGCACTTCAGTTTGCAGAGGTCTTGGAGGATCTGCTTTGCTTTTAGGATGAACAGTGCCAGGAATCCTAAGGGATCATAAATAGAGCTGACGACCAGTCTTTGGAATAACGCCGTTTAAAATAACGGCGTTAGGTAACGACGTTATTTTTTCAGTAACTGGGTAATCTAACTAATTATTTTTTCCGTCATTACAACGCCGTTACCGTTACTGGACGTTAAATGCGGTGCGTTACTATGCATTGATTGAATAAACTAACCCGAAAGCACCTCTGGTATGGCTCATAGCTAATGAGGAGATAAGCTTAATAACGAAGTAAGCGATTATGATTGGCTAAGGCAGAGTCATGTTTCATGGTAGCCAATCAAAGCCAGTGTTTTTACACACATGCCAGCACACGCGCCACACACACACACACACAGAGAAACAGAGAAACAGAGATTCGATGAAGCAGAGATGGCGAGTGAGCAATCCGATGAGAAGTTGGCATTTTCAAGGTGCAGATATAACCACTATTTCAAATTCATTGCGGTCAAAGGCAAGAACGTGCAAGTGATGTGTAAATTATGTTCATGAGCAAAAACTTTGTCGACATCCGTTGTAAGCAACTCTAATTTAATGAAACATCTCACAACGACACACGCATCTACAAAGCTCATGGCCAAAACCACCGATACCTCCACCACCACAGATGTTAGCTCGCCATCCACTAGCACAGAAGGATTCGGAGCAAGGTCCTCCAAGCAGGTAAAGCTAGATTTTTCTGGCTTACAACAAAAACCTTTGACACAGGCTGAAGTCAACCGTATGATAGGAAGGTATGTTGTTAAAAGTATGTTGCCATTATCGACGGTGGAGGATGATTCATTCCGAGCCATTATTTCTAAAATACCTCGGAAAGCAGGGGCCTGTACGCCATGCTCAAAGACGTTTGCTAAATACCTAGATGCTGAGTACGCCAAAATGAACACAGAGCTTAAAAAGAGTTTTGAGGAGTTGGACTATTTGTCTACAACGGCAGATATTTGGACTGCGCACAACCGCAGTTACCTTGGCGTGACTGCCCACTGGTTAGATCCACACAGCCTAGAGCGAAAGAAAGCAGCCTTGGCCTGCAGACGTTTCAAGGGCCGTCATACGTTTGACAGCATTGCTACTGAACTGGACAATATCCACTCATCCTTTAGCATTTCTAACAAAATCACAGCTACTGTCACAGACAATGGTTCGAATTTTGTAAAAGCCTTTAAAGTTTACCAGCCCGTTCAGGGTGATGACTCTGGGGAGGAGGATGATGATGATGATGATGATGTGACTTTTGTCGACCTTCATGATGCCTTACAAGACATGAATGTGGAAGAGGATGTGGAAGAGGATGTTGTGACTTTGCCACCACACCACAGATGTGCATCGCACACAGCAAACCTTATTTCATGCTCTGATGTGGACAAGTGGCTACTTTCAAGGCCAGGCATAAAAGCTGTGTACAGAAGTGCCACCTCCAAATGCACAGCTTTGTGGAACAAGGCCAGCCGTTCCACAGTGGCGGCAGAGATCGTGGATGAAGTCCTTGAAAGGAAGCTCCTTGTCCCATGTACGACCAGATGGAACTCCTTTCATGATGCTGTTGCTCGTGTCTGTGAATTCCCAATCGCCGAGCTGAACATCATTTCCTACAATTTTGGGTTGAAGGCCATCACGGATCGGGAGTACCAGTTCCCCTTAGAGAATACTGCACAGTGATGAAGCCACTAACCGTAGCCCTTGACATTCTTCAGGGCGAAGACAACTGTTTCTATGGCACCCTCCTACCCACACTAGAGACATTGATCTCCAGGACCCTGGACTTGAAGACTGGCCTCCAAATCCTTGGTGACCTTCCAGAGGCTGTTGTCAAGGTAAGAGCTAGTATTTCTTCAAATGCATTGAATACATACTCCCATACATTGAAATATGAATTAATTATGAATTATGAAATCAAAGTAAAATTAAATGTATATCTCTTAGCTCATAATGTGTAATGCTGTGTGTGTGTGTGTGTGTGTGTGTGTGTGTGTGTGTGTGTGTCTCATTTCAGGCAATCAAAACCAGATTCGCAGAGGTGCTGGAAAGTGAGACTGCCGTCTTGGCTGCGGTGACACTTCCCAGATTTAAACTACGTTGGCTGTGGACACAGGAAAGGAAGGACAACGCCAAGGCAAGTCTGTTGGCGGAATGCCGGAAAAGTGCCCAAGATGAAGACCAGCCAACAGGTACCAACGCACCAACGCGCAGCCTCAGCACCGACTCAGCCATAGAGGATGAATTCTTTTCTTTTGAGGATGAGGAGGACACCTCTGCTTCTGTGGAAAGCCAAGTCGCTGACTATTTAAAATCAGGAGCACAAGGAATGGACACACTTAACGGATTCCCACTAATAAAGAAAATGTCACTCAAATACAATGCAGCCACCCCATCTAATGCCCCAGTAGAGAGGCTACTTAGCCTGGGGAAGCTGGTCTCCTCCACCCCAAAGAGAAACAGGCTGACAGACAAGAGGTTTGAAATGCTGCTGCTTCTTAGATACAATCAGTGGTTTGAAGGGTAGGATGGTTTGGCTACATGGATAGTCGGATACACAACGAGTGTTTTAGAAGGAGTGTTTGAATTTGTAGATGAATATCTAGGAGCTAAAGTTCAATCTTTAAAAGCACCCCAGCCTATGTCTTCCAGACTATTTATCTCAGGTTGTTAGAGTTTGATTTATTTAATTTGCTACAGTTACTAAGACACTTTATATTATTTAACTGTTTACTTTTGAAGAAAATACTTGAAGTACAGAATGTCTACCAGAGCAGTTGTCTGAGATTGGGAGTTTGATTTGTTTAATTAAGAATAAGACTACAGAGCTATACACACTTTTTTGTTGTTTTAAAGTTTACTTTTGTTGTGAACAAAACACCAGTTGTCTCAGGTTGGGAGAATTTGACTTAAAGGGACACCAGGCAAGCCTGATGCTTTTTCTCTACAAAACTCCCCCTCGCTCGGTCTGAAGCTCTTTTCCTTTTCTTTGCATCTTCCGTCAAGGGTTTTCGCTGCTTCTTCGCCGGCTCTGCCATTATACACACGTTTGTTTGCAACAATCGCTAGCGTTTCGTTAGCCTCCGCTCAGACCATGTCAGTAACTAGAAAGAAAGATGGCGCCCCTCAGACCATGTTCACATATAGCCTGGCATTTTTAAAAAACTGGATAAAAAAAATCATCCACACAAAACCTCACTGAAAACAGATTAAAAAAACTGATTTTCG
>NC_063211.1:10268037-10308037 GCF_017589495.1 Alosa alosa | reverse complement strand
ATTATGGTGGTTGCATAGTTTATGAATGCCTTTGTTTCTATTCACCTGACACATTTTTCTTGAAATGACCATCTCTCTCTGGTTAGCATTTTGTGGATTTGATTTTCTTGTGTTTGAAGTAACTGACTGCTCATTCATTCCAGGGCCTCATTTAGAAACTAGAAGCTTTGGAACAGAGAAAATCACCTCTTCCGGAAGCCCTTTGCACACACACACACACACACACATACACACATACACATACACATACACACACACACACACACACACACACACACACACATACACATACATAGACATGCATGCATACACACACACACACACACAGGGATGGATTACTGCACGGGCCTACCGGGCCCAGGCCCAGGGGCCCAAGGGGTCTGGGGGCCCTGAAGCCCAAGCCTTTGCATGGAATCATTGCCTCAATATCAACAAATCAGGATGTAGGCTATGAATCTGATTGAATTTAGTATTGGCCATCCCCAAAATGCACCAGAATATATATACATACATATATACATACACACATACATACAATATACATACACACACACAGAAAGAGAGAGAGAGCCAAAGGGGTATCCGGGATGGCACCAGTACACCCATGAAATCTGTTTCTGGCAGTGTGCTGATGATTGACATCTCACTGCACATCTTCTTGAAAGTAACGTATTGCCGAGAACGAGGATGAGGGAATATTCCCATCTCTCTGATTACTGGTATGCTATGGAGAGGACTTTTAATGTGGTTTACTAATAAGTCACAGCATTTGGCAATTTGACTGCATGTTACATTTTTTTTTACAATTGCTTGTGACACTGAGGGTGGGTTGCACCAACACTAAACACTAAAATCAAAAGTATTCCACAGTTAGCAAAACCTTACACTCAAGGAGCAAAACATCAGATCTGCACTACTCTAAATGACTGTAAACAATCAGTCCTAACACTGGGCACCAGGTGAGCCCTTATTACTGTCAATGATCACAAATCACTAATTATGCATATACAGCATTATTTATACAGCCATTTGTGCATCACTTGATGCAGGCACTGTTTTTGAGCTGATACCACCTACTCTATATGGGCAACCTTGGTAAGCAGGGCTATCATTCTTTTGATCTTACTCAGTAGATGAGGGCACCAGAGAGTACTTGACAAGTACCCTAGCAAAGCTCTGGAAAAATCTTGAATGTTCTTGCTCCTGAGGAATGGGATATGGTTTTAAAAAGACAGAAGACAGAAATTGAAGCCAATGTAGCATAGAGAGGAAGAGGAGGAAGAGACACAATTTCATGAAATTGAAAAGTGAGTCAAAGGCTAAGATTAGTGTATGGTTTTACAGATTTGATATGGGGTTATGGTATTATACGGGGAAATGGGGTTATAGTGATATCTTAATATGTTGTCGGTGGTGTTTTGCAAAATGTGTTTTAGGAAATTGAAAACTGAGTCAAACACTGAGATTTTGCCGATTTGGTGTGGGGACATGGTGTTTGAAAGACATGTTTAGAAAATTGTGTTACAAGCAAAGAAGACACAAACATGAGCTAATGGTAACTTGGGGACAAACAAAAATAAAATGTTTTCCGTATAGTCAACTTTTTGTTGACCTTGGAATCCCTGGCCTTCCTCTTGGACTCTGAGGGCGGGTCTGAGAGTGGGAGAGAATGGAGGCGACAGCGTGGGCTGAAGCACGGCAACGATGTACCCAGAATGCATCTCCCAAAAATGCTCGTTCCCCAGCGTGACGCAGGGATGCCCTTTTAAAGGGCGGAGCCCTGATCATTCTGTCACAGGAGAACATGCAGTTTAGTTTCATACTCCCACAGGGCCCCCCACACACACACACACACAGAGAGACAGAGAGAGAAAACAGAACAAAGCAAAAATGGACACAAAACACACAGATAGCACTCATTCTAAAATGCACACACATTTACCGACTCTCAAAAATATATGCACACACACTCACACACACATACATATTCTTCCAGCGGGGATGTGATCTGACAAAGCCCATCCCTGTGGCTATTCACACACACACACACACACACACATGCATATTCCTCCAGCGGGGTTGTGATCTGACAAAGCCCATCCCTGTGGCTATTCCGGTCCCGGTCCTCTCTGATCTCCGGATTGTGTGTGTGTGTGTGTGTGTGTGTGTGTGTGTGAGAGAGAGAGAGAGAATGTGTGTGTGTCTGTGTGTGTTTACCTCCAGCTAAGTGCCTCTTAGGCTGCCTGCTTATCGATGTCGTCAATAATGAGAATAATGGTTGACATTTACACAAGCCACCCACCAGGTCCCCGTCACACACACACACACACACACACACACACTGCTGCACCTCACCTTCTCTCATCAATGCTGGGGACAGAAATAACCCTTGAGCTCCCTAATATTTAAGACTCCCACAGCTCACCAATGGTGCTCACTCACACACACACACACGCACGCGCACACACACACACACACACACACACACACACACTTAATTACTAGAACATACTCTCACTACACAGTCTCAGTAGAACTCAGTCTCACCAGAACTCTGTATTCCTAGAGACACACAGAGGCAGATGTACATACATTTGTGAACAACATCTCAAACCCTTTTTACATTTGATTTAACAGAGTGTGTGTGTGTGTTTGTGTGTGTATGTGTGTGTGTGGAAGAGAGAGAGAGAGAGAGAGAGAGAGCTTACAGAAGTGTACTGTATGCCTTGGTTGAGGTGCAAGAAGGTAAAACAGCAGCCTGCTGATGGCTGCCTAATGCCCATGATGTCCCATTTTTATATGTGTGTGTGTGTGTTCATCTGTGTGTGTGAGGGTGTTTGTGTGTGTTCATGTGTGTGTGCAAGGGCGTGTGTGTGGTTATGTGTGTGTGCGAGGGTGTGTGTGTCCTGCTGGCAATAGAGTCCAGCTGATCCTCCATCTGTTCACTGAGCTGACACACTGCCTACAGAACCCCCTTCAAACACACTGACACACACACAAGACTCTCACATCTACACGCACACACACACACACACTAACTAACTAACTTTATAACCCCCCTCACACACACTGCCTAGATAGATAGATAGATAGATAGATAGATGACTTTATTTATAAAACCCTCTCACATACACTTACACATAACACACTCACATGAACACACAGACGCACCACAGACTCAACACACGCACAACCATATTACCTAGAAAAGCCCTCTCACACACTCAAACACACTGACAGAGACTCACACACTCATCAAGGCAACAACACACACACTGCAAGGACAAAGCCAAACACACACCAACATTTCCAAACAACTGCAGAGGGGAATATGCAGGATGAGGTCACCAGCCAGGTCTGCAGTGAGGAAGAGTCAGGACTGATGATGAAGAGTCAGGTCTGCAGTGAGGAAGAGTAAGGACTGATGAAGGGTCAGGTCTGCATTGATAAGTCAGGTCTGCAGTGATGAAGAGTCAGGTGTGCCGTGAGCAAGAGTCAGGTGTGCAGTGATGAAGAGTCAGGTGTGCAGTGAGGAAGAGTCAGGTGTGATGATAAAGAGTCAGGTCTGCAGTGATGAAGTATTGTCTAAAATGATGAAGAGTCCGGTGTGCAGTGATGAAGAGTCTCGTCTAAAATGATGAAGAGTCAGGTCTGCAGTGAAATTTCTGTAGCTCCGTCTCTGGAGATGGCTGCCCTGCCATTAGTCTACTTTGCTCAGTAACTCAGCCGTAGTTTGTGTGTATGTGTGTGTGTGTGTTTGTGTGTGTGTGTGTGTGTGTGTGTGCTTGCTGACTAGTCTGTAATTATGGTCACATCTCCATAATGACTTTCAGACCGTGGCAGAAATATGAAGTTTGCTGATTCTATCCACTGTGTGTATGTGAGTCTCTGTGCATGTGGTTGGCTCTGAGTGCTGACACCAACATGATTCACACAGTCCCCAAACACACACCCACACAAATACACAGACACACAACTAAAACAACACACATAGAGACACACACACACACACACATGGAGCCACAGAGCTAATTGGAGGATCATATTTCTGCTGAGAAAATGATACATATGAGTGCGTCTGTGTGTTTCTGTGTGTGTGTGTGTGTGTGTGCGCGCGCGTGCGTACGTCTGTGTGTGTCTGTGTGTGTGTGAGTGTTGCGAGTGTGTGTGTCTCACACACATACTGTAGTCCCATATACTAACATACGCACACACAGAGGCACGCACACGCTTGCACACACACACACATACACACTCCCACACATAAACAATTGCATAAACAATCCCACACTCGCAAACCCAAACACACACTTTAACATACAAACTTACTTACAGACACACACACATTCTACAGTCTGAGGCCTAAATTCACTTCCGCACACACACACACACAACAGTCCATTTGGCCTGACTGTGATCTCTGTCCTTTAGACGACCTCTTTGGTCCTGCTAGACCCGTTTCCCTAGAGTACGTTCATGCAGCCTCCTCTCTCCTCTCCTCCCCTCTTTCTCTTTCCCTCTCTCCTCTCCTCCCCTGTTTCCACATCACTTCTCTTCTTCTCTCCTCCTCCATCCTCCTCTCTTTCAGCTCCTCATCTTCTCTCTCCCCCCCTATTCTCCTGCTCTCTCCTCCTCCTCTCCCCCTCTCTCTCTCTTTCCCTCTCTCCTCTCCCCGCTCTCTCCTCCTCCTCTCCCCCTCTCTCCTCTCCCCTCTCTCTCCTCCTCCTCTCCCCCCTCTCTCTCTTTCCCTCTCTCCTCTCCCCTCTCTCTCCTCCTCCTCTCCCTCTCTCTCTCCCTCTCTCTCTCTCTTTCCCTCTCTCCTCCTCTCCCTCTCTCTCTCTTTCCCTCTCTCCTCCTCTCTCCCTCTCTTTCCCTCTCTCCTCCTCCCCCTCTCTCTCTTTCCCTCTTCTTCACCCCTGTTTTCTCCTCCTGGCTGGCACTAGGCTTCCTGTTTGGCTAATCAGGCTCGTTTGGCTAATCAGACGTGGCTGTCAGGCTAATGATGTTTCAGGCTTCAGCTTAATCTCATTTCAGACGCACATAGACTAACAGGCCAGTCTGTGGAGACACAAAGACACACACACAATGACACCCAACCACTCACTCCAACACACATATTCAAATACACACACACACAGACACAAATACAAAACTCTTTGTCAGCAATGTCTCATTTATCTCTAGCACACCTCCATGCCCCCCCCCCCGCCCCACACACAAACACACACATTTTGGGTTACACTCAGAAATATTTGAGTGAAAAGCCATTTAAGTACACATTGTTAATGTTGTTAATAACTATTTCAGCAGGTAATTAATCATATTTAATGCAACATCTTGATAAGTGCACAGAGGTCCATTATCAGCAACCATCTGTCCAGTGTTCTAGTGGGATGTTGCGATTGCTTTATTTACCATTTTAAAAACAACTAACTGTTCATTAGAAAATCCTTTTGTAATTATGTGAAAACAGCTGTAAACGGCTGCTCTAATGAAAGAGGCAACACAGCTGCTTTCTGTAGAGGAGTTAGGTTCCTGGAGCATCAGCTATTGTGGGTTTGATAGGCCATAAAATAATCTTCTACTGATATGTCTGTTCTAGTTCCGAGAAATGAAGGCTATTCAAAAAGAGACATTGCCAAGAAACAGAAGATATTATACAAGTCCTTGTGCTCGTCATTTCACAGAAGAGTGTAAACTGGTTTCAACCAGAATAGAATGAGGAGAGGGAGTCTCCTCAAGGGAGAAGATTAACATGGGAAAATAGAACACAGACAAGGAGACTGAAAAAGTGTTCAGATCACTGTTACACTGACGAAGGTGTTCAGATCACTGTTACAAGCCTGGCTCAGAGCAAAGTAACATAGTAGGGAAGGCCACAAGCAGAGTAGTGATATACACTGTACAAAATCAAACTTGGGAAATAGTGGCCACAACTTGAAAAACTAATTAAGAAAGAACATTCTTACAAGTGACCGTTGTCTTAACTTGCAATCGTGTGTTATATGACTGTTTTTTTTTTAACATTAGGAGAACTTGAGTGGTAAAGTTTGGAGAAATTCAAAATGTAAGTTAATCGCAGGGCAAAGTTCAGCCAACTTTTTGGGAACGAGACCACGCATGCGCAGTCGGATTCCACCACTAATGGAGAGGAGAGGCGCGCGAGGCACAACCTATGGGCACAACGACTTTGGTAAGTTCACACACAGACAACAGGGTTCGTGTTCAAATATAAGGCCCCCCTTAGTTTGGCGCGCTTAGCTAACCGCTAGCGAACATTAGCTAGCTAACGTTACCTCAAGCCTTTGTGGTGTGCTGTAGTACCTGAAAAGAAGTCTGAGCTTAGCTACAGATCGAGCAAATGTATCTGTAAGCGATGAGTTTGTACGATTTAAACTCCGGTGAAATCGCCTTGACTGCAACAGTTCAAATAACGAACCCAGACCATAGACAGTAAAAGAAATGGACGAACAGACTCCGTCGTTCTCAATGGGAGGGTACTGAGTCATTTTTCAGTTGGTCCCCAGTACCACAAGCAGACTCAAGACTTAACTTTTGTGACGTTAGCCATCGAACTGAATCTTGTAACTCATATGATAGATACACAGAAATTCTTCTCACACTTCCTTCGCCTTCAAAGTCATCAACATTTATTTATGTATATTTATTAATATCATCCTCACAAGTGATATCAAGTCGTGTTAATGTTGAAACTACCACACATGATCATCTTCAAAAACAGTCATGGTAAAACAAAACAAAAAAGTTATAGCCTTGAGGCTAATCTTCTTTCCACTTTTCTGACCTACGGTCAATCCATCGAAAACCTCTAAAATGATTATTGTTAGACTACCGGTAAAACTACTGTTTTTCATTGTGTAAAATATCGGCACATGATATATGTTATATGAAGTTATGGGAGTTCAAAAAAATCCTAAATGAATAGGCGTTCTATGTTCTAGTTCTGTTTTACATTTCTTTTTAACTTGATGCAGTGCAAGTGAAGCAGCCTGATGCAGTGCAAGTTTTGTTAGTTTCCCATTGACATATGCAGAAAGCCCTTACTAGCCGATAGCTGGATATGTCAATGCCAACTCATGTTACATTGGTGGAATGGTTTTCTAAGTGTGTTTAGAGGCTCCAAAAGCAGATAAGGGTTGCCCCCATATGATAGCGTTATAGCTATTCCGAAGCGCTGGCAGCCAGTGCAGATCTCTAGCTAGGTCGAATTAATTTTTGTCTGTTTTTTTTTGCTTCCTTAAGCATTGAGTGACCCTCAGGAAAACGATAATGGGGTTAAAAATTTACAAAGTTTTAAAGGGACACAACATCATTAGCTACACATTAAGCTAGAGTTCAGTCTTTCAAAAATAAACTCTTGCAGTAAACAACATGCTTACACACTGTTTAATGGTAATGTTGATAAGTGGATCCAAGATGGTGGCGCGTACACACGCAGCGACCTCTCTCTGTCCCAACCGTACGGTGTTTTGTTCGTTTAAAAAGTGTTTGTCCGAAAGTTTTACGTGCGGTCCGCCTCGCCTTTTACTACGTCGTACTACAAGTACAGCAGGCAGTTTTTAATTGACATCTGCAAAGCAAGTTTTGCAGCGTTCTGGACTTTGCAACAGAGACGCTAAAGGAACTCGGACTACTCCGCCTGCAACAACACCGGACTCGCCTGCTACTCCTCCCCGGAAGAAAGCGTCCGGAAGCGGTGTGCGAGGGAAGCAGAAGAGGGCAAGCTGAGGCCCGGCCAGGCTAGCGGCCAGCCCAACTCGCCCAGCCATACCATCCATTCTCCTGGCAAATGTACGATCACTGGACAACAAAATGGATCACATACGACTGCTGAGATCAACGAACCGACAGTAAGTAACTGCTGTGTGCTCGCTTCACTGAGACTTGGTTAAATGACAACATTCGACTCTGCTGTACAACTGGAGCAGCTAGCATGCTATCGAGCAGACAGGGCCATTGTAAAGGGAGGTAAATCACGAGGAGGAGGAATCTGTGTTTACATCCGTGACGAATGGTGCTGGGACACTGTAGTAGTATGCAAACACTGCTCACCACTGGCAGAGTTTATGATCATAAAGTGCCGTCCTTTTTACCTGCCAAGGGAAATTACTGTGATTCTGCTAGTCGCAGTATACATCCCGCCTACCAACAACAACAGCGATAAGAACGCGGCTCTTAGTGAACTGTACCAGGCTGTCAGTGAACAACAGACGGCACACCCAGACGGTTTCACCATCTTCACTGGAGATTTTAACCATGCTGATCTCAAAATTGTACTTCCAAAGCTACACCAGCATGTTGATTTTCCAACAAGAGGAGATAACATCCTGGACCTGGTCTACACTACACACAAAGGAGCATACAAAGCCACCCCCCTCCCCCACATTGGACTTTCAGACCATATCACTGTTATGCTAATGCCCGCATACAGACAAAGGGTAAAAGCGAACAAACCGGTTCGTAAGCAGGTAAAAGTGTGGCCTGAGGGAGCCTCTGATGCTCTTCAAGACTGCTTTGACACAACAGACTGGGAAATGTTTAAGCAGGCAGCCACTTACAACAACTGGACAGACATAGAGGAGTATACAGACACTGTAACCTCTTACATCACCAAGTGCATCGATGATGTGACCCACACAAAAAGACATCATCACTGGGCTAACTGGAAGCCATGGCTGACAGGGGATGTCCTCAGGCTGCTGAGGGCCAGAGACAAAGCCTACAGAGCTAGGGATGAAGCTGGCATGAGAACAGCGAGAGCCAACCTGTCCCGTGGCATCAAGGAAGCGAAAAAGGAATACACTCACAAGATAACCACCCACTTCAAAGACAGCAGGAACGCACAAAGCCTATGGCAGGGCATTCAGGCCCTCACGGACTACAAGCCCGGCGCCACAGAGCTGTGAGAGCAACATCCCTCTGCTCAACAACCTGAACCGCTTCTTTGCTCAAACTTTGAAGCACAAAACAGCACCTGCCCACAGAAGACCCATCCCCTACATGAGCAGCCCCTGTGCCTCTCTGCCGACAGCGTGAAGAGGACACTTGCTGCTATCAACACCCGTAAGGCAACAGGTCCAGACAACATCCCAGGTCGCGCTGAAGGACTGGGCGAGGGGGAGCTTAAGGATGTTTTCACAGACATCTTTAACACTTCCCTGAAGCAAGCCATCGTCCCATCATGTTTCAAAGCTGCCACCATCATACCTGTGCGAAGAAAACTGCTCCATCCTTCTTCAATGACTACCGCCCTGTGGCACTGACACCCATCATCATGAAGTGCTTTGAGCGGCTTGTCATGTCACATATCAAAGCCATTCTCCCCCCCCCTGGACCCCTTCCAGTTTGCATACCGAGCCAAGCGGTCTACAGAGGATGCAATCTGCTCTGCCCTCCACCCAGCCCTCACCCACCTGGAAAAAAAGAGACTCATATGTGAGATTGCTGTTTATAGACTTCAGTTCTGCATTCAACACCATAATACCACAACAACTCATCTGCAAACTTGACAAACTGGGACTCAGTACCTACCTCTGCAACTGGCTACTGGACTTCCTCTGTCAGAGGCCCCCCAAGTAGTACGCGTTGGCAACAATACCTCAAGCAGCATCACACTGAGCACAGGGGCCCCCCAAGCTGCGTGCTCAGTCCGCTGCTCTTCACCCTGCTGACGATGACTGCACTGCAACCTACAGCAACAATCACATAGTGAAATTTGCTGACGACACAACTCTGGGTGGGTCTCATCACCAAGGGCGCGACGAGACTCAATACAGGTTGGAGGTCGACCATCTGACCACGTGGTGCAGGGACAACAACCTCCTGCTGAACGCCAGCAAGACCAAAGAGATTGTTGTTGACTTCCGGAGAGGTCACACCCAACACCTGCCACTGACCATCGACGGTGCTGTGGTGGAGAGAGCGAGCAGCACCAATTCCTGGGGGTGCACATCAGTGAAGACCTCTCCTGACCACCAACACTGCATCACTGGCGAAGAGAGGCTCAGCGCTGCCTGTACTTCCTGTTGGAAACTCAGGCGAGCAAGTGCTCCACCAGCCATCATGACCACATTCTACCGAGGCACCATTGAGAGCATCCTCTCCAGCTGTATCGCTGTGTGGGGGAAGCTGCACTGAATACAACAGGAAAGCCCTGCAGCGCATAGTGAACACAGCTGGAAGGGATTATTGGTGCTTCACTCCCCCCCTGAAGGACATTTACACCACCCACCTCACCCCCAAAGGCGACTAAAATTGTGAGTGATGCAAGTCACCCGCCACAATCTGTTTGGTCTACTGCCTCTGGGAAGAGGTACAGAAGCCTGCGCCCCTCCACTACCAGACTCACCAACAGCTTCATACACCAAGCTGTAAGAATGCTGAACTCTCCCTCCTCTCCCCCCTCCACCTCAGCTACATAACATCCTGGACATTGAACCCAATGGTCGCCTGCACTACTCCACTTGCACACTTGAACACTTGCACACTTGTACACTTTACAACTTGGTGTTGTTGTCCTGAAAACACAACACTTCTGCTGCTCTTACATAACTTGCACCACTATGCCACTTTCTTTATTACTTAGGTCAAACAGAACTACCCAAGCCTTTTATTGGCCTGACTTTGCACTAGTATTTTATTGACTGTCTATGCACAATTTCAACCAAATTTTGCTGCTCTTATTTTTCATTATTATATGTGCCCTCTTATTTACTTATTTACTTACTTTTTTTTGTTTACTTGAATGTTATGTTTGTCTGTGGACTTAAATTGGTAAAATATGTCTTGTCTTCACCGTGGGATAGTGAGAAACGTAATTTCGATCTCTTTGTATGTCTGGAACATGTGAAGAAATTGACAATAAAGCTGACTTTGACTTTGACTTTGACTTTGACTTTTGCAATACCTGTTTGACAGCCACAAGTAACATTTGCTTTGAGTGGGAATCCTAAGTTTATTGTATGGATGTTAAACCAGCAGAACATGTGCCGTGACTTTGAGTATTTTATTTTTCAAGTAGTTTGTCTGAATGACTTGTGATTTACATTTCAAAGAAACTTTTGAGAGTTTGAATGTTTATTTTTTTTCTGTGCAATCAATAACTTTTTGCTAATTTCAGATACAAACCAGCAGAAGAACCTTTTAAATGCTTTTTGTGGTACATTTGACTGTTCCCTATTGTTCAGATGGTCTATCTGAATTACCTTTTTTCATATTTGTGTTTGGCTACATTATGTTGCTGCATAATATTTGAAAATATGTTGTAACTTCTATTACAAACCAGCAGAGGGAACCTTTCAGTGCTATTTGTGGTACTTTTTTGACCGCTCTGTATAAATGGTCTGTCTGAATGACCTTTTCTTTTTTTGATAGTTCATTGTTGACTACGCATAACTTTACAAAAAGATGCAAATAACTCATGTTTTCACTTTCACGCTGAAAACTTTCAATAAAACCCAGATTATTTGCACAAAAACAATGATTTTGTTGTGTTGGTGTGCAAGCTGACATGTAAATAACTTGAGTGTTATTTAAAAGTAAGATGCATTCAGCAAATGCGAAACGTTGAGAATAAAAGTGTATTCCCTCAGATGAGCTCTAAATACAACACATTTGTTTAAGCCATACAAACCTCCATTTGCAATGCCTACAAACATGCATTATGACATTACACTAAATTAGAATATTAAGTTCAGGGAACTTATAACTCCATTGTAGTAGCTGTATTTATGTGTTTGATCAACTTGTGGTTTAGCTTAATGTAAACTCAACAATCCGAGTTTTGAAACAAAAGTTCAGTTTACTCAAAAATATCTATGCATAATGTTGACTTTTTTTGAAAAGTTACTGCCACTGCAGATTTTTTACAGTGATTAGATTTATTAAATGAATCATACTTAACAGAATGGGTTAAATAAAGTCAGTAGTGGAGTTGGATTTGGAAAATAACAGTGTAAGCAATCAGTATAATGCGGTGCAGTGAATAAGCTAAACAAAATCCTAAACGGTATGGGAGAGACGGACCATCCGGTCACATCTGAAGAGTTTTTAAAGGCCCAGACCAGGAAGTGATTAGCACGACTCCAAACACCTGCGCCCAGCTCACCTGTAGGAGACAGACAAAGCACACAGACAGGGGGAGGAGCCAGGCAAGGCGGTGACATCACAAAAAAGAACGTTTGAGAGACGCAGACCAAATACTGAACCGGTGTTTGACCCTATCTGTCGAGCATGGTGGAGGGAAAGTGATGGTCTAGGGGTTAGGGCTTGGCTTTGGTGACGCTAATGTGGGAAATTTGTAGCCTAGAAATCTAGACGCACCCTAGTGGCAGCAAATGTAATTTGCAGCCAGGGTAGTCTAGCAACTCTCTGTGGCTCGTCAGGTTAGGAAATTTGTACAGGATAGAAGGAATCGTGAAGAGAGAAGGCTACTGCTCCAGTTTGCGATGCCATGCTACATCCTGTGGGCGGTGCTTGATTGGAGCCAATTTCCTCCAAAAAGAGGAAAGAAGAAACCCAAAGCACTGCTCCACACTATGCAGGAACCATGTGACCCAAACATAGGTAGATAGAGGTCCTCAAGGGCCTCGAGTGAAATCTTGGACAGACTTGTTGGAGAGATGTTCAGAATTGATGCATATCCATCACAGGTACAAATTAGGCTAGTGACAATGGCCCCACATTTTTGAGATACCCCTACCGGAGGTAGAACTAAACGCAACAATGTTTTTCCTTATCTCTAAGGTCTCCCATATATGAAATGGATTCTTAGCTAAACATATTTTACTGCTAAGATTGTTAAATTAACAGATATTGTTATACACCCCAAAACCAAAAAAGGACTAAAATATAACCTGTCCGTATGGGAGTTAAGGCATATAAACTAGTGCAGATCAATCACACAAGCTCTGAGAGCTTTGAAACTTGGCATGTTTATAGTCGGGAAGTTGCTTTACCTACTAGAAAAGACTGGATGTGAATATCTTGATGTATGGAATGAATAGAGACATGTAAACATACACCTAAAATAAGTGTGTAATAATAACATGTAAAAAATGAATAATAACATGTAAAAAATGAATATCTATGCAGAATGTTTTCATTTACTTTGTAGCTGCTTTACCAGGGATTATCATAGAAACACATATGATGGCTTATGGGAAACGTGGGGTTGTACTGAATCCAACAATACCAAATATGTAAATAAAGTATGACAAGTTAGTGTGTTCTGTCACACAATGTATGAGGTGTCCAAAATGAAAGAAAACAGAACATTCTCCTCACCACTGATAATGTGATTTGGACTTGGAGACTGTATTTTGCCAGTGTTCCGTTTTCTTTCATTTTGGACACCTCATACATTGACACAGAACACCCTGATTCGTCATACTATATTTACATATTTGGTATTGTTGATTCAGTACAACCCCACCTTTCCCAAGCCATCATCATATGTGTTGCTATGATAATCCTGGTAAAGCAGCTACAAAGTAAATGAAAAACATTCTGCATAGATATTCATTTTTGCATGTCTGTTATTTTTAGGTGTATGTTTACATGTCTCTATTCATTCCATACATCAAGATATTCACATCCAGTCTTTTCTAGTAGGTAAAGCAACTTCCTGACTATAAACATGCCAAGTTTCAAAGCTCTCAGAGCTTGTGTGATTGATCTGCACTAATTTATATGCCTTAACTCCAATACGGACAGACTATATTTTAGTTCTTTTTTGGTTTTGGGGTGTATAATAATATCTGTTAATTTAACAATCTTAGCAGTAAAATATTTTTAGCTAAGAATCCTTTTCATATATGGGAGACCTTAGAGATGAGGAAAAACATTGTTGGGTTTAGTTCTACCTCCGGTAGGGGTATCTCAAAAACTAAAGGCCTTTTTGACTATTTGTCACTAGCCTAAATAGAAGAAGTTGCTAAAGCATTGGTTGAAAAGCATCCCTGTTTGAGAGAGGTCGGCTCCACAGATGGCTGGTACTGTTGGAAGTACAGTTTGAATTTTAAAGTGGGCAATTATCGGCACAATTTGCGTGCTGCCGGATGTACAGCGATCTGAAACCAATTTCCTACCAGAAATATCTGACGAAGACACCTTTACTTCCCTTGAAGAGGACAGGAAGACACTTCTGTTGGAAATTAAAAAGGTGAACCCCAACAACCAGATCATTCATGCAGCCATGGCAAACACTTATGCTTTAAGAAGAAAAGAGATTGTTGATGATGAGCCTCTAGAGTATGATCAAATCCAGATGGCCTGCGCTGTTCACGGAGAGACAGGTATTATGCTTTCCACTTTCCTCCCATTTTTTGTATTTTGCTGTTATTCAATGTGACAAACTGAACTGAAAACATTGCTTTATAGGACAACTAAAATGTTAAACATGGTTGTGCTGTTAATTTCATAGTGTCACCAGGTACTACAGTACCAGTATGATCTGTTGAGCATTAATAAATAAATAGTTGGGTTTAATGGGGTTTTTTTAATTCTGCATCAAGATCATTGCAGAATTCAACCACCTGAGGTCTGCTGATCTCCTGAGCTCCTTCTTTGGTGGACTTGATGAGTAGGCCTATATGCCCAGGTTTCTTGACCTTTACAGAAAAAAAGATCAAATAGCAAAGCTCCAAGACATTGTGAGGTGGCTTGACACTCATGTAACTATTGCACATTAATCTTTTATTTTGTTATGTGAAAATGTCTTTTTCTGTTTTTAACACTGTCTGTTTGTTTGCATGTTTGTTTACTTTTGCATTTCAGGATTCAAATAAGCGAATAGCAGTCTTGCTCGGTATGCCGCATTTCCTTCGTCCTCAAACTTTTCAAAAGACCTGTGAGGTAGGTTGAAAGTTTCAGCATATGACCTGACGTGTGATTTAGATAGATAGATAGATAGATACTTTATTGATCCCCAAGGGGAAATTCAAGGTCTCAGTAGCATACAGACATCACACACAACATGCACTTACAGCAGAAATGGTAAATATAAGTAAATATAAGTATACACATATAACAAAACTCCACTGTACAATAGAGACAGTAGAAGATAAGAAAAACTAACAAAACTAAATACTAAATATACTATAAAAATTAAATAAAAAAATCCATAGTTTGCTTGAGGGTGATCAAGCATGAGACGCTTGCAGTGACAGGGCCGGGACTGGCCTGTAGTTCTGTGTGCATGGTAAGGTGCTCAAGAGAGTGAGTGTCAAGGTGAAGGTGCAAAAAGTAGTCCAACAGTAGTCCTGTAGTTCTGTGTGCATGGTAAGGTGCTCAAGAGACTGAGTGTCATGGTGAAGGTGCAAAAAAGTAGTCCAACAGTAGTCCTGTAGTTCTGTGTGCATGGTAAGGTGCTCAAGAGAGTGAGTGTCATGGTGAAGGTGCAAAAAGTAGTCCAACAGCAGAGGTGGAAAGTAACGAAATACATTTACTCATGTTACTGTATTGAGTAGTTTTTCTGTGTATTTTGTATTTTTTAAGTAGTTTATAAAATCGGTATTTTAAATTTTACTTCATTACATTTTGAGTGAAGTATTGTACTTCGCTACATCAAAAATCCCATCCGTTACTTGAGTAAAAAAAAAAGTTAAGACTAACAAAAACAGAAAGGGAGAGAAAAAAAATTGCGCCCTAAACCACTAGCCTAGTGATAATGATCAGCATGTAGCCTACAACAGGACATGAATCAAGCTGACACCATGCAGTCTTTCTGAAAATGATGGAGATGGAGCTGGATCACGAGATGCATCAGATTAGCCTAACCTATGAAAGTGTATTTTCCGCTATTCCAATGGGTTGTCTCAGTTAGTTTTAGCACCAATGATTCGCGGAGATATTCAAGCAAACACCATGGGATTTAGTGGTTTGGACGTTTGTGCTCACCTTTTCTTTGGATAGAAGTTTATTAGCAGTTGTTTCCCCTCATTTTGATGTCTCTCTTTTTCCTGTTTTGGCCTTTGTTTTTAGTAACCTGACTTGGCTTTCTTGGAGAAAGACATTGCACCATCAACACAACAATTAGCGGTCCACTACTAGCGATGCTCAACTAAATAAACAAAAGATAGACTACCTTATGAATCGTGCAGGCGGACTAAACCATTTTTAGCCTCAAGGGGAGAGTGAGAGTGACCTTAGACAGTTTTCACTATGTTTTTTGTATACAAAATCCAGTCAGTCAAACTTTACATTTCGTCTGACATTCATTTTACATTTAATTTGGAAGTTAAAATATTCAGGTAAAATAAATATATGGTGGAAATAAGTATTGAACGCTTTTTTTTTTCCAGTAATTAGCCTAAACTTCCAGTGAGTCTATTCAAATTTTCACCACACATTATATTAACACATATATAAAAATCCAAACATAAGAGTTTTGTGTATTAAAGTGGAATGACACAGGAAAAAGTATTGAACGTGCCTACTGAAATTTCTTCAATACTTTGTGGAAAAAGCCTTTGTTTGTAAAGACAGCTTCAAGACATTTCCTGTATGACAAAACTTATTAGTCGCAGTATCAGGTGTGATTTTGGTCCATTGTTCTAAACAGATTCCAGGGGTCCCTCTTGTGAATCCTGATCTTTAGTTACTTCCAGACTAGGGTGACCAGATGTCCCGAAAAATTCGGGACAGTCCCGATATCCAAGCAGTTGTCCCGAATCCTGCCCTAATTGTCCCAAAAATTATACTCAATCAGAATACTGAGTAGTTATTTTCTGATAAACATTAAAAACTGTCCATAGAGAGGTTGAGTCGACTGCATGCAGCCCCCGACGGCAGCTAAGTGTCTGGATGCAGCCCCGGCTACTTTGTTTCTTTTTTGACGTTCTATAATTAGGCGCGAATATGCACTGATTTTAGCTCATTTCCATTCATTCCTTGACATGGCTGATGTACCGGAACCCCAACACGCACTAAAAAGCAAAAGCGTCTATGCAGGTACCGGGAGGAGTGGGTGGAGGTACATTTGTCATGGATTGACAAAGCCTTAAGTGACGAGATGAAAGCATTCTGCAAAGTGTGTAGAAGAGAGTTTGGTGTTTCTCACGGAGGTACGACGGAGTATTAGGGCCACACATGAAGAGAAAAAAATATTTTTGCCATGGCGAGATTAAACTCGACATGTTGACATTAAACTCGACATTTCAAGAATAAAGTTGAAATGTAATGTCGACTTTAATCTCGAGGTGTCGACTTTAAAGTTGCCACGTCGACATTAACCTCGACATTTCGAGAATAAAGTTGAAATATCATATCTACTTTAATCTCGACGTGTCGTCGACATGCTGACATTAAACTCGCAATAGGCCCTACTGTTTAAACATAGCCTACACAGTTTAAGCTATGTAGCCTACACTAATATACAAAATGTTACATAAAAAAGGGCTTCAAATAGGTGTTATTTCAGATAGATTGCTAGATTTCAGATATTCAGATAGATTGCGTCTTGTCTGTTAACTACTCATTGCCGTCATCGTGAAGTGCTGTCTCGCGGTTATGGAAATACCATGCACTATGCCGTTTAGGCTAAATAGCTAGAAAAATATATGTATCCAATGATATAATGTTTCTATACAAACTGTTATTTCACTCTGTTTTACTTGGTTAAGGCCACTGCAAATAACTGCCCTTCATGACCCACAGGCCGTCACTCTCCATAGATAACATGGCAAAACTCATTTTTCTAAAACTGCTTTTCCATGTCTCACCTGCAATACGTATAGGAGGCTAGAAACACATTGCCTAAGCATATATACTATTTTGATCCCGTGAGAGAATATGTGTGCATGCACTTTATTTATGCACTTTGTGTGCATATGTGTGCATGTAGGCTACTAGCCTACATGGGGTGGTCCGGAGGATAGCTTCATTCGTCCCTCCATAGACATTCAGCAATAGGCTGTTTTGCATCCATTACAAGCAAGTAACGTGAAAGTCTAGGATTGGGGAGAGCGCCTAGTATGCCTCTAGTGCATAAGCATGAAGTTGAACCTTTAGATGAAAAACAACATTTTAATAATAGGCCTACAATAAATAAAACGCATGACGTTTAGGCTACTTTTGACCATCGCATTTATCGCCTGTAACTCCGAGATAAGGACCTAACAGCAAAGTATTTGGCTGGTTAATATGTTCTGTTTTGTCCACATGATATAGGCCTATGTCTAATCATTGTTGCACTCGAACACTCTGAATCATTGTTGCACTTGTTGCATTGTTTCATTCGTCCTCCCTTTCAATCGTCCCGAGCGGTCGTTTTCTCTCCAAACTTTTTTTAAGTTTAATGTCGACACGTCGAGATTAAAGTCGACATGATATTTCAACTTTATTCTTGAAATGTTGAGTTTAATGTCGACATGGCATTAACATTAAAGTCGATATTCTCGAGATTAAAGTCGATATTACATTTCAACTTTATTCTCGAAATGTCGAAGTTTAATGTTGACATGGTGACTTTAAAGTCGACATGTCGAGTTTAATCTCGTCATGGCAAACATTTTTTTCCTTCATGTGTGGCCCTAATACTCCGTTGTACAGAGGGGAGGCGTCATGTGTGCAAAAAAAATACGTTCGGCCTAATGTCCGATGTCGTTTTTAGCCTAGGCTAATCTACTTAATCTAACAATTATTTTGTATTCTTTGCACTACGCAGTCATTGTTTTTTTTTTTTCCACAATGACAGTATTGTTAGGCAGACTTGATGTTTGAATAAAAATGTGTTTTGGTACCCCCCACCCCCCGGCGAAAACCGACCGTCCCGAATTTCAGCCAATCTCATCTGGTCAACCTATCCAGAACTGTTTAATTGAATTTAATTGAATTGGCTGCAGCACACCACATGATTGTCTCAATGTATTTTACAACACACCACATGATTGCATGGGCGGATTATGAACTTTCAGGCCCCTGGGCCCAGATGTATTAAGGGCCCCCCACTAGTTGTCACATATGTGGGAGGGGGGTTTGGGGGTCCTCCCCCAGAATTTTTTTAATTTGTTTTATGTGATTTCCTGCATTCTGGTGCATTTTGGGGATGGCCAATACTACATTCAATCAGATTCATAGCCTACATCCTGATTTGTTGATATTGAGGCAATGATTCCATGCAAAAGCTTGGGCTTCAGGGCCCCCTGACCCCATGGGCCCCTGGGCCTGGGCCCGGTAGGCCCGTGCAGTAATCCATCTCTGCATGATTGGCTCAATGTATTCACATGTCAACGTTTTGCCGCGGAAGGGTTGTGATATGTGTAGACAACTGCCATATTGGCGTTACAAACTAACCCCATGCATTACTATAGAGGATTTTTTGAGTGCTGTATCTCCTCATTAGAAAGTCTCTGGTAAAACTGGTTGTTCTGGTACCCACCACCACCCCCCCCCCAAAGTAAGTAACTTTTACTTAAAGTACATTTTTAAATGAACTACTTTTACTTTTACTTGAGTACATTTTCAGATCGGTATTTTAACTTGTACTTGAGTAATATTTCATCAAGGTATTGGTACTTTTACTTGAGTACAATATTGTCATACTTTTTCCACCTCTGTCCAACAGTAGTTCAACAGTGCAAGAATAAGGTCTAGAGACCAGCATAAATAATATGGACAAATAAGAGAGTAGAGTATAATGTAGACAAGGTAATATAAAAAACTAGCTTTACACGACAACGATCTGAACATAATCCGCAAAAGTGCCGTTGTGTTCTCACTTTTTATTTCGCGTTTAGACGAGCGTCTTTGGGTGGAAATCTGCATGCACACGGTGACGCAAAAATGTGTGAAATTTGATGTAGTATGCATGCCAGGTGGCTAGGTGGTAGGGCAGGCCTACTGTGAAGCACTGCCATACAACAACATCAAGAGCGCGCGCATGAGTTGAAACTTCCTTCTACTTCTCTCCGTAGTAGCGCGAAATAGCCGAAATAGCCCACAGTCGAAAACCTAAGCTAAGGCAACTTGAATGTCCGACTGATGGAAATAATCCGACATGTTTGTTGTTGTTTGGCTGTACTGCACATGGATATGACGTCAACGCGTATGCGAGGATAGCCAGCGTGAGCAGCTCAGAGCACACTTTTGCGTTTTCAACCCTTTAGACGGGAACGCGACGGTGGAGCATCTTTAAGATTTCCACTCTGGAGGGTGGGTTCATTTTTTTGCGTTTTTTAAGCCCCAAAAACGCTGTCGCCGTCTAAACGAAAGGCACATCTGATAAAATATTTTTTCGGTTTCACCCGGGAGCGTTGTTGTGTAAAGCCGGCCTATGTCAGTGCAAGAATAGGTTGAGGTAATAGGGTTACAGCCATTCAGTATTGTAGCAGAAGCCATTGGTGTGCTGTTATAGCATGAAAAACAGTGTAGCAGTAAAACAGTAGTAAAAACATAAGACTGTGGACAGTAGTAAAACATTAGTGGGCAGACAGTACTCAAACATGGAGAGGGTGGAGAGGCAGACAGACTATGCAGAGAATTCTATCTCTCCTCTTCACTTTAGTGAAGCATTGAACAGTTCAATGGCCCTGGGGACAAATGACTTCCTCAGCCTTTCAGTTGTGCATGGCAGTCAGCAAAATCTCCAGCTGATCAAGCTCTCTTGCTTTTTAATAGTACTGTAGAGTGGATGACATTCATTGTCCAAGATGTTGATCAGTTTGCTCAGGGTCCTTTTATCTGATATTGAAGTGATGCACTCCAGTTCGGCTCCCACTACAGAGCCAGCTTTCCTTACTAGCCTTTCTAGTCGCCCAGCATCCTTCTTCTTTGTGCTTCCTCCCCAGCATACTACAGCATAGAAGAGGACGCTGGCAATAACAGACTGGTAAAACATCATGAGGAGCTTACTGCACATTGAAGGACTGCAGCCTCCTCAGGAAGTACAGCCTGCTCTGCCCTTTCTTTTAGAATGCTTCGGTATTTGCTGACCAGTCCAGTTTATTGTCCAGTTGTAAGCCCAGATACTTGTAGGTTTACTACCTCCACATTGACCCCATCAATGGAGACTGGTAGCAGAGCGGGCTTAGACCTGCGGAAATCCACCACCATCCCCTTGGTCTTCGAGGTGTTGAGTGGAGGTGGTTGAGTTTGCACCACTGCACAAAGTTCTCCACCACATACATACATACACTCACATCAATATACATATACACACACACACACACACACACACACACATAGCAAATGCACACACACACACACACATCCATACATACATTTCATATACACATTTAGAGCCTCCCTGATTGGCCCTCTGGTCTGTCTGTGAGGCTTCCTTTGATTGGCTCTGAGCCACACAGGGTAGGATGAGGAACAGCAGACACCCCCACACACACACACACACACACATGTACGTTGATCCACACAGGGTAGGATGAGGAACAGCAGACACCCCCCACACACACACACACACACACACAAACACACACACACACACATGTACGTTGATCCACACAGGGTAGGATGAGGAACAGCAGACACCCCCATCCCCACACACATACGTTGTTACAGCTTCCTCTCCTTTATCTCTCCTCTAATTCTTCCACCCTTTCCCATGTCTCTCTCTCCCCTCTTCCCTCTCTCAGTTTCTCCTCTCCTGTTTCTCTCATTAGTTTTTCCTGATCATGTCATGATCCACTGAAAGTGGTGATTCATCTGTTCCTCTCTACATCATCACTCTCTTCTCCCTTCCCTCTCTCCACTTCCCCTCTGTCTCTCCCTCCCTCTCTCTCTCTCTTTCTCTCCCTGTCTCTCTCCCTCTTCCTCTGGGTAAGCAGAGGTAGAAGTGAGATAGCCTGGAGATCCCCGACCCAAATCTGAAAGATCATGGGTCTGGCCACGAATACTGTAATGGCCCAACTCGAAGGGCGGCACCAAGTATGCATTTGAAAATCTCACTGCACGCAATTGGATAACACTAGGGGTGTGAATCTCTCATGTAAAAGACGATACGATTCACATCTAGATACATGGGCACGATTCGATACAAGAAAAGATACATGTTTATAAAAAACGATTCAGTACGATTCGATGTGATACGATTCGATGCAGTTCAAGAATGGAAAGCATTCTGAAATATTTTTTATCATTTGCTCAAGGTGCACATTAATTTTATATTATCAATTATCATTGTCATGGTCAATTAGGCAAAAAATTTGTGCATATGATTATCTAAACTGAGGTTTGTTTCATATACTGTATTGAAATGAAAAAAGAATAGCCTACATTTCAGTCAAACACAGCAGCCAAATACAACATAAAATACATTTTATAGACTTTACAAGATTTTATAGAGTTATATCTGATTGTTTTCATGGAGCTGTAGCATTGTTGAGGTAAGACAATACCGAAATAAAATAAAACAGTGCTTAAGACACTCTTGGCCTTTTCTCATATAGCCTACCCTACAAGAATAAAATAGGCCTACAAATCAATCTGGGCTTATTTTGTTCCAACAGTAGACCTAATGCAGGAACCTATAATGCCACAAGTCTGGTGAATATGAACAAAATCATTGGCTAATAATTTTGTGCATCGTTTTAGCGGCAAGGGCCAAATTATTATTTAACATTAAAGGAAATCCCTTCATCAAGGTAAGGCTACTCTACAGACTATCGTTGCTGTTTAGGAGCGCTATAAGTGTTTAATTTACGTGCTGGATTTGAAAAACAAAGCTGACCCAGTGCAAGTTGTCACATGCTTACTGTAAGTTGCAGTAGATGGGTAATGAGGTCATTTGACAACTTTGGGCAATGAATGTAACCAAAAAGCGAACTGCATTACCCACAATTCCGTGCCAAGTATAGTTTCAAAACCGGAAGTGGGATGAGCAGCTACTTGGAGCGTAAATGAGAGTCTGGCGAGCAGAAAAGGTTGTGAACCGATTCATAACAAATAAATCGATATAACGACCGATTCATTTCCAGTTTTTTTCTCACGAGGGGCTTCACGTATCGATGTAGCCGTATCTTACATGTTAAAAACGGATACCGAGACGTATCGGTTAATCTTTACACCCCTAGATAACACTATACGACCAATGTTAACTGACTGATTCCGGACTTTGACGCAATTGGATAACACTACGATTGTCATCTGTTTAGCTCGCCTCTGGCCCGCCTATATCAGATACACAGATATGATTGGTTCCCCGCGATGCAAGGGGCAAAAGTTACGTGCATCATTACTCGCTGCCAGAGTCTCTCGCTGTAAACAAACACAAATCTCTCTCTCTCACTCACACACACACACACACACACACACACACACACACACACAGAACCCAGGAAACATTTCCCAAGTCACACACCAAGGCTGCCTAGCAGATTTCTGACAGCTGTTTGGATTTATCTTCGATAAACCTGCCAATCATAACCAACTCATCTACAGTTTGTGAATATTCCCCAAGCAGACAAGTATCAATATTATCAACTTGTTTGACTTAAATCACTGATGCAAGTGCTCGATCGGTTTATCAGAGAAGGCTATGTCCAGGTCATAGACACAACCTATCCACACCTAGCGTTTACTCTTTTCAGACAAACAATGAAGTCCTGATATTTTCTAGACACTAAACAGACTGGCTGTATTTGTGAACACAATGCCCGAATTGTTTTACTTAAAAGCAATAGTTTAGAGTGAATTTCACCCGACAGTCATTTGCACGAAGACCGCGAGCTAAACACACCCCCAGAAGCTTTTTTCCCTTGGTTGAACATTGGTCGAGTTAGCGGCATCAGTCTATGTATCAGCCCTATGGCTTAGCGTTCTCGTAAATTACCCCACTAATAATGTCAGGAATTTTACCAAACTACAGTAGTACAAAAAGGCTCTGTACTCATAAAGTGAGGCATTGGAAAGTTTGTAAGTAGCCTACACCAGGAGTTTATTTAAATAACACTTGCACGATAGCTTCTACTCTCTGCCTCTGCCGTTATCGCAACGTCTACGTCACTTCCGTGATTTGTGAAAAGCCCGTAAAACTCACAAATGTAAGGGAAAGCTAGTGAATTCAACACTCCATAGGCATTTATTGATAACTGGATGATATAAGCATTGACCTGAAAATACAAGCATTTATGAAACGTATGCATCTCTTTCTGCCAGGGCTTTTTCCCAAATCACGGAAGTGATGTCGACGTAGCGGTAGTAGTAGCAGCAGAGAGTAAGAGAGTAGCACAATTTAGAGAATGACATCAGGCATCTAGGCTGGAGTAGGTTGGGCATTGACATGAAGATCACGCTGGTGTAGGTGCTCCCTTGGTCAGCTAGGAGAGTAATGGAGCAGAGCTACACGCTGGTGTAGGTGCTCCCTTGGTCAGCTAGGGAAGAAACAGCGCTATGCTGGTATAGGTGCTCCAAAGGTCAGCTAGGGAAGGGCTTTAATTTGCTGGCACTCTATGAACACGGAGGAAAGCAAAAACTCCCAGCCACTTTAAAGGTGAAAAAAATCCCTCCTCGCCCTCTTAGCAATGAGCGACAGAGCAACAGCTCCTGTGTATCAGCTGCAGTAACAGTAACAGCAACAGTAGCAGTTAGCTAGAAACGGGCAACAGCAAAACAAAGTGGCTACAGCTGGCATAGTATTGGCTACATGTTTACGACATGTATCTCAACTTTTAAGACAGGAACAAGTAGGCTTTACAGAACAGTTCTAATACAACAAATAAAACTGCCTCACTCCAAGGGCCCACCAACCTAGTCTGTGAACAGACGGATCTAATGAACAGCAAGTTCTGCTTGAAAACGAGGGCACAAACCAGCGGCTGCCGCGAGCAAGAACGACCGCTGCAGCAGGCCCAGCAGGTGAGCCTTGACTAAGTTATCTCGTTAATGGGAAGTGGAAAGAGAAAGACAAAGAGAGAGAGGGAGAGCATGTGAGACAGAAATAGAAGGTGATGTGTATGTGTGTGTGTGTGTGTGTGTGTTTAAGGGGCCATCCAAACGGAGGCGCTTTTTGGTTTAAACACACTGTTTTACATCGTCTTGGCCGACCGTCCAAACGAATCATGTAAACGCACTGCCCCAAACCGCACTTTTTTAAAACCCGTGGTCCCAGGGTGGAAAAAGTGAAACTGTAGCCCTTGCGGTTTGTTTGGATAAAGCGAAACCGCATGCTGCGGTATCAATGGCGTCATGCCACACCTCAGCTGCCTTGGACTTGACCGCGTGTTGCCTAACAATGCTAGTTCTTTTCATAGGGGTTGACATTACCTACAATTACACTCCAGTGGGATAAATATCACAACTGGTGCTGCGTGGCGTAATAGCTTATCATGACTTGGTGGACTGAACATTGTTTTTCATATATTTCATATTCTAGCTACTGTCAGTGACTGACACGAGATAACTAGTCAGAAGTTATTAGGGAAGTCTTGATTGTAAGTTTAAATTAATTTGTGCGTAGTGCGGTGTCATTCATTTATTTTACATGTCTTACAACATAAATGCATTCATAGTCTGATGAGTCAGATATGGGCCCCTACAAATTAAGCTTAGAAATCACGTTAAGCCTATAGATCGCACTAAATCACGAAATGCAAAGTGCTCGACTGTTACTAACGAAGGTATTATATCAATATTATAAATGTGGCGATAGCCTAGAACTTGGGTAGGCCTAGCATTAGTAGCCTATGCACTTGTGGTGATAGAAACTAATGTGAATTGCAGACTATAGGCCTACAACCAAAGAAAGTAAAGGAGATTATTTGCACCTGCGTTAGCCAAATAAAGGATGGGACTGCACCCTTCACAAACCGTAAAAATGAAGTTTATTAGTTTTAGTTTTACAGTTGACTACAGTTGACAGTTCACTATCAGTCCACACAAACGATTCTGGTTTCCTTGCACTAGCCATTTTCGCCGTAGCCTATTCTATCTGTTTGTATACTACAGCGTGCAAGCTTTGGTGAATTTCTGAAACAGAAACAGTGCCACCTATAGGCCTGGAATATGAAGTAACGTGTTGAGTCGTGTTGAGATGGACGCAAATATTCTTGAAACGATTCCAGGGAAGACGGGGGGGAAAAATACGGTTTGGAGAGAGCGGCAGACAGAGAAATGGAAAGGTGTGTGATCGCAAGAGAGAAAGAGAGAGGAGAAGAAGGTGTAGAGACAGAAGAGGAGAAGAGACAGCAACAGAATTTGGTGTGTGTGTGTGTGTGTGTGGGGGGGGAGAGACAAACAGAGAAAAAGGAAGGTGGTGTGTGTGAGTGTCAGAGAGAGAGGAGAAAGTGATACATGTGTGTGTGTGTGTGTGTGTGCGCGTGTGTGTGTGTGTGTGTGTGTGTGTGTGTGTGTGTGGGTGTGTGTGTGTGAGCAGGAGAGCAAAAGAGAACAGCCTTTGTGCTGTGTTGTTCTGTTGTGGGAAATGCTGCGATTCCTTTTCCGGCAGCCACTCACTCCCAGCCCAACACACTCACAGCACACACACCACAGAACACACAGAACCCACAGAACCCAGCCCAACACATTCACAGCACACACACCACAGAACACACAGAACCCACAGAACCCAGCCCAACACACCACAGCACACACACCACAGAACACACAGAACCCAGCCCAGCACATTCACAGCACACACACCACAAAACCCAGCCCAATACACTCACAGCACACACACCACAGAACCCAGCCCAACACATTCACAGCACACACACCACAGAACACACAGAACCCAGCCCAACACATTCACAGCACACACACCACAGAACACACAGAACCCAGTCCTATACACTCACAGACAGGACATAAAGCACAATTCAACCTGATAGAGTGTGTGTGTTTGCGTGCGTGCGTGTGTGTGTGTGAGGAGTGTTGCTGCACTCAAGCTGGACCTGCTGACCCCCTCTGAGATTCCTAATGACATCACACCACAACACAGCCGGACATAAGAGGCACAAGTGCCCTCACCATGGCCTCATCTCTCTCTCACACACACACACACACACACACACCATGGCCTCATCTCACACACACACACACACACTGACACACACACCATGGCCTCATCTCACACACACACACACACACACACACACACATACACACTGACACACACACACACACACACACACACACACATACATACATACACACGCTCACACACTCTGTCTCTCTCTCTCTCTCTCTCTCTCTCTCTCACACACACACACACACTACACCATACATACAGTACATACACAAACAACTATACACATTGTCCCTAAATATATTATATATAAATATAATAAACAAATACACACACATATGCACACATCACACAGGTTTGCTTATTATTCAGGTCAAAAGAGGAACACACAAAAGAGGAACACACACGCACACACACACACACACACACACACTATGCCTACTATTCTCTTCACACACTCACAAACTCTGTCTCTCTCTCTCTTACACACACACACACACACACACACACACTACACCATACATACACAAACAACCACACACATTGCCCCTAAATATAACCATTTAGTGAACAAATACACACACATATGCACACAGAAAGTTCAAGCATCACACAGGTTTGCTTATTATTCAGGTCAAAAGAGGAACACACACACACACACACTATGCCTACTATTCTCTCTCACAGATTCCCTGAACTACTGATTCACTGAACCTACCCACAGTCATGGAAAATGTGGAAAAGTCATTCAGTGTCTGTGTCACACAAATACACTATGGTCACACACACACACACACACACACACACACACACTCACACATACCACAGTCACACACATACCACAGCCTCTCTCTTTCTCTCTCTGTCTCTCTCTCTCTCTCTAACACACACACACACACACATACCAAAGTCACACACATACCACAGTCTCTCTCTGTCTCTCTCTCTCACACACACACACATAAACACACATACCAAAGTCACACACATACCACAGTCTCTCTCTCTCTCTGTCTCTCTCTCTCTCACACACACACACACATAAACACACATACCAAAGTCACACACATACCACAGTCTCTCTCTCTCTCTGTCTCTCTCTCTCTCACACACACACACACACATTAACCATTTTCTCATCCTGTTCTTTTCCTCCTTTGCCCTGCGCTCTCTTCCTCTCCTCTCCATATCTATCTCTTTTTGTTTGTGTGTGCTGTGTATGTGTGTATGCATATGTATGTCCTTTCTCACAAGTGTGTGTGTGTGTGTGTGTATTTGTGTGCAAATATGTATATGTGTCTCTGAAGCCTGTGTGTGTAATGCATAACTGTCTCCCGTTTAAGATGACACTGAGGTTGGTTACATCAGGGGACTGGTAAGTAGCGGATTGTGCAGTGGGAACAGACTTCCATGTTCTTCACATGAAAAGGGTGCTGCTCGTACAGTCACATAAACAGAGACACTATAAACACTGCTGTCTCCTCTCTCTTTTACTTCCTTATTCTCTCTCTCTCACACACACTCTCTCTCTTTCTCTGTATTTCTCTCTCCACTCTCTTTCACTTTCCCACTCTCGCTCTCTCACACACACTCTCTCTCTTTCTCTGTATTCTCTATTCACTCTCTTACCCTCTCTTTGCTCTCAACTCTCCCTCTCACACACACACTCTCTCTCCCTCTCTCACACACACACTCTCTTTCTCTCTATTCCTGTCTCTCCTCTAAAATCCCTATCTCCCACACACTCTCCCTTTCTCTCTCTCTCCCTTTATCTCTCCCTTTCTCTCCAAATTCAAGGAGATTGAATCAATTGCATATTTATTTTGTATTTTATTTTGTTTGCAATAAATGACCAACAACTCTCCATGTCAAACTCTCTCTGGATTCATTGGACACAATAGCCTGACACTGCACCCACCAGCATTCTCCAGGTGGCACAAACAAACAAAGGAATTATAAAGATGGGGGTTATGGGAACAACTCAACATTGTTTTTGCCACTACAAACCTAAATAGGCTACATTACAGTAAATCACTTCTCTTTCATTTTCCATGGCTTTGTGTTACCTTTCGAAAAAAGGAGGATAGTGGCCTGCACTGTTTTTAAAGCTCCTAGACAACTTTATTTGAGCAACGTTTCAACCCTTGAGGGTCTTCTTTGTGTGTGTGTTCCTTTGGAACTGCTTCATGCTACCTTTTCAAATAAAGTTAGCTTCTTTCAGTCTGTCACTGATATTTCTCTGTGTACATACAAATAGCCTATATCGGATAGATGGTAACGGAACTGGTGGTGCGTTCCTTAATTAGTTTAGTCATTCGGTTATTGGCATAGTTCGAATTACACCAAAGAGACAGAAATATCAGTTTTGGGGGGGTCAGATATTTTTTCTGATATTGTGAAAGAATATCATTAGAGTTAGGCTACAATACAAGTCAACTCCTATGTTCACTGTAAGAACATTTTAACGTAAAGCGATTCCAGACACCCCTATTGTGAACCATACAATTTTTAACCACCGTAGCGCTAGCAACGGAGATAGAGAACGACTTCAACTTCTCAAGCAAGTGTCAACGTTGAATGACAAAACACTATGTAAATTCCTCCAGTAGGCTAAATTCGGTTTGCTGCTGATGCATGGGTAAATGTAAGTTGCTAGCAGACGTCTCGCTTGTTGAAAATGTTATTTTACAACCTTCATTTATTAACATGTTTTGTTCAGATATAGCTCATGTCAATTTCATACATTGAATTACCGCTACTTACCTGCTACTTTACCCCTCGAGGCTAGAAGTGGACCTTGGTTAGTTACCAAGGTTAGTTAGCAAGATAATTCTCTATTTAAATCAAGCTTTACATTGTGGTGAGGTAAAATCGATTGTCATTTCCAAGATGAACTCCATAGCCTAGGTGTCCATTCTCATTTTATCTTGAATAAATTATTGTGCCCTTTTGAAATGAGTTTGGCACAGATCCCGTGTTGTTTTTATGTTATGCACAAGAGAGTCTGATATAGCTAAGCCTACATAACATCAGTGAAACCTGTGGAAACATAAAAAGAGCCAAGGAGCATAGGCTAAATAGTACATGCTAGTATTTGAATTTGTTTTTAATTGGTTAGTATTGGTTTTACATTCTATTATTTCATATTTTTAGTTTGATAAATGTAGTTGCACCTGATACTGATACTCTCTCAATGAAACTAGGATTTGATTTTATTCACTATGATAAAAAAGGAAAAGTGTATCTGTGTTTGTGCATGTGTGTATGACTCTGTCGGTGTAGGATACTGTAGTGTTGATGATACCCAGCTTGTTCTGGTTATCGGATTCTTGTAGGTTACCGCTCTGTAGTTCTTCTGTGGTAGTATGATTTATCATAGCTCCTTAATCACATTAAAGATTGCGCAGTGTCATATCTCCAAGTAATTGTGTTGATTTGACACTGACTACCATAATAGACTATAATGGAACATTGGTTTCTGTTTATACAGTATATGAGAGGGTTGGGTCTTACCTCCAGGTCTTATGAAATCTAAAATTATCAGCATCATAGCCGGCCCCACAAGGCTTCCGTTTTAACATTCCATATGTTATCTTAATGCAGAGGAAGTAGATTGGGAACCAAATAGAACGTTCAAGCATTGTTTTTGTTTTATTGTTGAAAGGGTCTATAGTAGTATGCTATGCAGCACCGGACTGTACTGATCTACTTTCACGCCTGGTTGTTCCCCTCTGGATTACTGACATCACAGATGTCAATTTCACAGTGGAAATGTGCCTGCCATTCAGCTCATGAACACACCCCTGTGACTAACAACTGTAGGCAGCAGCTTGGTCATATCTTACCTTCCCTAAAGGCACAGCTCAGCGGTGGGCCCTTCTCAGCGGTGGGCCCTCCTCCAATGACAGAGGTCAGTGGTGGACCCTCCTCCAATGACAGAACTCAGCGGTGGACCCTCCTCCAATAACAGAGCACGGTGAAGGACCCTCCTCCAGTGACAGAGCTCAGTGGGGGACCCTAACACCCTGATGGACATGGAGCTTCTGCACACAATCAGACTGACCAGACTGCCCTTGCCACGGGGAGAGGGGGACAGCTATCAGTCAGCTATGTCTGTGTGTGTGAGGGGGACAGCTATCGGTCAGATGTGTTGTGTGTGTGTGTGTGAGGAAAGGAAGACAGCCATCAGCAGAGACATTTCTCTGACACTGCACACGTCACCCAAACGGGTCCCATCTGACAGCCGGACCCAGTACACATACCATCCTCAGAATTGCTACGAAACCGCTACATATACATGAGAGCCTCAGACAAACGGAACCACTATATATACCAGCCTCAGACAAAACTCAGACAAACGGAACCACTACATATACCAGCCTCAGACAAACGGAACCACTACATATACCTGCTTCAGACAGACGGAACCTCTACATAAACCAGCCCCAGACAAACGGAACCACTACATATACCAGCCTCAGACAGATAGAACCACTACATATACCTGCTTCAGACAGACGGAACCTTTACATATACTTGCTTCAGACAGAAAAAAAAACACAAAAGAACAGATACATACTGACCTCATACAGATGGAACCGCTACCAATACCAGACTTAGACAGAGGGAACCGCTGCAGAACCATTCTATATATGGGCATGTGGCCGCACACACAGCTCTACACACACAGTGCATACACACACAAACACACACATGCATGCACACATACACACACACTGCTCTAACTATGGGCTCTGCATGTTCCTCTCAGAGTGTGTATCTGCGTATAAGTGAGTGAGTGTGTGTGTGTGTGTGTGTGTGTGTGTCCAGGCCCTGAGGGTATGAGACCCTCAGAAGAGTCCTCTTCCGCTGAGGGGGTGGAGGGGCCAAGGCTCTGATGAGCTCACATTCCTGACAGAGAGAATGAGGAAGCTGCAGGACATTTGTGTTATTATGAATGAGACGCTGCTGCAGAACAGAGAATGCTGCAGATGAGGTATGTATAAGCACTCTTCTGATCCCGTGATGGAAATTTGGTCTCTGCATTCATCCCAATAGGTGAAGCACACACTAATCCTGGCGCAGTGAGCTGCCTGCTACAGCAGCGGTCAGGGAGCAGTGAGGGGTTAGGTGCCTTGCTCAAGGGCACTTCAGCCGTTCCTCGTGGTCGGGGTTCAAACCAGCAACCCTCCGGTTACAAGTCCGAAGCGCTAACCAGTAGGCCACGGCTGCCCCAATGAGAACGTATTAGAGAACAGAGAACGCTGCAGATGAGGAAAAACAATGCGCTGCGAAACACAGAACACTGCAGATGATGAATGAGAACATACTTCACAACAGAGAACACTGCTGATGAGAAATGGGAACGTGCTGCAGAACAGAGAACACTGCAGATGAGAAATGGGAACGTGCTGCAGAACAGAGAACACTGCTGATGAGAAATGGGAACGTGCTGCAGAACAGAGAACGCTGCAGATGAGGAATGAGAAACATGCTTTTGAACACTGCCATCCAGCTGAGCGCTGTCCCCCTCTCCAGCCAGGCACACTACGCCCTCTACTGGACAACTGGTTCTGGTGCACTTTGGTGCACAACTGGTCACTGCTCACTTTGGAGGCTGTGTGTGTGTGTGTGTGTGTGTGTGTGTGCATGTATGTGTGTGTATGTGTGTCTGTGTGTTTGTGTAACAGAGAGAGGAGTTAGGTGACTAAGGAGAAGACAGCAGTTAAACTAGAGGAGGAAAAGAGAGAGAGCAGTTAAACTAGAGGAGGAGAAGAGAGAGAGCAGTTAAACTAGAGGAGGAGAAGAGAGAGAGCAGTTAAACTAGAGGAGGAGAAGAGAGGAGTTAACCTAGAGAAGGAGAAGAGAGAGAGCAGTTAAACTAGAGGAGGAAAAGAGAGGAGTTAACCTAGAGAAGGAGAAGAGAGAGAGCAGTTAAACTAGAGGAGGAGAAGAGAGAGAGCAGTTAAACTAGAGGAGGAAAAGAGAGGAGTTAACCTAGAGAAGGAGAAGAGAGAGAGCAGTTAACCTAGAGAAGGAGAAGAGAGAGAGCAGTTAAACTAGAGGAGGAGAAGAGAGAGAGCAGTTAAACTAGAGGAGGAGAAGAGAGAGAGCAGTTAAACTAGAGGAGGAGAAGAGAGAGAGCAGTTAACCTAGAGAAGGAGAAGAGAGAGAGCAGTTAAACTAGAGGAGGAAAAGAGAGGAGTTAACCTAGAGAAGGAGAAGAGAGAGAGCAGTTAAACTAGAGGAGGAGAAGAGAGAGAGCAGTTAAACTAGAGGAGGGGTAGAGAAGAGTTAACCTAGAGGAGAGGAGAGAGTAGTTAAAGTAGAGGAGGAGAAGAAAGGAGTTAACCTAGAGGATGGGTAGAGAGAGAGCAGTTAAACAGGAGAGGAGAGAGATGAGTTCAACTCGAAGAGAAAAGAGGAGTTAAAGCAGATGAGGAGGAGAGAGGAGTTAAACTAGAAAAGAGGAGTTAAATTAGAAGAGAAGAGAGGAGTTAAACTACAGGAGGAGAGTCCCAGAGGTCTCTCTAGGCCCAGATCTACAATCTGCAGCCTTAGACAAGATTGTGGTTCTCAAATGCTAATGTGACCTTTCACAGGTTTATGTAACAGCAGCAGATGCAGTAAAAATAGAGTTGATTTTAACAGCAGCCGGAGATGGCCGCATTCACGCCGGATCTGCGCTGTGCCTGGTTCAGCTGGAGTGTGGAGTGACCGGAGGCTACCAGGGTCACATGCTTCTGGTCAGATGACCTGAGCGTTTGGTCACAGTCCCCAGGACCAGATTCAATCTGTGTGAAGAAAAAGGCCCTGTTTGTCTGTGAGGAGCTGAGAGTCACACATAAACACACACACACACATACGCACACACACACACACACATACCCACAAACACACACACACTCATATATGTGTATGCACACACACACTCACTTAGACACATGCAAAAAGCACATACCCACAAATGCACACATACACACACGTACAAACACACACACTCACAAACATACAGTACGCAAACACATACACATATTCACATATGCACAATGTAGACACATAGCCATACTACACAATACACATAGACACAATGCAAAAAACACATACCCACCCACCCACACACACACACACAAACCATTGAGAAGAGCCATAGGCTCATGTCACATGACACCATCTAGTCACATGACCAGCCCAGTCAGGAAATGGGCTGGTCATGTGACATGTGACACACAGCCTCCACACACACACACACATCTGTCTTGGGCCACCAGACTGCAGCATGCAGACAGGCAGCAGAATCCCTCACATGTTAGCCCACTTCACTTCCTACTGGCCTGCTCTGTTTGACTCTGAAGAGTTTGGCCATGTGTTTAATATGGGTGATATCTGTGTGTGTAGTTTATGATCTCATAACATGTGTAGTTGCTTTGAAGAGAACCCTTAAACCTAAAATGCTTGTTTCATGTTACAAACACAAACTCAAGATGTATGCACTGCTGCAAACATCAAAAGTGTATTTAAAACATAACATTGTATATTTTTTGTAGTAAAGATTTCCAATGGGGTAGTGAAATCTAATTTCCTCTTCATTGTAGTTATGTATCAGATAACAGTAGTCTGTAATGTCACCATAACCTGTGGGATTTCCCCACGATTTGTATTATTGTGTTGTCCGTTGAGTAATCCTCTGTGGTAGCAGACAGAACAGCTGCTTTTTGCTGCCAGCTCCCGTCAGACAGATGCATCAGGTGCCACTAGGGGGAAGCAGTGACCTGTCTGAGATTAGTTGCATGGAAGTCCAGGGCGCCGGTTGCCTGGGAATACCTATAGCCTACGCACCTTTGGCAAATTTGGGATTTGCTCTGCAGGTCCACCAAGAGGCCATTGAAACCCATTATATGTTCATAAAACACGGGCACGCAAATACGATCGCTAATCCGGCATGGACGTGTATTTCTTTAGAATTGAGTAAACAACTGCGTTTAAACCCTTCGTTTACAAGATTGCTGCACTTCTGAAACGATTTGCTAAGCGTGTAATGCATCAATTTAAGTTTAATTGAACTGCTAGTTACGCCCCTACTGGAAGTCGCAAGTTAATGGACCTTTACCAGAACCACTGATGTCAACGAGGCGGACCGGGCATGCACTCAATGTGACTATATAACATGACCCCTTTTAAAGTTTGCTTTAAGATTTCTTGTAGTAACTCAGACACAGCACCAACCAACCAACAACCTTAACTTCCCTGATTTACTGGCCGCCTGTCGCTACCCTCCTCGATTCAAAGACCCCCTCGTCGTTGACCCTCTTGATTCATTCACCGCCTCGCTCAACCTCATGTGGCAGCGCCCCTTCTCGTCCCACACTATAGTTCCCCAACACAATAATCGTGGACATGATTTATGAAATATATAGGCGACAGTGGTTCAATAAAGTGTGCCAACCCTCTATTTCGTGAAAATCTGAATAGCCTATATTACAAAGTCGACAAGTGCTCCACTAAAGTTCTCGTAGGCTACAGCTGTGTCGACTAAAACTGTAATTAGGCTACTGATGACGTTTCTCTGTGCGCGAAGAAAGATGAGGGTCATTTAAATTTCACTTTGATTCCCTCCAGTAAATAGTAGCAGGAAACACTTGCTCATGGGCGCGTCAGCGCTCCCATTATCAGAGCTACGGCCATTCAAACTTCATTAACCCTACCACGACCCAGATCCATGCCTTCATGTGAGTGGTGTCATTAATGACACCCAGACCGATATGAGGGGGGCGTCTTATATTTTCCCATCACCAGTAGGATATCCCACACACGAGCAGTCTGCCTGACGCTAGACTGACAACTCGATCCCAGCCACAGTTGTCAAACTGTTCCACTTACAAAGTTCCAACCACGTGTCCACTGATTGATCATTATACATTTGCCAGTTGGCTTGCACTTGTCTTTATCGGCCGTAACTCCCTCGCTGGCCTGTCGAGGCGGAGCTTGTTGTGTATGTTGTGCGCCAACTTCAGCTTATCCGGATCTATCAAGCACGGGCGCACCGGGCCATTGAAGAAGCGCGTGTCATCGGACACTGTCCGCCGAGTCTCAGAGGTAAGACATGTCGGGGGAGCGAGTTATAGTCGAATCTGTTTGTTTATTTGTTGTTTTCTCTATTTTCTATATTTTCCTCAGCTCCTGCAGTGATCTGCCAGCACACGCTTCGTTACCGAATGTCCGATAGGAAATGTGTCTTTGGACTGGTGTTTAGTGGATTACCTGTTACAGTGCGCGCAACTGTTTGGTCAGGGACCTACAGTAACGAGGCGATATCAGGACTGCTTATACGATGAAGAAAGGTTTATTTATAAATGCAATGGACGTTTGTCAGCTAACTTGCTTGTGCACTGTAAATTCTCATTCTATTGTCAGTCGTTTACTACAGGAAGAATTTCACTTGCGGCTTCCCCATGCGCGCGCAGGGAAGAACGGGGAACTTGAAATTATAAACGATAACACATTGTCATTGTAGACTTCACATTGTTATTATAATCTGCCACATAGAACATTGTATTTCCTATTTTTTTAAAGTCTTCTCGTTAATTTTCAATGTTACAATCAATATCATCCGGATAACAATGACAGTCTATAACAGTCTATTTGTCCCAAATCGTTCTGCGCATGACTGCGGACCCAATGTTCTTTTTAATGTTGGATATAAAACAAGACAGGTAAAATGGAAACACCGAGAGCAGAGCTACACACACGCGCACACACACACACACACACACACACACACACACAATAACAACAACAACAACAACAACAACAGCTCAAACATTCATGCAAACACACTATGAGATTGTTTCAGCGGGCAGAATCATCCAGAGTTAATCTTGTGGATTATAGTAGAGGAGGATGTATCTTTCTGTTTGGGTCAGTGGGAGAGGCCTCAATAGCCTCTCTCCCTCTCCCTCTCTTCCAATCCCTCTCTCTTCTCTCTCTCTCTCTCTCTTGTTTGCTAAGGGGATCCTGAGACTGCGTCACTCCACCCTTCTCAGTTTGCTCTGGACTCTCAGGTCCACACCAATGCAAACATAACCTCTCTTGTGATGGCTCCCTCCTCTCTAAAACTATGATACAGGCACACACTCCCATAATGCTGCTGTGACATAGTGCTGCTGGCACTCGGTTCCCATAATGCCCCTGTGATATGGTAGGGCTGGCCACTCCGTGGCCATCTTGGTAACATGCTTCGGGCAATTATTGGGAAGCTTTTTTTCTATTCAAATCAGATGAATTTGTATTGAAATCTGAATGGCACGATATTAATACCCCCAAATCGCTAAAATAACGTTAAAAAGGACAAAAATGCTGTTGGTTACTTGCATTACAGGAAGGGACGAGATGTGTGCAGACAACGGCCAAATTGGCGTTACAACCTAACCCCATTCATTTCTATGGAGGATTCTTTGAGTGCTACAGTATGTCTCCTCATTAGAAAGTCTCTGGTTAAACTCTCACCATGCCTCTGTGATATGGTGGTGCTGGCGTTAAACTGCCATAATGTGTCTGATATGGTGTACTGGTGCAAAACTGCCATAATGCATCTGTGATTAAACTCCCATAATGTGTCTGTGATATGGTGTACTGGTGTGAAACTCCTACTACTAATATTACATTTATATGTTTATGCTTATGAAATTTGGCAGATGCAACATGCAATGTATGTTATGGTCTCACTTTGTGGGAATGTAGGTCAGCTAACAATGCATTGTAATAGTTAATTTTGGAAAGAACCATGGCCTACACAAGAAGTTGTGTGGCATATTGTGTGGCAATATCTTTCTTGTAAACATGTGAAAATACACATTCCTGGGTTTAGAACTTTAGATTCAGAAACAGACGTCAATGGACTCTTTTCCAGACCAACATGCAGAACAAATTTGTTAACAGGTTCGTCTGGGTTCACCCAGGCTATCAGATAAGGTCTTATCTTCCTGATTGCTGATCTGTTGTCGCAGATAAACCAACGTGACTTAAAGGGACTCCAGGCAAGCTTGATGCTTTTTCTCTATGAAACTCCCCCTTGCTCGGTCTGAAGCTCTTTTCCTTTTCTTTGCATCTTCCGTCAAGTGTTTTCGCTGCTTCTTCGCTGGCTCTGCCATTATACACACGTTTGCAACAATCGCTAGTGTTTCGTTAGCCTGCCTCTGTGCTGTGGATGCAGGATGTAAACTGATCCTGCTTCGGCCGGTGGGTACGATACACTGAACTTGCAAGCGGGATATTCTTCCTACAGGCAGTAGGGGCGGGCAAGAGAGTCTTCATTCGACCTGTAATGAGTCATTTAACCATAAACCGATTTACGAAGATGAGTAATTAACACGAAAACGTTGCCTGGTGTCCCTTTAAGCCACTGAAACTGGTGGTAGGCTAGTTAGAATACACATTTTAAATTGTACAGGAAGAAAAAGGACAGGACAGGAGGGGTCAACATCTTAAAAACAGGATCTTATATACAAGGATACATGAAGTTGTCTAAAGCAATGGTTTTCAATAACTGTGCCGGGGCACACTAGTGTGCCGTGAGAGATCATCAGGTGTGCCGCAGAAAATTACCCAAATGTCACTCACTGGTCCAGAAAAGCAACTGTTGCATCAAAGAATTCATAACCACATGCTCTCATTGATTGTATGATTGCACTATTTGTGGTATGCAGACATTGTACAACGGGGGCCCCATATCCAGTATTCACAGAATCATCACATATCCAGTTCATAACAACAATTAAATTAGATATAGTAACCTACAAATGAAACAGAGGGCACTTGTTTTATTGAGCAGGTCTTGCATAAAAGCCATAATAAGGCCATATCTGTGTATTATTTGAAATTTTAACCTATAGTATGTTTATTTTTTCTTCACACAGGATGTTAGTGTGCCGTGGGACATTTTAAGTGTCAAAAGTGTGCCGTGGCACAAAAAAGGTTGAAAAACACTGGTCTAAAGCCATGTGGAAGTGTGGGTGTTTATTAAGGTAGTGTGGAGGTATGTGAAGATGTCTAAAGTGATGTTGTAATGTAGATCAAGAAGTCAGGTGGTTTGTCAGGTGGACAGGGGCTTGTGTTTCTGATGCTGAGGAGTGAGGAAGGGATTCTGAGGAGAATTGTGTGTGTGTGTGTGTGTGTGTGTGTGTGTGTGTGTGTGTGGTTAGAGTTACAGCAAGCAAACTAATCCACAGGTCCCTTGGGCTCATTAAGAAGCAATGTACTTTCATTCTTAAGAACTCATACAGTATTACCTCAGTGTGAGTGTGAGTGTGTGTGTGTGTGTGTGTGTGTGTGTGTGTGTGTCTGTAAAACAATGTAGCCATTCTGCGTGATATCGTGTTGAGTGTGAATGTATTATAGTGTTATGTACGTAATGGAGTGATGTTGGTGGTGGAGCGTGTTATGGGATGGAGCAATGCTCATGGTGAATTGTGTTATGCAAAATGAGTAGAGCGCCATGCACGTCCAGCATTAAGTTCCTGGCCAGCTGGCCTAATACTGGCCACAGGGGTCTGAGTCAGAGCATCAGACAGAGGAGGAGAGGAGGAGATCAGGAGATGAGATGAGGAGAGGAGGAGGAGATCAGGAGATGAGATGAGGAAATGAGGAGGAGATGATGAGATGAGGAGAGGAGGAGGAAATTAGGAGATGAGATGAGGAGAGGAGGAGGAAATTAGGAGATGAGATGAGGAGAGGAGGAGGAGATTAGGAGATGAGATGAGGAGAGGAGGAGGAGGAGATTAGGAGATGGAGGGGAAGATGGAGGAGACTTCACGAGGACGAGATGAGGAGGAGGTGCAGGAGACTTCACAAGGAGGAAAGGAGGAGATGAGGAGATGGAGGAGGAGATGAGGAGGGGATGGAGGAGGAGATACAGAGGACATGAAGAGGTGGAGGAGATGAGATGAGGAGGTGGTCCAGGGCTCTCACACAGGCACAGGCTGGAGGTGGTGCGTGGTAATGGGGATGGAGAAGGGCATTGGCTGTAGATGTCTCCCTGATATTAAAGAGTGTCTGATGTGTGTGTGT
>NC_063211.1:10225537-10265537 GCF_017589495.1 Alosa alosa | reverse complement strand
CTCACAAATGTGTGTGTGTCGCTGTGTGTGTGTGTGTGTGTTTGTGTGTGTGTGTGTGTGTGTTTTGGGTATTATGGATTAGACCCGCTGTACTGCCCTTTTCTTTGTGATTCTAAATCTTGGGGGCGTGCGTGTGTGTGTGTGCCATTATGTAACAGAGATGGGCTGTTGGTGGGTGTGTTTGTCCTGATTCTGTGTGTGTGTGTGAGTGTGTGTGTGTGTGGTGTGTGTGTGTGTATTTGTGTGTTTGGCCAGTACTGATGTGTGTTTACAGTGTTTTTGATATTTCATTACTGTAAACACTTTACAGATTACAGAGGGGGCCGTTGTACTGATTTACCCCCTATACGAGTAGTGGTGGGGGCAGTTATACTGATTTGACTCTACAAGGGTTGAAGTGGATGCAGTTATATGTATTTACCTTCTGTGAGAGCAGCAGTGGGGGCAGTTATATGTATTTACCTTCTGTGAGAGCAGCAGTGGGGGTAGTTATAGCTGATGGCGATGTCTTTTGACCCTATGTGTGTGTCAGCCGACATCGGAGGCGGTGAGGGGGGCGATTCAGCTTGGCATTGGCTACACGGTGGGGAACCTGACGTCCAAACCCGACAGGGACGTCCTTATGCAGGACTTCTACATGGTGGAAAGTGTCTTCCTACCCAGGTACACACACACACACACACACACACACATACATACACACGCACACACCACAACACACATACACACACACAAAACAAACACACACACACACAGTTGATTCGCACGTACTTGTCGGAACTCAAGTACTTATGATGAAGATTGTTTATGAGAATTTATACAAGATTTATGTGGTATCAATGGTTATATATCAAAGTATAATACTTGTATTATGTGTGTGTATGTATGTGTGTGTGTGTGTGTGTGTGTGTGTGTATGAGTCCAGCGAGGGCAGTAATCTGACGCCGGCCCATCACTACCCAGACTTCCGCTTTAAGACCTACGCCCCTCTGGCCTTCAGATACTTCAGAGAGCTGTTTGGGATCAAGCCTGATGACTACCTGGTCAGTGACACACACACAAACACACACACACACACACACACACACACACACACATTCTCACACTTACACAGACCCACACACAGAGAGAGAGGAAAGGCAGAAGTCCTTTGCTGTAAGGTGGACAGACTCTTACTGACTGATGCTCATGTCATCATCAGATGAAGAAACAATACACACAGAAAACACATACACACACACACACACACACACACAGTTGATCCACACATACTTATCGGAAACACACACACACCACACACCAAAACACACACACACACACAAAACAAACAGACACACACACACACACAGTTAATCCACACGTACTTGTCGGAAAAACACACACACACACACATTCTCCCACTTACACAGACCCACACACACACACACACACACACACACACACACATGCATACACACACACACACACTCACACACATGACAAAAACACATGAACTCTTGTATGAATATTGAGCTGAGCAAATCCAGAAAATGAAAGCAGATCAGTGAAGCAGGTTGGTTTTACTTGCTCAGATAGACATCTTACTGCTCACACACACACACACACACACACACACAAACAAACACACACACACACACAAACAAATACATACATTAGCATTCATACAATAACCTGCTCAACCTGCTAATTGTTTGCTCATTGCAGATGGAGTACAGATGGAGCACACAAGCACACAAGCACACACACACAGAAGCATGATCACTATGTGTGTGTTTGTGTGTGTGTGTTTGTGTGTGTGAATGAGCAGGAATTTGTATAAATATGAATGTGCTTGTGTGCACACACACACACACACACACACAGATACACACAGAAGCATGATCACTAACAGTACGTGTGTGTGTGTGTGTGTGTGTGTGTGTGTGTGTGTGTGTGTGTGTGAGAGAGAGTGTGTGTGTATGTGGTTGAGCAGGTTTTTGTAAAACATGCTAATGTGCTTGTTGGTGTGTGTGTGTTTGTGTGTGTGTGTGCTGCAGTACTCCATCTGTAATGAGCCCCTGATCGAGCTGTCCAATCCTGGGGCCAGTAGCTCTTGGTTCTACCTGACCAGCGACGACGAGTTCATCATCAAAACCGTCACGCCCAAGGAGGCCGAGTTCCTTCAGAAACTCCTGCCAGGATACTACATGGTAAAACACACACACACACACACACACACACATACACACACACACACACACACACACACACACACACACACACACACACACACACACTCACACACATACACACACACACACACACACACACACGCACGCACGCACACACACACACACTTTGCCTAACACAGATGATCTGAGTGCAGGCAGACAATGTACACTGTTGTGAGTTGTTGTGTCACTGAGGGCTGCTGATGTCTGTCCCATGTGGGATGTTGTGGGTGTTATCTTTCTAGCGTGGGTGGTTGGCTAATTCTGCAGAAGCTGTACAAGTGAGATAGCTTCAGTTTGTATAGATCTATATGTGTGTGCCGGTATGGCTCCAAGTGTATGTCCATCAGATGAATGACTGTGTTTGTGCATATAATGAGATGGTTGTGTATGCATGAGCATATATTAAATGGCTTCGTATATGGGAGTTGGCTGTGTATATTTGTATATGTGAAATTGTCTGTATATGTGAGATTGGCTGTATGTGTGTAACGTGTGTATACAGTTAAGAACAAAATTATTCATACCTCTGGCAAATATTGATTTAATGTTGATTTTCTCTTAACCAATATGTTTGTTCTGACTGAAAATGACACTGCCACATGCCAATATGTTGTAAGACAATGTGGCAGAAACATGGAATCAAAAAAATAGGCGTTTTTACCTTTTTTTTTTTTTAAATGGCGTGTCCACAATTATTCATACCCTTTTAAAATAATCACTGGAAACATCTTTATTTGCAATCAAAGCTCTCAAAATGGTTCTTATAATATGTACCAAGCTGCTCCATGCCTCCACAATGATTATAGACTGCACCTTTTTAGCTGCAATCTGGGTTTTGAGGCAGGAACGATTATTTGCCATCACTCTGGCCGTATACTCACTTTTTTGACGGATTGAGGTCTGGACTCTGGCTGGGCCACTCTAAAATATGACATTGTTCTCTGTTAACCATGTCTTGACTTGTTTGGCTGTATGTTTTGGATCATTGTATGGTTTAATGGTCCAATGACACCTATTGGGACAGGTCTCTTTGCACACTGCCGGATCTTTTCCTCCAGAATCTCAGTGTAGCCTCTTGCTTTAGTGTTACCGTTGACTTTGAGAAGGTCACCAGGTCCCTCTGGTTGAAAAACATCCCAAAAGAAAACTTTTCTAAATCCCACAATTGAAATTTGAGAGCTGTGAATGCAAATAAAGATGTTTCCATTGATCATTAAAAAAGGGCATGAATAATTTTGGACACGCCATTTTTCCTAAAAAAATTAAAAAAGATGAAAATGCTTCTTTTTTTGATTCCATGTTTCTACCACATTGTCTTACAACCTTTTGATATGTGGCAGTGCCATTTTCAGTCAGAACAAACATATTGATAAAGAGAAAATCAACATTGAATCAATATTTGCCAGGGGTATGAATAATTTTGTTCTTAACTGTATGTGAGATTGGCTCTATGTGTGTATATGTGAGATTGTTACATGAGATTGACTGTATGTGTGTTTATGTGAGATTGGCTGTATCTGTGTATATGTGGGTATGTGTGTGTATATGTTGGCTGTATGTGGGGATATATGTGAGATTGGCTATACTATAAGAAATGGCTGCAGTGTAGAATAAAAATGTCTTTTCCATCAGAACCTGAACCAGAACCCTCGCACACTGCTGCCCAAGTTCTACGGGCTTTACTGCGTCCAGTGTGCAGGGGTCAACATCCGAGTGGTTGTCATGAACAATGTGTTGCCACGGGCAATGAAGATGCACTACAAGTATGACCTGAAGGGGTCCACCTACAAGCGGCGCGCCTCACGGAAGGAACGAACCAAAAGCTCGCCCACCTTTAAGGACCTGGACTTCCAAGAGATGATGCACGAAGGGCTTTTCTTCGACCCCGAGACACACAGTGCCCTCATGAAGACACTGGAGAGAGACTGCAGGGTGAGACGCACACGCACACACAGATGGTAATTTTCCCAGTATCACAGATATCTGGTCACTCAGTCAGGACGGTGGTCAATCAAGAAAATGGCTTTATTCTTTCAATGATGCGCATCAAGGGAGAGAGACAAGCTTCACCAAGAGTATTAACCCATATCTCTAACTAAAACAAGGAATATTCTAAATTTAAGTAGTTACAAACAAAGGGGGTGTGACCTCTTGTTCTAATTCTGTATGAATATGGAGTAGACGTATTGGTCAGAAGGGCAGGTCCTCCTGGAGGGTCGTTAATCAGAAGGACCCCGCCTTGCACCAAATGTTAGCAGCCATACTGGACAATGGGAAGGTGTGAAAGCCCACCCCCCATTCCTCCACACATATCTACAGACAAAAGACTCACACCTGAAAGTAAGCAGAGGTGTCTAGAAAGTCCTCCACTCAATTGTAAACCTAGCCTGGCTAACGTCAGACCTCATCTCATTGAGATGGGGTCTGGGAACTAGACATTCATTTTCTCGTATTTGAAACGTGGTTTATGAATGCCCAGACCCGTTTATTGGGCGCTACGAATGTCTATCAAATGCGTCTGTATGTAGCTCATAATGGCTTCGGTGTGTCGTCATCGTCCTGCTGCCCTCCCTCCGTTCTATGATTGGTTCCTTGGTTGAGGTGAAAACGAAGTCCATAGAATCCAGGCCGCCTAGCAGCGTGAATAAAATCGCCCGCATAAGGCAGCATAGGAAAACCCAGGCTATGTAAACCTAAAACTACAGAATTTATAGACCCTTTCAAGAGAGTTCCATTATCAACATCATAGTTGGCCCCACAAGACTTCCGTTTTAACATTCCATATGTTATCTTAATGCAGAGGAAGTAGATTGGGGCCCAAATAGAACGTTCAAGCATTGTTTTTGTTTTTATTGTTGAAAAGGTCTATAGACCAGAGATACGAATGGGTACAAAATCAAGAATGAACAAACGGAATACACAGTATGTGCATATACTGGAATGAGTTTGATTCACAACTCTTTCAACACATGCGCACACCCACACACACACACACACACACACACACTCACATACACACACACACAGAGAGCACCCTCATGAAGACACAGCAGAGAGATTGCAGGGTGAGACACAGACTCACACACACAAACACACTCTCACACACACACACACACACACACACACACACACACAGACAGGGAAAGATACAGTAAGCGCCGTAACTAGAGGTAGCATAGCAGTGTAAGCCACATGGAGCCGCACATGCAGAGAGACGCCCACACACACACACACACACACAGGAATCGAGAACCTCCAACCCAAACTGCTGAGTCAGAACAGCATTACGTAAACAAGACAAACCAGAGTTCTGCTGATTAGCCCGATTACGATTAGGGAACTCTGGGTCATGTGTTAGTGAGGCTGATCGGTGAGCAGGGGAACTTAGGGCCCTTTGTGAGAAGATTAGCCTCTGAGCTGAAAAACACACACACCATCTCACGCTGTACCTTTTTTGCTGAAAAACACACACCGTCTCACGGCGTACCTCTGAGGTGAAACACACATCGTCTCATGGTGTGCCTGCTAAAGAGCTTAGTGGCTAGACGCAGCGATGATGATTACAACACCAGCGGTGTTGAAGGCACTCATACACACACACACACACACACACACACACACACACACAAACATACACATACACCACCGCTACCACAGTCATACACACACATACAGATACACCACCGCTACCACAGGCATACATACATACACTCACACACACACACACATACACACACATAGACATACACACACATACAGATACACCACCGCTACCACAGGCATACATACACTCACACACACACACACACACACACACATACATACACACACATACATATACACCATCGCTACCACAGGCAAACACATACTCAAACATACACAGACACACACACATCATTAGCAGCAGCAGAGGCACTCACACACACACACACACACACCTGACCTGCACTGGAGGTTCTCCCTACACACACACACACACACACACACACAGAGGACCGAACAGGACAGGATGATGATGCTGCTTCAAGATGGACAGTAGTAGGGACAGCAGGCTGTCTGAGGTAGCTATACTTTTTGGAAGAGGAAATAAACTGCATGAATTCAGTTGAGTCATGGTCATTCTGCTGAGTCATGGTCAGAGTGACTATTAGGTGATTATTATGTGACCTCATAAGCCATAAATGTTGTATAGCTCCCCCTGCTGGGCAGAAGTAGGATAGGTCTGATGGAGGAAGGTCTGTTACAGTAACTACTGGGGTGTTTGACTGACTGAGTGTGTGTGTGTGTGTGTGTATCTGTGTGTGTTTGTGTGTGTGTGTGTATGTATACGTGTATGTATGCATGTGTGTGTGTGTGTGTGTGTAGGTTCTGGAGAGCTTTAAGATCATGGACTACAGCCTACTGCTGGGGGTGCATGTTCAGGAGAGAGGCCTAAGGGACCGTGGGGGGCGCGGGGACAGCAAGAGGCAGAAGGTCCTCTACTCCACCGCGCTCGAGTCCATCCAGGGGGACAACAAATCTGCCAAACCAGTGCCCGACGACGACGACACGTGAGATACACACACACACACACACACACACAAGCACCACTCCTGCTCTCTAGTATTGCTACTCCTGCCACAGTACCAGCTAACATTGTGTGTGTGTGTGTGTGTGTGTGTGTGTGTGTGTGTGTGTGTGTGTGTGTGTGTATGCGTGTGTGTGCGCGTGTGTGCGCATGTTTGTTTCAGGTTGGGGGGTATTCCAGCCAAACACAAAGATGAGAAGATGCTCATTTTCTTGGGAATCATCGATATTCTGCAGTCCTACAGGTCTGACATCATACACACACACACACGTATGTGTGTTTGAGAGAGAGTTGATACACCTCACACACGCAATGAATGTATGAGTTGATGTATGATTGAGAACACAGCAGCATTCATGATTCCTGATTTCCTTTAGATTCATCAAGAAAGTGGAACACTCCTGGAAAGCACTTGTGCATGATGGGGTGAGTCTAGAGAGTGTGTGTGTGTGTGTGTGTGTGCCTTTTGGACAGAGTTTATATAAGCATGTAAGCATGCAATTATAGATCATATATGTCTCTCTCTCTATTTCTTTTTTTTTTTTTATGTGTGTGTGTGTGTATGTGTTTGTGTGTGTGTTTGTGTGTCCCAGGACACCATCTCTGTGCACAGGCCGAGCTTCTATGCTGACAGATTTCTGAAGTTCATGGGCAGTACAGTTTTCAAGAAGATCCACCGTGAGTAGAGTGTCAAACAAACACACACACACACGCACACACACCTTCCTTGTTACTCCTATCTCTTTATCTCTCTCTCCCTCTCACTCCTCCCTCTCCCAGTGTCTCTATCTCTCTCCCTCTCTCTTCTCTCTTCCTCTCTCTTCTCTCTCTATTCTCTCTTTCTATCTCTCTCCCTCTCTCTTCTCTCTCTAATGCATCTTTCTCTTTAACTTCCTGCCCTTCCATTTCTCTCTTTCTAACTCTTCTCTCTCTTGGTTCACCCTGCACCCCCCACCCCCCCTCTCCTCTCCCTCTCTCTCTCTGTTAGCCCTGCATGGGATGTCTCTGTCTATCTTAAACCCTCTTTCTCTCTAACTCCCATCTCTCTCTCTCCCTCTCTCTCTGTTAGCTCTGCGTGGGATGTCGTCTCGGCGGAAGCGCTCTCTGCAGGCCCAGCGTTCAGCCTCCCAGGAGCTGCTGTCCCCCCTGGCGGAGCAGAAGGACGAGAGGAAGACTCAGAGCCTGGCCAGCCTGGACAACGCAGGTCAGACACCTCCCATAATGCACTGCACACCCAACACACACATCAGAACATGTGTCAGCAGATGAAGATGGTCATGTGATCTATCTGGCTCTTTGTGGACTTCACACGCCGTGTGTGTGTGTGTGTGTGTTTGTGTGTGTGTGTGTGTGTGTGTGTGTGTGTGTGTGTGTGTGTGTGTGTGTGTGTGTGTGAGTGCGTGTAGACATGTCCTGTGGAGTGCAGCCTGACGTGGTTCCATCTCTGACTGGCCTGAGTGATGTGTGTTCAGCCCTCTCCACCTGCTCCCTGGGCTCCAGAGCTGAAGCAGACACAGAGAGCAGGTATGGTTGTGTGTCTGAGTGTGTGTGTGTGTGTGTGTGTGTGTGTGTTTGTGAGTGTATAGTATTTTGTGTGTGTGTGTGTATGTGTATGTGTGTGAGTGTATTGTATTTGTATGTGTGTTTGTGTGCGTGATAGCCATGCTCTGTGTCCTGCAAAAACATATCTTCCTGTCTGTTGGCATGGCGACCACAGGGACAACGAGCGCCGCATGTCCAGTGCCACGCTGGTGCTAGGAGCCACACCCCTATCCCAGGACCTGGTCTCCGCCCCCTCCTCCCCCTCCTCTGACTCCGAGCTGGACGTTTACCTGGTGAGTCACCTAGAGGTCACCTAGAGGTCAAGGATCAGTGGTCAGGGCTCCATTCGGGGGCATGCTCAGTGCTCCACTCAGGAGAGCACCTAGAACACACAGATTGGCTCAGGAACAAGTGCCACCGATCTGTGTGCCCTGTTTGAATTTCCCTTTGGGATTATTAAAGTTTCTATCTATCTATTTCATCAGTATAATGAAAAAACAGCAGGAAAAGCCTGAGGAAACACACTGTCCAGACAGAGCATGGACCACATTTAGAGTCGACACATAAAGAACATGTGGGTAAAATCTTTGTTGAACTAAATAAGCAGTGTTGGAAAGGCTATGAAGTCAAAGTCCAGTGCAGTCCAGAGTGTGTGAGGGCCAAATCAAAAGGTGTGTGTGTGTGTGTGTGTTAGGGATGCAACGGTACAGTGTGCCCACGGTTCGATATACGTCACGGTTTGTGGGCCATGATAACGATACGGTTTCGGTTTTTTAATATGAACTGTAGTCAATGGTGAAAGAAAAATAATTTTCTGGTCCTAAGTTTCATAGAATTTAAAAGTTGCGTTGCTTCCTAAATTTACATGCAGGGTCATTACTGATATTGTTGAACTGTCTAGGCGTAGCCTGTGACATTGTAATATTTTTTTCCATCGTGACGGAATCCTGAGGCAGTAACCAAATACACCCGTGAATGTGAATCTCCAGCTTTTATTACTATATACAAGGAACAAGGAACAAGGAAGTTTATTGTCACATGCATATAGTTACTGGAAGTAAGAAATGGGAGATATTAAGCAAGTTTTTGGTGCTATAAGGACGATGCCAAGCTAAGGACGATGCCAAGCTACTTCCTAGTTTCACTTAAAGTTCCTAGTTTTATTAAAACTGCTTACTATGGTCAGAGAATGTCTAATAAGGGGAGAACTGCCACTCTCGGAAAACTTACGGTTTCTGAACTGGTTGCAGTTCCTACTGTGGTTCCACATGAGGGCGCCCCTCCACGAGTGCAGAATGAATGGAGGTCTATGGAGCTGTACCCCTCAAAATCCACTTTTCTCGGGATATAATTTTTTCCCAAGTAATTTGAATATTGTATTCGAAAGGGGAGGCAAAGAAAATACTCTTCGTTGAGTATTATATTTTTTGAAGTCACTTAATTGTTCTAAAAAGCCTTTCAAACGTGTCAATGACATCATTCATTAGCACAATGCTAGCGTGTTATGGGCAACAACAACCCAACCTGTAAGAAATCAAAAGGACATAAGCACTCGTTCTTTCAACTTTTGACCTATAACCCATGTTGAAGTTACACAAACTACAATCAAATCTGAGATTTGTCAACGACAATCAGGTGAAAGAGACCAATTTAGCTGTCTAGCTCCATTGACTCCCATTCATTTTGCACTTATGGCGATCGCCCCCAGTGGAACTTTGGTGGAACTGCAACCAAAATTCGGTACAATGGGACTTAATACGGAGTGGCCAGGCTCTCCGTAGACGGGCCCTGCTATGGTTAAGCAAGAAGGAAAATGTCTCGGGCGGGTGTTTCTATCTGTAGTGTTAATTTAGTGATAATTACCTTGCCTATTTGTAATGAGAGTGAGATTCACCTCTTGTGTTGTGGCAAGGGAGGCCGCTGTGGATAAGTGACGTCAAGTCGGATACCTCGGGGCACAAGACTTCCGCACGAGTCTCCGAGCAAAAAATCCAACCGGACATTGCGTTCAAGTAATTTTTCCTCTATCGGAGGTCGGAATTTCTCAATATCCGACGTGGCATGAAGGCACTATAAGCTCCAGTCCATTCACGTTGGAGCAGTCAGCTGTTGTTTGTCGAACCCATTTGCATACAGAGCGCATTAACCTATCGGAGCTTTGCTACATTAGCAGAGAAGCACTGATAGGCTGCAGAGGTGAGAGGGCCCATGTCCTAGTTCTCTGGAGGTGTTTTGTGAATGTCTAACGTTTGTGTAGTTTGCAGCACAATGAGAAACGTTTGCAAATCATTAATGACAGATCTACCGACTTATCGCGGTTCACGTCTGCCTTCGAACCGTGGGGGGGGCATATCATTTGGTACTATAGTATACCATATACCGTGGGGAGCATATCGTTCGGTACGATAATATACCGTATACCGTTGCACCCCTAGTGTGTGTGTAGTTGTGTGACATCAAGGTAAAGTCACCAGACAAAAAAGGTGTATGACCTGTATATGAAGTGCATATTGTTACACATATTGGGTGCAAATATGTGTCTGTGTGTGTGTGTTTTATCTTAAGTTCTGGTTTGTTTTTGTCTCTCAGTGAGGGGCCTTGTTGGTGGAGTCACCAGGATGATGTCACCCAGAGAAACTGAGTGATGTCTGGCCCTCTTGAGCTTGTTTCCCCCACAGTGCCCTCTGCTGGACAGAGTCAGTGCTGACAATTGAGCCTCCTGTACTCTCCCCTACTGCTGCTACCTGAGGAGACCAGGCATCACCAGATGAATCCTCAGCGACCCCACATCAGAGCATCAGACTGTTATTAGGCATCACCAGACGAGTTCAGAGCATCAGACTGTTATCAGACGTCGGATCATACTATACTTATACTTAGGCATCACCAGACGAGTTTAGAGCATTAGACTGTTATCAGACGTCGGATGAAAAGCACTGGTCACTCTTCCCTGATTGCAACTGGCCCTTCCCTTTTTAAGCCACTCCCCTATGGCCCTCACCTTTGAGTGAGTGTGTGTATGTGTGTTAGAGACAAAGTGAAAGAGAGAGAGAGAGAGAGAGAGAGTGTGTGTTTACACAAGTGCGAGTTTTGAGTGTGTGTGAAGGATGTGTTTAAGTTAAATTATGTTTCCTGAGTCATCTAGAATGTAACAAGTGATCTAGAATGTAAATAATGTTTTATAGAAAGCTATGAGATAAATATAATTTAGTTCTTATGCGTGTAGATATAATATGGAAAAAAGGTGTTTCTAACTCAATGACTGGCTGAGGACCACCCCTGTGATGGTAGTGTGTGTGTGTGTGTGTGTGTGTGTGTGTGTGTGTGTGTGTGTGTGTGTGTGTGTGTGTGTGTGTATGTGTGATGATGATGATGATGATGATGAGTGGGGGTGAGGGTCCTTTAGAAGGTCCAGTCAACATAGATTGAGTCTTAATCATGTAGCCTACCTATTCCAAATAAGTGATGTTTGGGAGGAGGACATATTTATCCATATCAATCAGTCATATGTGCCATCAGTAAGTTATGATATTTTAATAAAACTATGAGAAGTTATTTGTGTCCGAGTTGTGTGTGATCGAAGACACTACCAGTAGGTGGAGCCTTACTATTGTTTCACAAATGTATGCAGTTCAACAGAAGGACAACTCTTCAAGTATTACTAAGAAATACACACACAGTATATTGTACTCTATGTGTGTCTTACTCCACTCCTGCTCAGTTTCACCACACATCCAATATGCTATGTGTAGTTTAATTACACATCTAATAAGCTATATGTGGAGTTTAATTACACATCCAATAAGCTATATGGAGTTTAATTACACACATACAATAACAGTACATTAATTTAGCAGACACACTTACACACACACACAGAATGTGTGTCTGCTAAATAAATAAATGTAAACATACAACATGGCGGAATCCAACTGTGCCCTGGTGCCTTAAGCCTATGGTAGGCCTACGCTCCCGCGTCTGCGTCCGGCACTGGTGGTGGCCTGGGGTTATTGTGGGGGTGTGTAGGGGTAAGATCACCTGCTGTTTGACTTCACTGGTCGACCTACCCAACCGCCCCCCTAGTCTCCAAACAAACCAGGGGGGGCACATAGGACGCAAAAAGGCAGGTCCAATGTGAGAGGATATCCTCAATGAAAGCCATATTCCTCCCGTGTGTGATGAAACAGAGTTTAACTGTCAGAGAGCGGGAAGGTGAGGAAATATGTGGAGCTGCGATTGGCCAGTCCGCTATGCGTGGCATGACCGTATACTGGTTAATCATAAACAAACATGAGCGAGCACAACGTGGGAGTCTGACATTAACTGAGCCCTGTTTTAGTTTCGGTGTGACCTACTCTCCAGTACTGTCATAACTCCGCCATTCTCTCGACCTCCGTCACGTGATCCACTGCGACTAGGTTTTTTCTTACTCACCTGCAGTTTCAGGAACACGCCCATAGTCTACCTGTAGAATCAGGAAGTTTGCCTCCGAGTAACATTCTTGTGTCTGATCGCAAATATTAAGCACATTTGGACTTCTTAGCCTATTTCCTGTGTCACACTAACCAGGATAGACAAGAACCAGACATCAAGGACCTGTTGGGTAAGTTCGCTACTCATTCTCCTGGCCCGTAGTAGGCCTAATAGCAGAATTGTGTTTATAGTTTCGGTTGGCCATTGTTCTCGCATGGTTTTTAGATTAGACAGAACAATTGTTTACGGCATATAACAAAGGGCCTGGAACTGCCCTTCAAACTGTCTAATAATGGCTCTAACCGCTGCTAGTAGTCCTAAACTGACGTGCACATGTTATATTTTTAATATAATTACATTTCAGCGCACGTTACGTAGCCAGGTTCGACATTCACACCTGTAGCTCTACAGCGCCCAGGGTGACATTCACACATATAGCGCATTCCTGGCATGCATTTGTCCAGAGTGTTGTAAGCGTAAAAACAGATCAGAAAGGTCTACCGAGAGTCCAGTCTTGACGATGTGCATTGTGGGCGTTATGAGCGGCTGAGTGGACCCAGTTCACTAAGGCCAGTGAGAGGTTCACGCCAGTTTTCAACAATCACTGTGTGTGTGTGTGTGTGTGTGTGTGTGTGTGTGTGTGTGTGTGTGTGTGCGTGTGAGTGCAAAGGTGATGTGTCAGGAGTTGTCACATCCTTAACCCTTAAAGGAGTAATGTTGGGAAATTAACATTCTAAAGAATATCTGGGTTCATTGAATTCAACATAGAATTTTAGAACCTTCAATTGTTGCGGAACTTAGAATGTTCAAAAACCTACACCTTTAAGGGTTACAGGATGAATGCCCTTGTTGTGGTGGCTGCACCCTTTTCTTTGTGTCTGATGTCACTTCCTCTGTGGAGAAGGTCTGATCAGCATGTAAAGGCAGATCTTAGAACAACCTCACATCTTTCTTCTGAGAAAACTGTATGCGTGCTAAGACATGCTTTCACTCTGTTCTGTCTCTTAAAATTCTGTGTTTTTGTGTGTGTCTGGTAAGTGTTCATCTAGGCTACGTGTGTGTGTTGTGTATCTCATATGTGTGTGTGGATTGGTATGTTGGGTGAGTGTTTATGTGAGTTCTGTTGAATAAGTGTGTTTGGTATGTTAGATGTATGTGTGTATGTACGGTATGTGAGTTCTGTTGGATGTTGTGTGTGTGTGTGCGTGTGTAAGCGCAAAATATAGTCCATGCTGCTAGCCTAAGAAGGAGATTCCTACATAAATCATACAATGTCAGATATGTGACCCTGTGTGTGTGTGTGTGTGTGTGTGTGTGTGTGTTGTGTGCTTGTTCCACACGTGGCAGAAACAGCAGGATTACAATGAATCAAACTGCTTATGTAAAAGCATTAAGAGACAGTCACAAACACACAGAAGAACTATACTGTACACAGCAAACACACACACACACACACACACACACACACACACACACACACACACACACACACACACACACACATTTTCACGTGCCTGCTAAGCTCATAACTCTCATGTTTTCAGATGGCAGCATATCCCATGAAATCTGCAGCCTGAGTGTCATTTCTGCCACTAAGACATGTGGGGGAGTGGTGCTGCATCATCACACACACACACAAACACACACACACACACACACACACACACACACACACACACACACACACAGAAGTATCTATGATGGTTTTCAACCAAAACACTCTCACTGCAGTGTGGATAATCATCCTCAACCAAAATACACTCTCTACCACATGTGATGTATCATCGTCAAACCAACTCTCTCTCAAAAGTCTGCTCCCACCCACTTATTTGCTCTCATAAAGGCTTATGGGTCATTCCATGTGAAAACGGCCAATATCGGGGTATCATGTACATGACACCGCTCAGATTTTGCTGAAAAGCGGTGAATATATGCCTTATGTTACCAAACAAAGGAATCTGAAGTTTCAGGTCAATATCTCAAATGGTTTGCCTGTGGCGTCCATTTGAATTTCGGGTGCCACGGCCCTAATTGACACATTGGAATTTCACATTTCATCTTTTGCCATTTTTGGAAGCCTATAGCGTCTGTTCTAATAGTGGTAGAGGGCTTGAAACTGGCGTGGTAGTTCATTGTAGCCTGTACTACACAATTCTGGAGACAGAATCAACATTCCTTACTGTTTGGGTGAGAGGTGGGTCACCAAAGTCCTAAAAAATGTTGACGGCATGTGTGATTTTTCACGTTTTGGGTGGCCCTAGCACCACAATTAATGATCATATTTATTCTAAACAGGATTATTTGTTATATGTGGGAACCTTGCTCTTGCCAAAATTAATTTGAAGGGTATGGTACCACTGGTGGGGGTTTTATAGGGGTCCAAAAACCCTCTCCGGCAGAGGTGACTCTTGGAACCGCATATTTGGACCCCCAAATGACCATGTGGGCACTTTCTGGGATTTATACCAGATAAAGATACATATTTGTTCTTTCTTTTAATTAAATAAAATGTTTGACTATGAAGCTCCATAATATGGATTTTATTCTTCATAATGCACCATTTTGGACATTGTTTCCAGAAGTCTGGAATGTAGATCAGAGAGAATTTAGTGATGATAAAGCATGAAAATAGTGGAAATAACTTAGTATTATCCTCAGTGATGGCAAACGATTAAATACTGAGACTGTCACGGATTAACCCCTTATCTCCCATGAAAGAGACCTGCCATCTCAATAGAGCTACGGAAGCTCTTCTTAACGCAGTGCTCGGTGTTATGTACATTATTAGAGTCTTGTGACGCTGGCACAGAGACTTCTGTGTTACAGTTACAGTGAATCCTATGTAAAGGTTTGAAAGGAACTTCAGCTTCAGACTTTCTCTTGGGAAACTGTTAGGCCTATTCATCTTCTCTAATGTAGCTGGCTAGACCATGTCATTGCCACACACACAAGTGGGGGCAGAATTGGAAATGTGTCATAGAGTGACAATGCATTGGTTGATTTGGTTAAAAAGTCACAGGTTAGGTTATTGGTTATTATTGTAAAGATGCTATTCATAAATAATGAGCTGTAAAGTAACTCAGACTAACAAAAACAATTTTTTAAAGGATATCGACTAATTATCGTTATCGTCAAAATCACAAAAAATATCGAGATATAAAACACTCACACAAACACACCCTTCTGTACATTAAAACACTTACACAAACACACCCTTACTCCCCCTCTTTGTCTATATGCCAGCCCCTACTGGAACCTTTCCCCAATAGAATCTTCCCCTTTCTGACTTGCATGAACTCAGGTCAGTGAGGCCTGCAGGCCATTAATAGCAAATGGAAGTACAAAACTATATCCAATAGAACACAAGTTGATGCAAAGGTCTATCACAACATTAGATAATAATATGTGTGCTACTATGGATTTATAACAAGTTATAATGCAGCGGTCATTTTTGACTGGTAACACAAAACTAGTAAACATAAAATAAACACAACAGGAGGGTTAGTATAGTGGAGCATCTTCTGTTAACACACACACACACTTGCGGGTGGAGCGGAGCGTCTTCTACTAACACACACACACACAATCGTTTCAGCAGAGCATCTTCTGGTAACAGACACACACACAATCACACATGTTAGTGTAGCAGTGCCTCTTCTAGACCACTCTCATCCACTCATGTTTGTATAGTGGAACATCCTCTACAAACACACGCACACACACACACACGTTAGTGTAGGGGAGTATCTCCTGCCAACACACACACAAACCACACACACACGTTGGTGTAGGGGAGTTTCTCCTGCCAACACACACAGCATTGTGTCTGTTTGTCTGTTTGTAGTGGTGGGTCTCTGCAGTGTGTTGGTTAGAAAGACCACAGCCTGACAGTGAGATAAAAATGTAGAATGTCATTTTCAATAATCCCCCACTTCAGCAGCTGTGCTCCTGATCAAAGTTGCAGAGTTATCAATAAGAGTGAGTTTGGCCTCAAGCCCAGATTACGCAAGCCTGAGTCAAACGACGCAACAGGGAGGTTGGAGGTTGTTTTTGGCGGCGGAGGATTTAGAAAAAGATGATTAAAGCTTTGGGAGGAGCTGCACAGTTTTGCTTTCTTGAGTTGAATGTGGTGGCAAGCTAGCCTGGAGGACCAGACCCAATCTGATAGATTAAGGGTCTGGCCACGAATAATGTAATGACCCACTTGAGGGGCGGCAAGCACGCATTTGAAAATCTCAAGCACGCATTTGAAAATCCCACTGCACGCATTTGGATAACGATATACGATCAATGTTAACTGACTGATTTCAGACATCGACGCAGTTGGATAACACTACGTCCGTCATCTGTTTAGCTCGCCTCTGGCCCGCCTATATCAGATACACAGATATGATTGGTTCCCCGCGATGCAAGGGGCAAAAGTTACGTGCATCATTACTCGTTGAGCACATGCTTCTGCGAGATCGTTTCTTTGTTGCCATAGAAACGACCCATTCTCTTCCAAGTTGGTTTGTCATCAGTGAAGGGCCGCAGGTACATCCTCTCCAGACCCTGCTCAGACCCGTACCCTACTGTTCTTCTATTAGTCCCTAACTACATAAGAACCCTACAGTTCTCTTAACAATCCCTACAACTCTACTGTTTTCTGATCAGCCCCAAACTAGAATCATACAGTTTAGCACAGCTATGTCCCTTCCCAGATCAATTGTGTATTCAGAGTATGGTGCATTACTGCTGATTGTGTGTGTGTGTGTGTGTGTGTGTGTGTGTGTGTTTGTCTGTTTGTACATGAGTATTTGTGTATGTGTGTGTGTTTGTATCTGTTTGTGTGTGTGTGTGTGTGTGTGTGTGTGTGTGTGTGTGTGTTTAGAGCGGTTTATTTTGGGTAGAGGCACTCTGAGTGGCATCTTTGGGAGAGAAATCTGTTGGCCTCTGGCTCATTCCACAGATCCCTAATCCAGATGTGCAATCTGTTGGAGCAATGCACACGCACACACACACACACACACACACACACACACACACACACACACACACACACACTGATAGGCAGACATACAGACAGACAGACACACACAACTTGTATTCAGATATTTATGTACATACTGTCAAAACACACACACACTCACACAGCCCAGCCAAATGCAAATATCACCCACACTCTCACATTAAAACACATACCGGTGTTAAAACACATACACTTCAAAAGTTTGGAGACACTTTTTCCATTCCACTCCATATAGACAGAATACCAGCTGTGATGATTTGCATTGTGTCTCCAAACTTTTGACTGGTAGTGTACATATACTTACACACACAAGTGACCACACACACTTACACACTAAAATACATGCATGTGAACAAACAAGAAACCAACATACAAGACAACAGATATAAAAAACAGGAGAAGAGTAGATACTTTTCCTCGGGTCCACATACTACATATAACAAACAAAAAATCAACATACAAGACAACAGATATGAAAACAAACAAAAGAAAGACAGGAAAATAATAAATAACAAAACCATCAACACACAAAAACAGACAACAACAACAACAACAAAAGATAAGGTGACAAAAAGGGAAAAAAATAAATGAGTAAACAAAAGTAAAATTCAGTAGTACATACTAGGATTCAGCCATGTCTCTTTACTTGTTTTTTGAACCTAGCTTTATTCTGAATTTTTGATATATGATCTGGGAGGGAGTTCCATTCAACCATTGCTCTACATAGTACTGTGCGTTGCTTTGAGTTTGTTTTGATTGTTGGAATTGTGTAGTTACCACTAGTGGCATGTCTGGTAGGGTATGTGTGCACATTAGCACTAAGTGTGAGCTGCCTAAACAAACAGTCGGATTTGGTTAATGTATTAATGTTTTTTATGAAGGAAAGAAGGGATGCTTTCAACCTCACATCAATTGTTAGCCAGGAGAGTTGGTCATGCATGTTATTTATGTTGGCTCTCTGAGTGCATTTAAGGGCAAGCCTAGCTGCTCTATTTTGTACCCGATTCATTTTTGTGGTACCTGACCAGACCACCGAGCTGTAGTCTAGGTGTGACCGTACAAGGGTCTGCAGGACCTGTATGGTCAGATGAGGTGTTAAAAAAGAAGAGCATCTCTTGACTACAGATATATTCCTCCCCATCTTTTGCGCCAGTAAATCTATATGTCTTGACCATGATAATTTACAGTCTAAAGTTACCCCCAGAAGCTTTGTTTCTTGTACTTGCTCAACAGCAACATTGTTCAGTACCAGATTCAGCTGAGGTTTAGAGCTTAATGAGTGTTTTGTTCCAAATACAATGCTCTTAGTTTTCGATATGTTCAGGACAAGTTTGTTATCAGAGATCCATGTGAGAACCTCCTGCAACTCTTTGTTGAGGGCTGATGTGATTTCCTCAACTGTTTGTGCAGCCATATAGAGTGTTGTATCATCTGCATACAAAGACACACAGGCTTTTTTGCAAACAAGTGGGAGATCATTTGTAAAAATAGAGAAGAGCAGTGGTCCTAGTGAAGAGCCCTGCGGAATCCCACATTGTATATGCCGTGCCTTTGAGAGACTTCCATTAAAGAAAACTTTCTGTGTCCTATTGGTTAGGTAACTTTCCATGCTATGGCAGATGGAGTAAAGCCTGTGTGGTCGATCACATCAAAGGCAGCACTAAAGTCTAATAGTACTGCTCCTACAATATTCTGTTTATCAATGTTTTTTAACCAATCATCTGTCATTTGCGTGAGTGCTGTGGAGGTTGAGTGTCCTTCCCTGTAAGCATGCTGGTAGTTGTTTGTCAAGTTGTTCAATGAGAAGTAGCATTGTATCTGATTAAATACAATTTTTTCCAGCAATTTGCTTAAAACAGGTAACAAGCTGATTGGACGGCTATTTGAGCCAGTGAAGGCAGCACAAGTATTTTTAGGTAGAGGGATTACCTTAGCCTCTTTCCAGATTTGAGGGCACATATTGCTGTCAAGACTAAGATTAAAGATGTAGCATACAGGAGTGGCAATATAGTCTGCTACGATATTCAATAACTTCCCATCCAGGTTATCAATGCCTGGTGGTTTCTCATTATTGATAGACAATAAAAGTTTTTTTCACCTCTTCTATAGTCACTTTGCAGAATTCAAAAGCAAAGTTCAAAATTCATTGACCATGAGAAGGTGCTGTGGTAGAGTGTGTGCAATAGTGGCAGTGTAAAAGTAAATAGTGCAGGGATTGAACAGTGCAAATACTTTGCTTGTTATTAAATATTAACTATGGCTATGAGAAGACAAGAATGTAAACATAATAGAATTGCTTAACAAACAGGAAAAATAATATAGTATAGTATAGTATAGTATATATACTCTTTTGATCCCGTGAGGGAAATTTGGTCTCTGCATTTATCCCAATCCGTGAATTAGTGAAACACACTCAGCACACCAGTGAACACACAGTGAGGTGAAGCACACACTAATCCCGGCGCAGTGAGCTGCCTGCTACGACAGCAGCGCTCGGGGAGCAGTGAGGGGTTAAGTCCAAAGCGCTAACCAGTAGGCCACGGCTGCCCCACAATATACTTAAAGAACAAAAAAAAACAGGGAATAGGTTGTAAGGTGTATATGTTATGACCACAATCCAGAGTATGTAGACGGGCTAATATAACCTGTTAAACAGTCAGGTGGACAGCAGGCAAAGTGATATGATGGCAGGGGCTGAGAGAGACAGGCTCATGCTGAAAAGTCCATTTCTCCCCTCCCCTTTTGTGTGACATTGAAGAGTTTGATGTCCCTGGGGACAAAGGACCTCCTCAACCTGTCTGTTGAGTATGACAGTGACAGAAGTCTGCCACTGAACATGCTCCTCTGTTTATTGAGCGTGCTGTGTAGTAGGTGGCGGATGATCGCCAGCATTCTACTCATGGTCCGTTTCTCTGAGGTTGTTGTGAGTGACTCCAGCTGAATGCTTGTGAGAGTCAGCTTTCCTTACCAGCCTGTTCAGTTGCCCTTTAAGTTTAAGTTGTCTTAATGCTGCCTTCCCAGCTCACCACAACATAAAAGAGGACACTGGCAATGACAGACTGGTAAAAAATCCATAGGAGCTCAGCTTACTGCAGCCATTGAATGACCGCAGCCTCCTCAAGAAGTAAAGCCGACTCTGCCCTTTCCAATACAGTGCATCTGTGTTGGCTGAGGTACTTGGATATGTGTTGACCACCTCCACATTGACCCCTTTAATGGAGACTGGCAGCATAGGTGGCTTAGATCTCCTGAAATCCATCACTGTTTGCTTGGTCTTTGTTGCGTTCAGCTGCAGATGGTTGAGCCTGCACCATTGCACAAAGTCATCCACCAGGGTCCTGTACTCTTCCTCCTGTCCATCCCTGTTGCACCCCATATAACCCTCAAGTAACCAAGCACACTCACACACCCATACTTTGTTCACACACATCTAACAAAAGAGGGATTAAAACACACACAGATAACCCAAGAAATGCACACAGGAACACACACGCATGCTTGCACACATACACTACACACACACACAATGACTGTGTGTGAAGGAAAGGAACTCCTAGTTCAGCTGGGTTCTCAGAGATTCTCAGAACTCGCATAAAAAGACAGAACAGACACACACCCACACACACTCTGCTCTAAGTACTTCTGCAACAGCGTCTGTAGGCTTGAGTGGGAGACAGCTGGTCATTTGAGGTGTGTGTGTGTGTGTGTGTGTGTGTGTGTGTGTGTGTGTGTGTGTGTGTGTGTGTGTGTGTGTGTGTGTGGGATTTTATGTCCATGCCGAGGTGTGTAGGGGGCTGAGAGTGGGGGTTTATGTCTGTGTGTGAGAGAGAGAGAGAGAGAGAGAGAGAGGGAGGGAGATTTAAGGACTGTGCAGTAGGGTGAAGGAGGCTGAGAGTGTGTGTGTGATTTGAGGGGGGGCTAAGCTTAGTGACAGAGAGGATTATGGGAATGGGTTGAGATGCATGCATGATCTGTCCAGGCTTAGTGCCACAATTATCCTCTGTGGGTTGTGCTTCTTTCATTAGAGTAATGTTTAGAGATCGCACAATTACGTAAGAGAGGGATACTCTCCTCTCTCTCTCTCTCTCTCTCTCTCTCTCTCTCTCTCTCTCTCATCTCAGCTCATCTCGCTCTCTCCTCATCTCTGCTCCTCTCTCTCTTCACCCCCTTCATCTCTCTCTCTCTCTCTTCCACTCTTTCCCCTCCCACTTTAAGAAGAGAACGAAATGGACATCTGTCCACATGTGCACATGCAGAAGCGACAGCGGGGCTGTTTGTGTGAGTGTTTGTGTGTGTGTCACACAGAGGCTGCACGGCTGTGTGTGTGTGTGTGAGAGAGAGAGTGTGTGTGTGTTTGTGTGTGTGTGGGTGGGTGTGTGTGTGTGAGAGACTGGGTAGTGTGTGTGTCAGAGTAGAGTTTGGGATGGGGAGTTTTTGACCTGAGGATGGTACTGTATGAAGAGGAGGCGAGAACAGGAAGCCAGTGAAGAGAGGAGATGAAGTACAAGAAGTTCATCACCATCATGCAGGCCGCAATTGGCATCGCACCACTGAACAAGAGAGAACTCCTCCCCCCCGGCAGGAAGCTGTGGAGACCCCCAGAGTGAGTGCGTGCGTGCGCGTGTGTGTGCGCGTGTGTGCGTGTGTGTGTGTTTGTGTTTGTGTCCCCGCGTGTCAGTCAGAGTCAGCTGAGTGTGTATGTGTATGTGTGTGTGCATATGTTTGTGTGTTTGGGTGTGTGTCAGCCAGAGTCAGTGTGTGTGTGTGTGACTTGCTGTGTGTCGAAACGATAGTCGTTTGCAATAATTCTCTCAAATAGTGTACTCCTGTCCTTCCTTTGGTTTAGTCATTTGTGGGCCAGTACCTTCTGCTGGTTGTGTGTGTGTGTTGGTGTGTGTGTATCTTGTGTGTGTGTGTGTAGATAGATAGATAGATAGATAGATAGATAGATACTTTATTGATCCCCAGGGGAAATTCAAGAGTGTGTGTGTGTGTGTGTGTGTGTGTGTCTGTTGGTGTGTGTGTGTTTGTGGGTGTGTGAGCCAGACTGTACACAACTGGACAGTAGAAGCTTTGTGGCTTTGTTTATGCAGTGATTTTAGAGGCAGAGAGAGAAAGAGTGTGTGTGTGTGTGTGTGTGGTTAGCTGTCTAACTCTGGCTAGTGTTGGTAGGGGAGGTCACATGACTGGCTGATGACCCGAGATGCCGGTCATCCCTGGGTGTAGTCTCTCTGAAGTGGCCCAGCCAGTCCTTCTGACTCTTTAGTCCTGGACTGTGAGCACCGATAAGGCTTGAGCGCAAGTGACACCTGTCTTACAGCAGTTTATATGGCTTCATATCTATTCAGTAGTTCATATGGCTTCATATCCGTTCAGTAATTCATATGGCCTCATAGATTCAGCAGCTCACTTGAGGTTATATGGATTCATATAGGGTGTTTTCACACTTGGTCCCTTTCAGCCTTCTAAACGAACTCCAACAGTCACATTTGTTTGTGCAGATGTGAACTCAGACCCCTCTAAAAGGAACTGAACTGAGAACACCTTTGAAGTCCGCAGCACAGTTCGCCTAATCTGAGCGTTGCGAACAAGTGCCTGGGTTCTCTTTCATATTTTGGATTGTAGGCCAGCCTTTTTTGTCCTATTTGACTTGCCATTGCCAAAGGAGAAGGTATGTTGTTTATTATACAGGCATTTGATACATGATACAGGCATTTGACACATGATACAGACATTTGCAATTTAGCTACAGCCAAACAAGTGTGTTTTAATGTTAGGCTAATAAATATCTTTTCATCAAAGCTATTGGTAACTAACAATGTAGGCTAGAAATCTGCATCTTACATGTGAGAAAGATACAAGAAAGACTGCACAGGGCACTTAACAGGTGCTGTTCACCTGTCATTTTAGACATGAGCTAAAGGTTGTTAGACATAGCAATAGTAACCAGGTAGGGTGGGCCTACCACTGAATTAGAAAGTGTGATTGGCTGACAGATCAAGAGGATCTTTGCAATAACTTCAGATCAGAATTCATTCTGAAAATATTATTATACATTTCAGAATATATATATATATATATATATATATATATATATATATATATATATATATATATATATATATATATATTTATATTTATTAAGCACACAAATCATGGGTTATGATCTTTATTATGACTGCCGCGCTAGCTAACACACAAGGTTTAGTCAGAGTTTTGCTTTTCTGTTTTTTTTTTCTTCAGTAATTTGTGTCGATTTGTGTCGGACACTGAAAGACTGGGCTACATGAAACTTGGTGTGCATGTAGTCCCACAAGGATGACACAGAACCATTGTTTTTTAGTTTTTTTTATCCATCGCCCGCCCGTTGCGAATGTCCGGAGAGAATGTGCAGGACTGAGCAGTGGTCATATTTTGTACCGCTTTGTGGTACATCTAGTTTCATAAATAACTAGCCCAAAGCAACTAAATAACTCGTTCTAAGCAGTAAGACCCCCAGAGAGGGTAATGTGAACAGGAAGAAAACTGAGGCCCCATCAGAGCTGAAGTGCACCAGAATAAGATCTGAGTCCTCTTTCAAATTAACTCACAGGGCCCTATCATGACCGTCTAAAGCGCATCGTCACTCGTCAAAAGCTTATTCAAATTTAGTAGGATGTCCAGTCCACATTGGGAGTGTTTTCGTTATCAAACATCGAGCGCATGGCGCAACAAGGTGTTCCTAGGTTTCTTAATCAGTCATGGGGGTGTGTTTGCGGTGTAACATCATTTAAACCACTGAGAATGACATCTGTCATTCCCTTTAAGGCACGATGTCAAAGAACGCATTGGTATTTTGACAGTCAACGGCACATTTGAAGGAAGCTGCTTGCAAGATCATATGGAATAGTCATTCCACTAAACCATGCTTTACTAAAACCTAGCATAGCCTTCACGCATTTGCACTCGTCTATTATTTGAACTCATTGGCAAAGTGAAACTAACTTCAGCATGGTGTGTCAGTCAACGTCAAGACAGTTATACAGTAAGTTACTTTCACTATTGACTGACAATGGGTTAACATCGAAAACATAGGCTGGAAAAAGCAACACTTACCCGAATATTGTTCAAATGACTCAATGAAACAACTTTTATCCTGCAGAGGAGAGGAGTTGCTTATATCTTGTGACAGTGCTCCATACATGTCTCTAGTCTCTCCCCTAATCACTTTTAACCGTCATTACCAATTTGCAAATGATGATGAATAACTACTCATCATGAGATGTACAGTATCTCGTAATATCTTTATTCTAATTATGTTTCCCATTGCAATCGTGCAATTTGTGCAATTAATGTTTTGCATGGACGTGCGCTGGTGTGCGTTCATGGATGATAGATGGATGGTGCGTTGTGCACCCGCCAATATGACTGTTGACAATGCGCTCTTAAAATAACATATAAACAACTCACCATAGACTTCTGACCAGGTGTACAATAGCGATTTTTAAACAATGCGCCAGGCCACTCACTAAGTTGTTAATTGCCACACCCCTGGGCGCATTGTTTAAAAAATAAACGTGCAAAATTAGGAATTAAACTTTGCGTCGGGTGGAAAACGAGTTTTACGCCATGCGCCAGGGTGCAAAATACAGCCCACAATGTGAATACAAAATGACCCCTTGTTTGCCCCTTTGGTTTTGGTCCGCTTTCTGTTCCCCTCTTAGTGGACTGAGTTCTGTTCTTTTAAAAGGAACTATATCTGAAAACACTAATAGATTGAGCTGTTCAGTTGAGTTCAAATGAACTCAATGTTGGTAGTAAGTAGTAGTAACAGAGACTTTCTAATGAGGAGACACATCACTCAAAAAATCCTCAATAGAAATGCATGGGGTTAGTTTGTAACGCCAATATGGCAGTTGTCTACACTTATCACACCCCTTCCGCGGCAAAACATGTGAATACATTGAGCCAATCGTGCTGTGTTGTGAATACATTGAGTCAATCATGTGGTGTGTTGTGAAGCCATCGTGCCAATCATGTGTTGTGATCTCGTCGCTGGAGCAAGATTGGTGTCGTGAAGCCTTGCGCACGCGCATTTCTGGCGAAATAGATGCCCGATAAGTGCCCAAAAAGCGTTGCAATATGGCCGCCGAGTGGAGGGACTTGCTTAAAAGGACTTTGGTAGTAATAGAAGCTTCATGATTTGTGCTGTGTCATGACTCCTTAGTGGTATGAATCTTCTGTGTCATTACCCATTCTTAGTGATATGATTCTGCTGTGTCATGACTCCTCAGTAGTATGATCGGGCTGTATTGTGCTCTTTTAGGGAGCAGTCCAGCGGTGATCTGTTCCACTCCAGCTGTTCGTGGGAGAAGTTCTACTGGACCAAAGAAGCTCAGTACTGGTGTCTGCGTCGGCTCTCCGCACCCAGCCACTGCCCCATCATCAAGGTAGGCGGCACCATGGGGCGTGTCTAAAGCCCTGTCTGTGTGTGTGTGCGCGTGTGTGTGTGTGTTTGTGTGTGTGTGATTGCTGGGACTTTGCTGTGGTCTGAATTTCTTACGTCAAATTTGACACAAAAAGTTAAAGGTACAGTCAGCAATTGCACATGACATCATGTTTTTTTGTGTTTATGTCTATATTCAGATGTCTTAGCAGACACTTTTGTCCAAAACCGTGTACATTATATTTTAACGAAGGACCAGACAAAACACACCAGAGAGGTAGCTCACCCACAGCAATGTTTCCCATACATTGACTTATTTGTGGCGGCCCACCACAATATCAACATTGACCACCACACAATGATTTTCCAGGTTGCACTAAATTGTGCTTAAATCTGGTTAGCATCATAACCACACTGCACTAATTTGCTAAAAGCTGTTGCATTCAAGTTAATTCTGCAAACCTACCACCACAAATAGAATTCAATTCTGTGGGAAACACTGCACAGTGTTTAGTTTTTGCTGCAGATCTGAGCCAAGAGGTTTCCGTGGTCTTCTGGTTAGGGAATCTGACCTGTAACCTGGTAGGAAAATTGTGGGTGGGGGGGAGTGATTGAACAGCAGTCTCCCACATCCACGGATGAAGCACCCTTGAACAAGGCACCTCACCCAAACTGCTCCCCAAGCGCCGGTATTAGGTATTCTCCACTGGTCATTCTGTGTCAAATTAGACACAATCTGCTCCACCGTCTGACATGACCAGTGCAGTGAATGTAACCCACGTCCAGTGAATGTAAACCACGTCCAGTAATCTGGAGATAGTTATTTGTAATTCATGTAGAGCTCACCAAAATCATAGAAATTATTGTTACAAGACACTTATCTCCTATAATCCAAGATATATTTTCTTATTGTTAGGCTGTTGAGCATTTACTTTAACAAATGACATGGAAAACGTAATTAATTGCATCCTTATGCACATGGCACAACAACGCTAAGTTAGCCTAAAACCATGAGAATCAAGCAAGCCTCACAGGCCGTTACAGCCTTAAAGTGACAGGCAGTCAATTCAACTTGCACAGCACCAATACAGTGTAATGACATGACCCTTCGGGCTTGTATCCGAAGGGTTGCCGGTTCAATCCCTGACCAGTAGGAACGGCTAAGGTGCCCTTGAGCAAGGCACCTAACGCCTTACTGCTCCCCGAGCGCCGATGTAGCAAGGCAGCTCCCTGCTCCGGGTTAGTGTGTGCTTCACCTCACTGTGTTCACTGTGTGGTCTGTGTGTTCACTAATTCACGGATAGGATTAATGCAGAGACCAAGTTCCTTGTATACGCCAGTATTCTTGGCCTAGTAACCTGATTTACGAGTTACATTTTTGTTACATTCCGAGACGTTGTAGGGTACAGGCATTGCCACTAGGGGGCAGGCATGTCTTATGATGTGCCAGCAGGCGGATTTACTAGAGCCGTTGGACTTGTTTAGATCATCCAGGCGCCCACAGTGCGTGGCCACATGTTGTTGTTTCTCAGTGAGTCGTGTCCTGTGCCGTGTCGTTGGTTTGGTTGGTTGTCTCCCTGTGTCTGTGTCGTCAGGATGATGCTAGATCACCCTCTCTGTCATCAGGCCCCATTGTCTTGCTCTCACAGCAGGAATGGATTAAAGAGATTTTGTGTGTGTGTGCGTGTGTGTGCGTGTGTGTGCGTGCGTGTGCGTGCGTGTGTGTGAGTGTGTGTGTGATCCTCTTGCCGTCCTTGTTAGTTTATAGAAAATTGTGACCTCAGCCACCTATCAGGTGTGTGTGTGTGAGAGAGAGAGTGTGTGTGTGTGTTCTGTCGCATGCTGCTTTGAGACTGAAAGTGGCCCTTTCTGCTGTGTTAACCGAGGAATGTGTCCGAGTGTTGACATTGTCCCTGAGTGTAGACGTGTGTATGTGTGTATTAATCTCTTTGGTTGCAGCGGTGATGAGCTGAGGGGTTTAGAGAGGTAAGAGTGTGTGTGCGCGCGCGTGTGTGTGCGCGCATTTCAGTTTTAATCCTCGAGATAAGATGTGTAACAGCCGGGAGGCTGTATTTGAATTGCTTCACTCAAATCACCCTTTACCTTTTCCTGGAAGTGTGTGGGCATGTGTGTATGTGTCCTAGCTGTGTGTGTGTGTGTGTGTGTGTGTGTGTGTGTGTGTGTGTGTGTGTAAGAGTAACAACTAGTTGCTGTCCCTCCCTTTTCCTCCTCTCTTCTCTCCTCTTTTCCTCTCTCCTCTCCTCTCTTCTCTTCTCTCCTCTCCTCTCTTCTCATCTTCTCCTCTCTCCTCTCCTCTCCTCATCCTGTCCTCTCCTCATCCTGTCCTCTCATCTCTCTCCTCTCATCTTCTCCTCTCTCCTCTCCTCTCCTCATCCTGTCCTCTCCTCATCCTGTCCTCTCATCTCTCTCCTCTCATCTTCTCCTCTCTCCTCTCCTCTCTTCTCTCCTCTCTCCTCTCCTCTCTTCTCTCCTCTCCTCTCTTCTCATCTTCTCCTCTCTCCTCTCCTCTCCTCCTCCTGTCCTCTCATCTCTCTCCTCTCATCTTCTCCTCTCTCCTCCTCAACCTCTCCACTCTCTGACACCCGTCTTTCTCTTTTCTCTATTTCTTTTCTTTTCTCCTTCTCTGTCCTCCTCTGGTCTTTCCTCTCTGTCCTCTCTTCTTTTATCCTCTCCTCCTTTCCTTGCCTTACCCATCTCTTATGCAGTGGAGCATTTTTACCCAGAATTCCACTTGTTGGCGTGCGTACTCCTGTTGGCTTTAGAGACTGAGGCGTGTTCTCAGGGGCAGCTTGGAAAACACTTCAAAATGATCATCACACAAACCTAATGCCACAAGATGTGTGGGTGCAATGCATAAATATGTGTGTTGTGTGTGTGTGTGTGTTTGAGTTAGTGTGTCTGTGTGAGAGTTTGTTTTTGTGTGTGTGTGAGAGAGATAGAGTAAGTGTGTGTGTGTGTGTGAGAGAGAGAGGGAGAGAGAGTGTGTGTGTGTGTGTATGTGTGTATGAGAGAGAGAGAGCGTGTGTGTGTAAATGCCCTGTTTTTTTGCGTGTGTACGTGCGGGTGGCAGAGGACATCAGGATTTAGACAGAATGTAGGCCAGCCGTGTGTGTGTGTGTGTGTGTGTGTGTGTGTGTGTGTGTGTGTGTGTGTGTGTGTGTGACGTATGTGAGTGGCGGCAGAGACAGATGCGCTGGCAGTAGACTGTGAGGTAGCACAGTGGCAGCATGAAGACTGTTCTCTCACTGCACAGGAAATGGGCACACACCGTGAAAGCCATCCGTATTCTACAGGGCGGCGTAAGTGTGTGTGTGTGTGTGTGTGTTGTAGATGTTTTTGTGTATATGTTATCATGTTGTATAAAGTTGAGGGAGTGGAAAACTACTTTTTTCTTATCTCTTTTGTATGGTGTCCAAACTGTGTGAATTTTCATGTGCCAGTACATTTGTGCGTGCGTGTGTGTGTGTGTGATATGCCATGTAAGGTCTGCACATCCTGCCATTCTGTCAGGCGCCCACATTCGGCGTGTGTTAAGCAGTGGTGGGTGGGTGATACACACACTTCAAATCTGACAGGTGGTTCCTGACAAAGCTGTGTAGTTTGATATATGACGTGACTATCACTCATCCACATGCAAGGGTTATCAATTTATTTGTTTTTAATGTTTAAAATAAAATATTTATATGACTACATTTAAATGTTTATATTTGTTAACCCTTCGTGCCCGTGCCGAACATTCCATTTTTGGTGCTAGATGAACTCCTCACACAAAAAAACGTATTTCTTGAGTATAATACATACCATCAATGGGATATACATACCACTGTAATCAGAAGGATCAGTTCTATGAAATGATGTAAAACACATAAGGTAATGTTGATATAGTAATGAACAGTATTTGAAAATCCTCTCCAAATGTATATCTGGAATTTGTCAAAATTTAATTTCATTCACATAAAAAGGAATTTTCATCATATTTCTCTACAAGATAGAGAACAATATAGAGTGTATGAAAAAAGTCTGTATTGGAATATCATTAACTTTTTTTAAAAGTTATGATCATTTTAGTGATCAGTGTAAAAAAATGCAGGAAATGGGATTTAGAATGTTGACAGAATTCACATTCACTTTCTCACCAACAACATAAAAGTATGCATAAAAACTAATAATCAAGTCAGATACAATGGTTTAAATTTATTTGGTCTTTAAAAATAAACCATTTATTTGTATAAGCAAATGCTACAGTCAATAAGAATGACAAAAAAACATACCTTACCAATAATAAAGGAAGTAAGTATACTGTATTCATTGAAGACCATTTCGGAATAGAGACTTAAAATACATTTGATTCAACAGATACAACTTCCTTATATAAATCAATATAATATGAAAATTATATACATATATAAAATGTATTATTTATGAAAAGCTAGGAATACAATCAACATAACTTAAAACTCAATGTGTTCGAAACATTTGAAAGTGGATTACATACTTAGAACAAGCCTGTGGAGAATAAACACATACACACATACACACAAACTCATACCCACACACACACACACTTACAGAGGAGGATAGGGAAAGGTGGGGTGGGGAACCTGAAGGTTGAACACAGAAGAGCTATGACCCATTACTAAACGCATCCCCTTTTGCAGAATGCCAAATCTGACAGCAATTTTGTTTATCAATAAAACAAATTTGCCTACCGTTACAATCCAGGGCCTACAAGCTACTTTAGTTTTATTATGTGCGTATTTTATAACAAGCTCCTGCTTTACAGGAATATGTACTTGATGGAAAGACGACAGAGTAGTAGTTGGAGCAGCTATGCCATAATGTTGACGCTGATGAGAAAGCATATTACTGTCAAATAACATGATTTAAGGACTTCAAATTAAGATAAACCATAACTAGAACCAATGTAAAAACAATATTACCTCAGTTTATCCAGCTGTGTGGTTTCCAGTTGAGGTAAACTCCAACTTAAGTACGGGTGGCATCCGGCTGTCCACGTCAAATGCACCGGCTGAAGTGAAAATATTTTTTCAAGTATCCATAACATTTCGCGCCATAAACCCCTTAACCAATCATATCAAATTGAAGCTTTTGTTGTCAGCATTACGGGGAAGATTTCAGAAATAAAATCAGTCATTGGACAGCTGAGATATTAGACGATTGGTCATTGTTACTTTTGTAACAAAATTAGAACGGTCGGGCTCGTAAGGGTTAATAAATGTTTTTTTTTTACTGTATACATATATATGTATATACACTGTATAGAGAGAAAGACTCTCTATCTTGCTGTCTAGGTCTGCAAACAGTGCATGTTTGTTGGATTGACCCCCCCCCCCCTCTCTCTTTGCAGAACCCAGTCATGGAGGAGGTGGTGTGGGAACAATACACAGTCACCCTCCAGCGTGTGAGTGAAGGCACATCTGCACACACACACACACACACACACTCGCGCACACAGACACACTCACTCACACACACACACAACTTCACAAACACTCTCTCTCTCTCTCTCTCTCTCTTACACACACACACACACACACACACTCATTCACATATTCACACATGCTCACATATAAGCACTCACACTCAAAAAAACTCACATTTTTACACATACACACGCTCACAAGAGCACACATTGAGGCTGCGAGAAAGCCAAGATCAGCAACGTTCTATAAGATTCAAAGATTCTGAGGGAGCATCCTTAATGTTTTCCAGAGGTGTTTATCTGAGGTGTTTACCAGAGGTTTTCATAAGAGATGTTTGCTAAATATATTTATTAGAGGTCTTAACCAGAGGTAATAAAGTTGCTGGTGTTTACCAGAAGTGCTGATGTTTATCAGAGGTCTTTATAATAGCTGTATACTAGATATATTTATTAGAGGTGTTTACCAGAGGTCTTTATCAAAGATGTTTACTAGAAGTGTTTACCAGAAGTCATTATCAGAGATGTTTACCAGAAGTGTTTTACCAGAGGTCTTTATCAGAGATGTTTACTAGATATATTTATCAGAAGTGTTGGCCAGAGGTGTTTACCAGAGATATTTATCAGAGATGTTTACCACAAGTGTTTACTAGAGGCGTTTTACCAGATGTCTTTATCAGAGATGTTTACTAGATATGTTTATCAGAGGCGTCCCTTGCTTCTCACTCTCTCTTTGTGCTCTCATTTCATTTTATCTCTCTCTCTCTCTCTCTCTCTCCCTCTTGTCTGTCTACCCTGCTCTCTCGCCCACGTGTGTGTTTCTAGCTTTCTCTTCATATCTATCTCTCTGCTGTCTCCCTCTTCCTGTGCCATCTGGAATGGAGGATAAATCTGTGTGCGCGCGCGCTGTAATTGTTTCATGCAGGGGAGGGTCAGAGGTCGTCATCAAATTACTGCTCTAATCTGGGGAGTGTGTACACACACACACACACACACACACACACACCTACACACACACACACACACACACACACACACACACACACACACACAGTTACTGCAGTTTTCAGCCGAGAGGACTAGGAATCTTTATTTTTCTTCTCATACACCAACACAAACACGAAAAAAAAAACACAAATCTACTCACACATACTGTACCTAACCCAAGCATATGTGTGTGTAGGAGACAAGATGGGCTTTGGGATCCTTGGTGTCACCAGAATGAGACAACCCTCTAGAGGATACAGGGAGATGTCAATGGAATTAGGTGTCTGGATCGTGCTGCCAGGTGGCCCCGCTGAAGGACTGCTCTTGTGTGTAACACGTACTACACCCTCACCACCTTCTACCTGCACCCTCCCAACCTTTGCCCATCTCTCCTCCTCCTGCCTCTGCCCTACCCCTTAACTGCCCCCACTAACCCCCCCCACACACACACTACTCTCTAGCTTTACCCCCTTGCTGCCCCCACCCACCTTCTACCTCCTCAACTGCCCCCAATACCCCCTTAGCTAAGCCCTCTACCCCCCACCAGCCTGTCTGCCCCCCTACCCCCTCACCACCATCTACCTCTACCCCTTAGTGCCCTCCCCCCTACCCTCTCACCACCTTTTACCCCTACTTCTTAACTGCCCTCCCCCCTATCCCCCACCAACTTCTACCCCTACCCCTTAGCTGCCCTCCTTACTACCCCCTCACCACCTTCTACCCCTACCCCTTAACTGCCCTCCCCCTACCCCAAACCAACCTCTTCCTCTACCCTCACCAACCTGTGCCCATCAACCTATAAATTAATTTGTACCAACTTCCCCCACACACACACACACACACTCCCCCTCACCAACCTGAGCCCACTAACCTAAGCCAGCCTGTGCCCTCCTTTCCCCCTCACACGGACCTATGCCAACCTGTGCCCTCCTTTCCCCCTCACACGGATCTATGCCAACCTGTGCCCTCCTCTCCCCCTCACACGGACCTATGCCAACCTGTGCCCTCCACTCCCCCTCACCAACCCCCTCTCCCCCTCATCAACCCCATCCCCCCATCACCAACCCCACCCCCCCCCCTCATCTACACCATCCCCCCCTCACCTACACCATCCCCCCCTCATCTACACCATCCCCCCCTCACCAACCCCATCTCCCCCCTCACCAACACCATCAACCCCTCACCAACCCCATCCCCCTCACCTACACCATCCCCCCTCACCTACACCATCACCAACCCTCACCAACCCCACCCCCCCCTCACCTACACCATCCCCCCACACCAACCCCCACCCCCTCACCAACCCCATCTCCCCCTCATCCTACACCATCCCCCTCACCAACCCCATCTCCCCCTTTATCAACCCCACCCCCCTCACATCTACACCATCCCCCCACCAACCCCACCCCCCCATCAACCCCTCAGTGGCACCCACCCCCTCATCAACCCCATCCCCCCCCAACCCCATCCCCCCCTCACCAACCCCATCCCCCCCTCATCAACCCCATCCCCCCCTCACCAACCCCATCCCCCCCTCACCAACCTATTCCCACTACTCTCTGCCAACCTGTATGAGTAGTGGTTCACCTATTGGATCACCATATTATCAGTAATTGTTAATAAAGTCTGCTGCCTCATGTTGACTGTTTGATGCTCCTACGCTAGCCTGTAGTAACCCTCTAATGTGTGTGTGCGTGTGTGCGTGTGTGTTCTCTTTGCCCCTGTGGCCATAGTGAGCGTGACCGGGTGATGCAGGTGAATGCGGTGCGCATGGAGGGTGTCCAACACTCCTTTGCGGTACAGACCCTCAGGAAGTGCGGCAAAGTGGCCAAAATCGTAAGTGGCTCTTCTCTCCTCAGCTGCTGACACTGACTGCTTATGTTTGTCTTTGGTTGGACTCACCTTTGTGTGTGTGTGTTTGTGTGTGTGTGTGTGTGTGTGTGTTTGTGTGTGTCTGTGTGTCTGTGTGTGTGTATATGTGTCTGTGTGTCTGTGTGTGTGTGTGTGTGCGTGTGCGTGTGCGTGGGTGTCTGCGTGTGTGTGCTCATTCAGTTGGTAAAGAGACCACGGAAGGTTCCTGCAGCTGTTTTGACCAGGCAACCGTCCCCTGATGACCGCGTGTTCAGTGGTGACTATAACGACGACTATGACGACAGGCGGAGTGCCTACAGCGGCCGAGGGCCCGGGCATCGAGACGGCAGCCTGGAGCGCGACAGCCGGCGGGGGGACCGCGACTTCAGCCCCGACCGCTCCTATGTCAGAGGCGATCCGCGTTACCGCAGCGACCGGACTCTCGACAGAGACCACAGTCCCAACCGCCGTCATCGTGGTGACCAAAGCCCTCCTGACCGCCGGTACCGCAGCGAGAGAGCACTTGACCGAGACTACAGCCCTGACCGGCGTTACCGCAGCGACCGCGCGTTGGATCGCGAGCCCAGCCCTGACCGCCGTTACCGTAGTGAGCGCACTCTGGATCGGGAGCGTAGCCCAGAGCGGCGATACCGCAGTGAACATGCCCTGGAACGCTCCCACAGCCCAGCCAATAGTTACAGACGTGAGCGAGCACCGAGCGACCACAGTGAGCGTCGCTATGACTCATCCCACCAGCAGGAGGCGATCAGGAGGGGCGGCAGCCGCGAGCATCTGGACCGCCCCGGACCACCCTCCCCCCCTCAACGCCAGCGGCAACCACTGGAACCCCCCGTTAGCGTCTTACTGCTCAAAAATCGCCCCAACGAAGGTACACACAGACACACACACACACACGCTCTCACAGATACACTTACATACACACACACACACACACACACTCTCACACACACTCTTACAGATGAACACACACACACACACACTCACACACAGTCTTACAGATGAACACACACACACACACACTCTCACACACAGTCTTACAGATGAACACACACACACACACACACACTCTCACACACAGTCTTACAGATGAACACACACACACACACACACACTTACAGATGAACACACACACACACACACACACTGGCTAAACGACTTTCAGCTCTAAAGGCAAGAGTATTCTGCACATACGGAATGCTGTACAGTCACACAGTTGGGCATCTCTGCGTTTCAAAGTACTTAGTATAAGCTGTGTCACACACACACACAGACACACAGACACACTGCCTCTCACATACAGTCTCTCAGATAGACAGATATGCACACAAAGATAGACTGAAATGTGTCATATAGTTGTCTATGCCAGAGGCCCTCTGACTGTGTGTGTTTGTGTGTGTTTGTAGAGTATGGCCTGCGGTTAGGCAGTCAGCTGTTTATTAAAGAGATGAGCAGCACTGGTATTGCGTCCAAAGAGGGAAGCCTGCAGGAGGGAGACATCATCCTCAAGGTGGGTGTGAAAACCTTGCACCTGTGTGTGTGTGTGTGTGTGTGTGTGTGTGTGTGTGTGTGTGTGTGTGTGTGTTTGTTTGTAGAAAATGTAACCCAGGGTCTCCCTATGCTGTATGTGTGTCTGTGTGTGCTCTGAGTGTGTGTGTCCGATGTTTGTGTTCATCACGTGTGTGTGTGTGTGTGTGTGTGTGTGTGTGTGTAGATAAATGGCACGGTGACTGAAAACCTGTCCCTGGGTGACGCGGGCCATCTGATAGAGAAATCCCGCGGGCGGCTGCAACTGACTGTGCAGAGGGACAGGCAGCAGGTGCTCGTCAGGATTCCGCCCATGGAGGACAGCGACTCCGAGCTGGACGGTTAGCATTACCATACACACCTGTACCTACACACTTACTCACACACACACACACACACACACACACACACACACACACACACACACACACAGCTCTTACAGCTGGAGATACAATACCAACCGATGTTGTTCTCTGGTGGTGTGTGAAGTTAGGGTTATATGGTGGCTGCTGAGCAGCTTTTTTCCCCTGTATGGTGGACGCTAGCAGCATTAACATTATGCTGCTAACAGGAGTGATCGAGAACACACGCTACAGTATATGGTAAACATGTACATACTAGAGACGCTCTCTGTTTGGTGTTCCTACTGAATATTTCTTCAAGGCCATCTTTAATTGTACCCTGTTTGTGTGTGTGTGTGTGTGTGTGTGATATGTGTGATATGTGTGTGTATGTCTCTTCAGATATCTCTGAGATCGAGTCATACCGTTCCTACTCACCTCAAGATGATAGACGTGGCCACCAATCAGATCTTTCCTCCCATTCATCTAACGAGAGGCTACGAGACAGACCAAGGTAAGCAGCACCTAGGCGATGGCAGCACTTGCCGCTGTGCTGTATGTCCTCAGTAAATATAAATATATTGATGTAATATATTGAGTTAATATGTGTCTTCAGTAAGTATAAGTATATTGAGTTGAAGTAATATACTGAGTTGATCTGCGTCTTCAGTCATTATAAATATATTGAGTTGATGTACTATAATTGAATTGATGTAATATTGAGTTGATCTGTGTCTTCAGTAATTATAAATATATTGAGTTGATGTAATATATTGAGTTGATCTGTGTGTTCAGTCAGTGTTCACTAGATGGACGTGTGTTTGGTTTCTTTCTAAAGTTCCTTCTTCTGTTGGCCTGTTGCATTCTAATGTTCTGTGTTCTGTAGGGATGGCCCCCCAAGTCGACTGGCTAAGATGGGCGCCATGGCAACTCCCTTTCGCCTTCCTGAGGAGAAGGCCCCGCTGCAGAGGGAGGCGCCAGGAGACACTGAGGCGGAGCCAGAAGGTGCCTGTTGTTAGTTGCTTACACACACACACACACATCGACACAGACACACACACACACACTGACACACACACACACTAGGGGTGTCACGATTCTCTAAATCCTCGATTCGATGTAATTTTCGATTTTAAAGTCACGATTCGATTCGATTTTCAATCTTTTTTAAAAAATATTACTATTAATGCATTCCTTATGTGTTTTTTACTCTTTTTGGCCTTTTCCTTTTCTGTTTCGGGAGCTTTTATTTTGAAACCGCTTTTTATTTTGAATCCTTTCCAACCTCGAGGTTGTAATGTAAACAGAACTAACATTAGGCTAAAACAGAGACTTGAACATAGTGGAATGAAACAACACAGAATGTTAATTTTTCAGCACACTTCGAAGAGACCCAAGGTTAGTGTTCATGGAGTATGTACTTATCAATGTGCATTTTAAGCCTTAAAGTAACTTTGGACTGTAACTAGATCATCTTTTCACTTGCTAAGTTGAGTAGGCTAAGTTAGTTTTAATTGACGTGAATGAGCGAATACTTCCACACCGGTGACAAGAGGGGCTTTGATTTCGGTAGGTTGATGTGTAACTGGCTGCAGCCTAAAATTAGAGGAGTGTTGACGCTGCAGTTCAGCACATGCGTGTGTTTGTGCGTCTTGGCATACATGCTGGACATGACATTGGGGGTGTGGCTGCATCGTCGATTCTACTTTTAAGTTTGAAGTTCGAGATTAAGATGTAATTTCGATCGATTTCAATATAAAATCGAAATCGTGACACCCTTAACACACACACACACACACACACACACACACACACACACACACACACACACACTGACACACTCCACATCCTCTGATACTTTTCTTCTCCCTCTATACACACACACACACACACTAACACACTCATCCACGTGCTCTGATACGTTTCTTCTCCCTCTATACACACACACACACACACACACTAACACACTCATCCACGTGCTCTGATACGTTTCTTCTCCCTCTATACACACGCACACACTAACACACTCATCCACATCCTCTGATACGTTTCTTCTCCCTCTATACACACACACACGCACACACTAACACACTCATCCACATCCTCTGATACGTTTCTTCTCCCTCTATACACACACATACGCACACTGACACACTCATCCACATCCTCTGATACGTTTCTTCTCTCTCTGCAGCCCCTCCCTCCCCTGAGGTCACTGTTCCCCCAAAGGTCAACCCCGTCACAAAGACCCTCCCCGTCTCAAAGCCCCTCCCTAAACCCCCCCTTAAGCCTAGTGCTGAGGACCTAGAGATCTACGGGTGAGTGAACACACACACACACACACACACACACACACACACACATACACACATACATATACACACATACATACAAACACTGACATATATACACTAACACACATAGTATCTGTAACAATCATAACAGAAACCCCCAGAGAGCCCACATCCACAGATTATTGAACGCTTGAACGCATGAACGCTTTTTAAATTCTGTTCAGGAGTTTTTGATTAGTGTATTTAAACATTTTTAATGTGTGTTTAGGGGTTTTTAGTGTTTTTAAAGATTTTAATGTGTGTGTTTAGTGGTTTTTAGAGTTCATATGCCTCCCACATGTATCAGCTTGCATGCTAGCCAGATGTGATCAATGCTACTGCTTCTGCTATTGATGGTATTGATGTTAGACAAACAAACTCCATAATGGCACTCTAATGAGTTTAAGTTCACCTGAACTTCAATGTGCCAGTAAAGTTAACCTATCCAATCCGACCTGACCCTACCTAAGTGTGTGTGTATGTGTGTGTGTGTGTGTGTGTGTGTGTGTGTGTGTGTGTGTGTGTGTGTGTGTGTGTGCTGGCAGCCCCAACACGGTGATGGTGCGTTTCCAGAAGACGGACAGTGTGGGCTTGCGTCTGGCGGGGGGGAATGATGTGGGCATCTTCATCGCCGAGGTGCAGGATGACAGTCCAGCCGAGGTAGAGGGACTGCGTACGGGAGACCAGATCATGAAGGTATGTCTGCCCTCACCTGCTCTACACATCTCACCTGTCTCACCTGCTTTACACATCTCACCTGTTTCACCTGCTCTACACATCTCACCTGCTCTACACATCTCACCTGTCTCACCTGCTCTACACATCTCACCTGCTCTACACATCTCACCTGATCTACACATCTCACCTGTTGTACACATCTCATCTCATCCCTACCTCACAGGGTGTTTGGCTTGGACAGCTAATCACATCTCACTACCTCACCACACGAGGTACCCAAAAGCTCAGTGCTGGGGCCCCTTCTCTTTGCCATTCACTATCCCCCTCCTGGGGCCTGATTATCGGCTTACGCGGTTTCTCAAATCACTGCTTCTCATATGTACACAGCTCTATCTGTCATATACCATCCACCTCCTGGGGCCTGATTATCGGCTCATGCGGTTTCTCATAGATAGATAGATAGATAGATAGATAGATAGATAGATAGATAGATAGATAGATACTTTATTGATCCCCAGGGGAAATTCAAGATTCATATCACTGCTACACATAGCTCCATAAACATAGCTTTATTTA
>NC_063211.1:10203037-10218037 GCF_017589495.1 Alosa alosa | reverse complement strand
TTCATTTTTCGGTTAGGGTTAGGCTCTAGTCTGTTTTAGCAGGGTCAGGGTAAACGGCCGTTCACATCAGGAACGATAACTAGCAAGATAACTATAACGATATAGACCCTTTCAACAATAAAAACAATGCTTGAACGTTCTGTTTGGTTCCCAATCTACTTCCTCTGCATTAAGATAACATATGGAATGTTAAAACGGAAGCCTTGTGGGGCCAACTATGATGCTGATAATGGAACTCTGACCAATGATAAGGAAAGTCTTTGTGTTGATGAATGTGAAGGCTAAAATGTGATTGATTCCGATTGGCTGTCAGCTTTTTATAGTTCTCAAAATCGCTCTGATAGTGAACCCTAACAATATCATTCTTTATGTCATCTATGTGTGGATGTCATTCATGTTGGCTAGGACAAAACCTTTTTGCCGTTATCGTTGTAGTTATTGTTGTCGGTATGAATGACCCTTTAGGCTAGGGGATATTTATTAGGGGGTGTATATTCTTATAAAAGATGGCATTCTCTTTCATGCACAGGCCTGTATGTGTGTGCGTGTGTTTGTGTTTACCTCGCCAACAGCGTTGGACAGGATGTAAACAATCTTCTCGTGGGGTGTGGCCACCACACTCTGGCTATCGATCTCGATGATGCGATGTCCAACCCGGACTCCGCCCCTCTCGGCGATGCCTCCTCGCATCAGGCTGCAGATCTGTAAAAGGGGGGGGGGGGTCACATGATCACCGCAAACGGCAAATATTTACAACCTCACAACATCATTGCTGAGTTGAAAAACACACACACACAAATACATGTCCTCATGATGGATACCCACAATGCCGTTTTGCACGCTGAATCCCAGCTGATAGCGGAGGTCCGGCCTTCGGATCAGCACCATGGTGACGGGGGGGCACCTGACGATGTTCATCTTGACTCGGGACTGGCTCTTCAAACCCTGAGAGGAGAATGGGCTATTAAAGTGAGTGTGTGTGTACCTTGACGATGCTCTGGCAGGTGTTGAGGGGTAGCCCTACGAGGCTGGTGTGTGTGTGTGTGTTGCTCTGGCAGGTGTTGAGGGGTAGACCCACCAGGCTGGTGTGTGTGTGTGTGTGTGCGTGTGTGTGTTTGTGTGTGTATGTGTTTGTGTGTGTGTGTGTGTGTGTGTGTGTGTGTGTGTGTACCTTGATGATGCTCTGGCAGGTGTTGAGGGGTAGCCCCACCAGGCTGGTTCCGTTGACGATCATAATCTGGTCTCCAATGTTGAGTCGTCCAGACCGCACCGCGGGCCCAGACTGCATCATGCTAGCGATGATGACCGTTGGGAGGATGGAACCCCATCCGGACTCCACGATGACCACGCCCAGAATCTCCCCCTTCTGCTTCTCAATGTCCACCTGCTCAATTATACACACACAGACACACACAAACACAAAACTGTTACAAGATCTGTGTGAGTGTGCGTGTGCGTGCGTGTGAGTGTGTGAGTGTGGACCTTGATGGCATGTGTTGAGGGGTAGCCCCACCAGGCTGATGTGTGTATGTGTGTGTGAAGTGAAGTGAAGTTAATTAGGTCCTTGTACATATCATTGTACATATATAGAGTGTGTGTGTGTGTGTGTGTCTGTGTGTGTGTGTGTGTGTGTGTGTGTGTGTGTGTGTGTGTGTGTGTGTGTATCTGTGTGTGTATGTTCTAAGAATTGCAAGTTCCTACAGTGCGAAAGGGCCTTATGTGTGCACATACGTCTTTGCAGTTTTCGGACTTTGAGAAGTGAATGAGGTCGTCGTTGTACATGTCCTGAGTGTTGAGCAGTTCGCTATACTCTCGCTGGCTCAGATCCTCGGGGTCAATGCCATTGGCTCTCAGGAACTCCTGATACGCCACAGTAAACGTCTGGCCGATCGCCTGAGCTATCAGCTGAGCCTATGCAAACATACATACACACGTGTTAACACACATTAACACACAATATGAATTCTTTATTTGAACCCACCAATCACATTTGTTACAGAAGGGATTTACATATCTCAAGAGTGTATAGCTTTGACACACTGTGTTAATACATGCACGCACACACACACACACACACACACACACACACACACACACACAACACAAACATCACACAAACCACACACACACACCACACATACACACACACACACACACACACACACACACACATATACACACACACACACATACAAACACATACACACACACACACACACACACACACACACACACACACACACAAACACACACACACTTACATCCTCTGATTGGAAAACATGGCAGATCATCCGGTAGTGCCTCTTGCAGTCAGGGGTGTGGTTAGAGTCTAGCTGGTCCTGAGCACTTCGGGAGCGAATCATCTTCCGCCGCGCCATCAGCACCACTGTGTCCCCGATGTCTGCGATGTAGGAGACGGTGCGCAGGGGCTGGTCCAACATGACCCCCTAAACACACAGCAAATTTGTGTGAGTGTGTGTGCATGTCCGTGTGCTTGTGTGTGTGTGTGTGTGTGTGTGTGTGTGTGTGTGTGAGACTGTGTGAGGAGTAAGAGTACCTGAGTTTCGGTGTTCAATACTTTGATCCTCTGAGTGGAGAGGAAGAGATCCACTTCTACCATCGCTGCTGGGTCACCAGCCACCGCCTGACCAATGAGAGGAGAGGATGTTACCAGAGGACCAATGAAACAACAGGACATCAGCACCACAGGACCAATGAGAGGACCAATGAAACGTCAGGACATCAGCACCACAGGACCAATGAGAGAAGAGGACGTCAACACAGGACCAATGATAGTATAGGACGTCACCACAGGACCAATGAGAAGAGGGGAGAGGAAAGGATGTCACCTCAGGATCAATGAGAGGACCAATAAGAAGACAGGACTAATGACTGCAGGGCAACTCCATATTCACACTAAAGTGTATGATCAATAACTCCATATTTACATTAAAGTATCTATATAATCAATAACTCCACATGAGCAGAGAAGTGTTGTGGAGGTGACGGAATATTCTGGAGATGTTTGGGACAGAGAAGTACACTGAGATGTAAGGAGAGAGAAGCAGGCAGGTGAAAAGAGATGTATACTTAACCTTTTTTCTACTTCTTCCTTGAGCATTCTGCTAGCAGAGAACAACAGAGACAGGTAGACAACAGCAGGTCAACCATCTTACCATCTTCCTTGCGCAGTTAGCATATTATGCTGGGGGTAAAGGGGGTAGTTGTTCTTACCCTGACTGGATAAAGGGGTAAAGGGGCATGAGTGTTGGGGGTAGTTGTTCTTACCCTGACTGGATAAAGGGGTAAAGGGGTAAGACTGTTGGGGGTAGTTGTTCTTACCCTGTCTGGATAAAGGGGTAAAGGGGTTCTTACCCTGTCTGGATAAAGGGGTAAGAGTGTTGGGGGTAGTTGTTCTTACCCTAACGCGGCTCATGGCCTCTTGGGCCTGCTGCATGCGGGAGTTCTTACTGGGGTTCCGCTCAGACAGCAGCTGGGTGCAGCCCAGATACACAGCAGCAAACAGAACCCCGTCTATCAGGTCCACTGGGTCACACGGACCCGGCACTGGACACACACACACACACATGCACATACGCAACCACAGCCACAAACCCAGAGAAACATCACACACACACATACACACACACATACAATAAATGTCGGAGCTAAAAGTACTTTAGAGCTCAGAGCTGAAACTACTCTAGAGCTGAAACTACTCTAGAGCTGAAACTACTCTTGAGCTCAGAGCTGAAACTACTCTAGAGCTCAGAGCTGAAACTACTCTGGAGCTGAAACTACTCTAGATTTCAGAAAATGCACTCGATTTCTGAAACTACTAAATAGCTGAAACTAGGTCAGAATTAGAGGTCAGAGATGAAACTACACTAGAGGTCAGGGGATGAAAATACGGCCGGCCTCCACCGCTCAGAGCTGAAAGAGGTCAGAAACTTACCGTCTACGAATGATGGCAAGGAGGCCAGACTCCTGGGCGGCTGAGAAGAAAGCAGGTCAGCATTACTTTATGGATTACATGCTCTTTACAGAAACATGTGTGTGTCAGATCAGCTATGTGTGTATGTGTGTGTGTGTGTGTTTTTCATAAATCACTCACTTCCTTATAAGGGACTCTTGATCTATGTGTGTGTGTGTGTGTGTGTGTGTGTGTGTGTGTGTGTGTGTGTGTGTGTGTGTGTGTGTGTGTGTGTGTGTGTGTGTGTGTGTGTCTTGGCATGTGTTTGTGTGTGAGTGTGTGCGTAGGGATTTGCCTGGATGAAAATAAGGCTGAAAATAAGGAAAATAAGGGGCCGTTTACACGAAACCGCCGGGTGAATTTACTCTTACCGCTTTAACACCAGCAAGAAAAAACCTTGCGTGTACACACAGAGGTGTAACCGGCTAAATGTGCTGTAGTGCATATGCCAGACCAGTCGATGCCGCCGCTGTGCAGTAGCTTCCACGATAATTTTCTGCGTGAATGGGCGTGAAAGAAAACATTGTTGAAACAGTTTGTTAAGCCAGAGAATGTCTAATAAGGGCTCTGGTTAAGCAGTCGCATAAAATAAGGAGACTACAGACAATTCGGTTTTCAATTCAACTGTTAAACTAATAAAGTTCATTTTCAAGGTATGTGACTGCTATGTGAATTTTCAAATGCTTAGCCTACGCATTGCATAAGCCTATCTCATCTAAAAATGGCGTCTCTTCCGTTTTGCTACGTTAAGACGGATCGCTACTTCGCACCTACAGGCGTCTACACGGCGAAAGTTAGCTGGCGGTTTCAAAAGTTCCCACTTCGGAAGCCGGTTTCAAAAGCTATCGGTTTCAGTCTCCTAAAATGCCAGCATCGTGTACACGCAAGGCGTAACCGTTAACAAAACCTCACCGGTTTCACAAAAACCGGCGTCGTGTAAACGGCACCTAAGTGATGATGAGCTGTGTGTTGTTGACGAGTGGTGTTGTCGACATAAAATAGTGAACTACCAAAAACAGTGTTGAGAAAATGACAACCCCCCCCCCACACACACACACACACACCACCACCCCCCAGCGCTGATCAAATGACAAAAAACTAATTATCGGAAAAATTATGCTCAAAGCCACTTGACGTATGCTTTTGAAAACATCTGGGAAGACCAATAAAAAGGGATGTTTAAATAATGTAAACCTCAGCTTTGAAACACTCCAAAAGATTTCTCGGCTTGACTGCTCTCTCGCATACAGATTCTCTCCTCCACAGGCACCTTCCACTTGTTGCTATGAACTAGATCTAGGCTACTTTCGCAAATTAACTGTACCTCATCAGTGACATATTAGAAGAACTAATGATGTCTGCACTCTTCTCTGTTTCACCCGTCATCATGATTCTCCACCTCGCTAATTCTCTTTTCAAAACAATGTGTGATTTGGCTACACTTGAGATGACACAAAATGTGTTCAATGTAGCCGCCTCGCAAGTCACTACGAAGGAAAAATCTGCACTCGACTTGTCATATGCTTTGTGTGTGTGCGCACGCGTGTGTGTCTGTGTCGGTGAGTCTGTGTGTGTGTGTGTGTGAGTGTGGGTGTGCATGTGTGTCTGTGTGTGTGGGTATGTGTGGGTATGTGTGCATGTGTGTGTTCACCACTCACCTCCTCTTCATAATGGACTGGTGAGCTGTCAGTCACATCACAGAGCTGCCGTGGGTTCAAGCTCTCCTTCCCCAACGGAGCAAAGGCTTCTGGGATTGGGTGCTAAGGAGAGAAGCGGGGCGTTACTGAGTTTGCAGACAGAACTCTCCAGTGTTACTTTGACATCAGGAATCAGCTGTGAGGTGATACAGCACAGACAGCAATGCTACTGACCTCAAAACCTACAGCAGAACTACTGACCTCTAAATATAGCAGAACTACTGACCTCTCTGACCTCTAAATACAGCAGAACTACTGACCTCTCTGACCTCTAAATACAGCAGAGCTATTGATCTCTAATTACAGCAGAACTACTGACCTCTAAATACAGCAGAGGTACTGACCTCTCCAACCTCTAAATACAGCAGAACTACTGACCTCTCTACCTGCTAAATACAGCAGAACTACTGACATGTAATAACAGCAGAGCTACTGACCTCTAATCACAGCAGAACTGCTGACCTCTCTGACCTCTAATTACAGCAGAACTACTGACCTCTCTGACCTCTAAATACAGCAGAGCTACTGACCTCTAGCTAAAGCAGAGCTATTGACCTCTGACCTCTAACTACAGCAGAGCTACTAACCTCTTCCTGCAGGCACTGTAGCAGGGCGCTGGCATCGGCATGTGAAAGTGGGTGCTAATTGTTGTAGTGAGAGGAGTGGGTGTGGCCTGATTGCTGATTGGTGTGCTGAGAGGAGTGGGTGTGGCCTGATTGCTAATTGTTGTAGTGAGAGGAGTGGGTGTGGCCTGATTGCTGATTGGTGTGCTGAGAGGAGTGGGTGTGGCCTGATTGCTGATTGGTGTGCTGAGAGGAGTGGGTGTGGCCTGATTGCTGATTGGTATAGTGAAGGGAGTGGGTGTGGCCTGATTGCTAATTGTTGTAGTGAGAGGAGTGGGTGTGGCCTGATTGCTAATTGTTGTAGTGAGAGGAGTGGGTGTGGCCTGATTGCTGATTGGTGTGCTGAGAGGAGTGGGTGTGGCCTGATTGCTAATTGTTGTAGTGAGAGGAGTGGGTGTGGCCTGATTGCTAATTGTTGTAGTGAGAGGAGTGGGTGTGGCCTGATTGCTGATTGGTATAGTGAAGGGAGTGGGTGTGGCCTGATTGCTGATTGGTGTGCTGAGAGGAGTGGGTGTGGCCTGATTGCTGATTGGTGTGGTGACAGGAGTGGGTGTGGCCTGATTGCTAATTGTTGTGGTGACAGTGAGTGTGCCCTGCTGGCTGATTGGTATAGGGAGAGGAGTGGGTGTGGCCTGATTGCTGATTGGTGTGCTGAGAGGAGTGGGTGTGGCCTGATTGCTAATTGTTGTAGTGACAGGAGTGGGTGTGGCCTGATTACTAATTGTTGTGGTGACAGTGATGCCCTGCTGGCTGGGATTGGTATAGGGAGAGGAGTGGGTGTGTGCCCTGCCGCCACTGGTATAGGAGGAGAGGGTGGTCTGATTGCTAATTGTTGTAGTGAGAGGAGTGGGTGTGGCCTGATTGCTGATTGGTATAGTGAAGGAGTGGGTGTGGCCTGGATTACGGGATTGACATAGTGAGGGGAGAAAGTGTGGCTGGCCTGATTGCTGATTGGTGTGCTGAGGATTGGTGTGTGATTGTTGAGGTATAGTGAAATGGTGGGTGGCCTGATTGTTGGAGTGGGTGTGGCCTGATTGCTAATTGTTGTGGTGACAGTGAGTGTGCCCTGCTGGCTGATTGGTATAGGGAGAGGAGTGGGTGTGCCCTGCCGGCTGATTGGTATAGGGAGAGGAGTGGGTGTGGTCTGATTGCTAATTGTTGTAGTGAGAGGAGTGGGTGTGGCCTGATTGCTGATTGGTATAGTGAAGGGAGTGGGTGTGGCCTGATTGCTGATTGATATAGTGAGGGGAGTGAGTGTGGCCTGATTGCTGATTGGTGTGCTGAGAGGAGTGGGTGTGGCCTGATTGTTGATTGGTATAGTGAAATGAGTGGGAGCCGTAGGTGTGGCCTGTTTGCTGATTGGTGTTGTGAGAGGAGTAGGTGTGGCCTGATGGTGGAGCTGAGGCCAGGAGGGAGGAGCTCCATGCTGAGTCTTCTCTGGAGGGTGGGACTTACAGGGAGGTGGGGCCTGGAGGAAGCCCTGTGATTGGTAGTTCTGAGTGGCCAGAGGCATGGCTTGGGCTCCAGTCTCCACCCACATCCCATCTCTCTGCCAATGAGTGCTCTGAAAGTTGGGATGGGAGGGGCTTTGGCTCATGTCCCCTGTGTACTGGTTGAGTGACTGGGGGACATTAGTCCCGTCTCTCTCTCTAGACACTCTGTCCATCATAAACTTCTCCTCCCTTTCTCTCTGTCCTGGGAATCTGTCCATCATAAACTGCTCCTCCTTTTCTCTCTCTCCGGGGACTCTGTCCATCATAAACTCCTCCTGCTGCTGCTGCGGTCTCTCCAGCTGCTGCTGAGGTCTTTCCTGGTGTGTGTCTGTGCACTCTTGGTCTCCACCTCTCCTCTCGTATGCATCTGGCTCCTCCCATTGAGTCTTCACCTGCGTCTCTCTAAGGTGCTCTCTTCTCTCCCATTGGCTCTGACCTCTATCATACTCTGATTGGTTCTGATCTCTCTCCGACTCCGATTGGCTCTGACCTCTGACACACTCTAATGGGTTCTGACATCTGACACACTCTGATTGGTTCCTTTCACTGTGCTCTGATTGGTTCAGGCTTTCATCCACGAGGATCTGGCACTGGACCCCATCACTATGCTCTGATTGGCTCTGTACCCTCACAGCATGCTGGGATTGGACCTGTTCCATCGCACTGTGCTCTGATTGGCTCTGCTCCCTTGTGACCTGTTCTGATTGGCTCTGCTCAATCATGGCAAGTTCTGATTGGCTCTGCTCCCTTGTGACCTGTTCTGATTGGCTCTGCTCAATCATGGCATGTTCTGATTGGGTCTTCTCCCTTGTGGCCTGTTCTGACAGGCTCTGCTCACTCGTGGACTGGTCTGAGTGGCACTGGTCTTGTCTCTGTTGGCCGTGGATAGGAGAGGGGAGGACTCTGGTGGGCTCTAGGACCCTGGTCTGGTCTGCAGGTGTGCGTGGGGCCACTGGGATTGGGAAGGGCTCCTCAGGACTGTGAGCTGCAGAGCGGCACACTCTCCAGTTGGGCTGATGAGGATGATGATGAGGGATACTCTTTGCATTCTGACTGGCTGTCTCTCCCAGCTGGTTGATCCCATCTCCTGGCTGATTGGATGGCTCTTTGTATTGTCTGACTTGTTCTGTCAGCTGAAGGTTCTCTACCTGCTGATTGAATTTATCACGTAGCTGGTGGATCATGGTTGCATTATTTAGCTGGTGGATCATCTCTCCTGGATAACAGTCTGCCTCTTCTAGCTGGTGGATCATGTGATTGGCCTTCTCCCCCTGTTGGCTAGATCGATCTCCCTGTTGCTTGGACCCCACTCCCAAATGAAGGATCCTTTTAGGAAGCTGATTGGTTCTCTCTCTCTGTAAGTGAACTCTCTCTCCCAGCTGATTGGTTCTCACTCCCAGCTGACTCTCTATTTCTCCCTGCCGATAGGCTCTCTCTCCCTGCAGGTGAACCCTCCTTGGTAGCTGATTGGTTCCCTCGGCCTGTCTCCCGGAGTGGGCAAGGCCTGATCCATGTTCTGCATGTGGCGCTTCCCTGGGCATTTGTCTGGAGGCAGGTGTATGGTGCCAGCGCTGCTGTGGGTGGGCGTGGGGGGAGGGCGTTGGGTGAAGGAGCTGCTGTGGGGGAGGGTGGGGTGGCAGGTGCCTCTGTGGGGGGGTATGGTGTGGGGGGAGGTGCTGCTGGAGATGGCTGAGGGCCTGATGAGGGTGGTGTTGTTGGTGTGGTTGGTTCTGGTTCTGGTTCTGGTGGGGAAACGGGTTGTCCTGGAGGAGGTTCTGCTGCTCTAGGAGGTTCAGCTGACAGGGCCTCCATCGCCTGCGGCCGACCTCTCCTGACTTCCCAGCATGCATCTGTGCAGCAGGGGCCAAAGCTCTGCCCACACCCTCCACTAGGGGGCTTCGCTGGGACCCGGGTCTGTGGCTCATCACTGTCAGCCCTAAGGAAGGACGGACACACACACACAAACACACACACACACACACACTTATCAACACACAGGAACACACATCATCATTACACACACAACGTCACCATCACGCACAGGCGCATCCAAACACAAAAATACATGCTTTCCTATATGCACACACAGCATCACAGAGTGCACAGGTTGTGTGTGAAGAGTAATATCTGTGAATGCATGTGTGTATGCATACATGAGTGTGTGTGTGTGTGTGTGCATCCGTGAGTCATGTCTGTGTGAGTGTGTGTATGCATAGTACATATGTGTATGTGTGTGTGTGTGTGTGTGTGCGCGTGCATGTCTGAGTGTGCATGAGGTGCCATATCTGTGTGAGTGTGTTTGTGCATAGCGCATACATGTTGAGTGTGTGTGTGTGTGTGTGTGTGTGTGTGTGTGTGTGTGTGTGTGTGTGTGCATGTTGAGTATATGTGTAAGCAGATGGGTGTCTCATGGCTTTGCTCCTCATGAGGGAATCTAAATGCCCATCTGTCAGATTCTAGAGATCCGTGGTTTAACCTCCTACCACTCTCTCAGCTTACACACACACACACACAGAGAGAGAGAGAGAGAGAACGAAAGAGAGAGAGAGAGAGATGAACAGCGTTTGATACAGCAGCTACAAGTCAATCGGTCAAATGTGACTGATTGACAATTCTTTTCTCTCAAAAATATTGTTAACTTATTCTGACTACCATGAGGCTCCTTGACTTTGTTAACACAGGGCATCTGAACATACAAAACAAATTTTACTATTTTTTATAACAATTTGAGTCTTTAATTCAACTTTAGAACACCCATGTGTTGAATTCAACTTTAGAACACCCTTACTCCCTTAAGCATATCACTCCCTTTCTCCAAGAGCTCCACTGGTTGCCAGTCAAGTCACGCATCGCCTACAAGATCCTCCTGCTCACCTACAAATCTCTCCATACTCTCAACACAATACCTCACAGATCTCCTCCACCCCTACACTCAGTCACACTCCCTGCGGACCTGCTGGCCACCCCCCGACTTTTGGCTTTCTCTGTCAACGCTCCCACACTCTGGAACAGTCTACCACTCCATGTCCGCTCTGCCCTGTCCCTGCCCATGTTCAAAAAGCACCTCAAAACATTTCTTTTCACCAAGTCCTTTGACCCCTAACCCCCATTGTTAAAAGCGATCTTGGGTACCATGAAAGGCACTATATAAGTCCAAGTTATTATTATTAGGCTATTATTATTATTACTCCCCCTCTTTCCTTCTATGCCCCCACTGGAACCGTTCCCCAATAGAATCTTCCCCTTTCTGACTTGCATCAGCTCAGGTCAGTGAGGCCTGCAGGCCATAAATAGCAAATTGAAATACAAAACTGGAATATCGAATAGAACACAAGTTGATGCAAAGGTCTATCACAACATTAGATGATAATATGTGTGTTACTATGGATTTATATCAAGTCATAATGCAGCAGGAACACAAAACTAGTAAACATAAAACGAACACAACACTAGACAAATATCTTTCGTTTGTAACGTTAACAAGTTTACTGTAAGAGCCAGTAGCATAGTTGGAAATTGTATCAATTTCTTGTCTTTATTTCCCAAAATCAATACAGTCGTTCCAGAAAACAAACATCGCTTTGTTTATCCACTTCAAAATGGAGTGATGGTTTGGCAGAAGTAGTAGCCCACTAATCACTACAATCCTTTGTTCACAACGACAAATATGACACGTTTGATCAAATCACCTGTCAAAACGTTACAGGCCTTCTGCTGACGCACAGCACCCGGTAATATCTATCAGGTGCGCAAGTGTAGTTTGACGAGGATTAACGGGTTGGGTTCGCCGGGTTCACAGTGTCTAGCCTACATTACTTCATTCTGTTTCTCATTTTATGTAAGTAAACTACAACACAGTTCACTAACGGGATACGTTTGCGCAGGGAGCCGCACCGGAGGAGTCTCGCTTACCTGTCGGTGCTGCGGGCCAGGAAAGTGTGTCAGCGGGTCCTCATTTTCTTTGGTGCTCGCGGATCTCCGGTCAACGCTCAGGGATTAGATTAAGCGCACGCGCCCGCCTCCCCAGCCGGTGACATCAGACCGGATTACACACAAAGCGCAAAGCTGCCCCTTACAAACAACCAGCCCCACCCTATCCACATACACATGAACACAAACACACACACACACACAAACACGGCTGTTGACTCTGGGTTAAGAATCACCTGCCCTTGTTCGAGTTTAAAAGAACTCTGTCATGTCATGTAATGCCCTTAAAGGTGCCATGTGTAAGAATTGAGGTAAAAATATCCAAAAAATGAGCTACACGCATCAAAAGAATGAGAAGAAATAAGGGCGATGGTGTCATTAAAAAAATGACAAGGTATAGTGCTGCAGAGATATCAACCTGAATTAGCATGCTAAATTACTAGCCACAGCCCGACAGGTGTCATAACACCAGTTTCGGCCATGGGAGGCGGTGTGCGGGCAACATAACCGCCAGCCAAACTGCAATACACGTGTCTCGGTTGTTACTCTAGGGTAGACCAACTCACTTTCTGGAGGTATACTGCTCCATCTTTTATGGAATGTGGAGTATGAATTGATTTTTTGGCAGACATTACACATGGCACCTTTAACAAAATTATATTCTTAAAAAGGGGAATATATGAAGTGCCCTTGAGCAAGGCACCTAACCCCTCACTGCTCCCCGAGCGCTGCTGTTGATGCAGGCAGCTCACTACGCCGGGATTAGTGTGTGCTTCACCTCACTGTGTGTTCACTGTGTGCTGAGTGTGTTTCACTAATTCACGGATTGGGATAAATGCAGAGACCAAATTTCCCTCATGGGATCAATTACTTTTGCTAGTAATGTGAACCAAACTTTCACCCTCTCGTGATGTTGTCCAGGTTCTGCCCAGTGTGAAAAGCCAAGTTCTTCTCTGATCACATCTGGCTATCACACACACACACACACACACAGTGGACGACATCCGCGAGAGAGAATGTGTGTGTGTAGGTTTGTGTGTGTGTGTGTGTGTGTGTGTGTGTGTAGGTTTGTGTGTGTGTGTAGGTTTGTGTGTGTGTGTGTGTGTGTGTGTGTGTGTGTGTGTGTAGGTTTGTGTGTGTGTGTGTGTGTGTGTGTGTGTGTGTGTGTGTGTGTGTGTGTAGGTTTGTGTGTGTGTGTGTGTGTGTGTGTGTGTGTGTAGGTTTGCGTGTATGTGTGTGTTGTGGGGTAACACAATGTTCTGAGGTTCTTCCTTCCTAAAATAGAACTTCCAAATGGCACAACTTTGGAATGCATGAAGAGAACCTCTCTCTCTCTCTCTCTCCTCTCTCTCTCTCTCTCTCTCTCTCTCTCTCTCTCTCTCTCTCTATTTTTGGCAGACATTACACATGGCACCTTTAACAAAATTATATTCTTAAAAAAAGGGGAATATATGAAGTGCCCTTGAGCAAGGCACCTAACCCCTCACTGCTCCCGAAGCTGCTGTTGATGCAGGCAGCTCACTCGCTGGATTAGTGTGTGCTTCACCTCACTGTGTGTTCACTGTGTGCTGAGTGTGTTTTCATTAATTCACGGATTGGGATAAATGCAGAGACCAAATTTCCCTCATGGGATCAATTACTTTTGCTAGTAATGTGAACCAAACTTTCACCCTCTCATGATGTTGTCCAGGTTCTGCCCAGTGTGAAAAGCCAAGTTCTTCTCTGATCACATCTGGCTATCACACACACACACACACACACAGTGGACGACATCACGAGAGAGAATGTGTGTGTGTGTAGGTTTGTGTGTGTGTGTGTGTGTGTGTGTGTGTGTGTAGGGTTTGTGTGTGTGTGTAGGTTTGTGTGTGTGTGTGTGTGTGTGTGTGTGTGTGTGTGTGTAGGTTTGTGTGTGTGTGTGTGTGTGTGTGTGTGTGTGTGTGTGTGTGTGTGTAGGTTTGTGTGTGTGTGTGTGTGTGTGTGTGTGTGTGTAGGTTTGCGTGTATGTGTGTGTTGTGGGGTAACACAATGTTCTGAGGTTCTTCCTTCCTAAAATAGAACTTCCAAATGGCACAACTTTGGAATGCATGAAGAGAACCTCTCTCTCTCTCTCTCTCTCTCTCTCTCTCTCTCTCTCTCTCTCTCTCTCTCTCTCTCTATTTTTTGGCAGACATTACACATGGCACCTTTAACAAAACGATATTCTTAAAAAGGGGAATATATAGCTTTTTCACACACAATGCCTTGCAAAGGCCTGTTTTGTGGCTGCCTTCACAAGTTCTATCCAACAGTTTCACACCTGTTCTGCCTTCCACACAACCAAACACGTTACTATAGCAACTTAGGGAGGATCTCTGGGGAAGCAAGTGGCAGTGGAACAGTCAGACAAGATGGAGTTTGCTTTCTTAAATAGCTGTTTGTTGTAGAGATCCTGTAAAGTTTCTTGTCCAAGCCCAATCATTTTGCTTGACCATTCCCCCAGACAAGAACAGGAGGCATCTGACCATTACACCAGACAAGACCAGAAGGCATCTGAACATTACACCGGACAAGACCAGGAGGCATCTGCGTGACCATTCCCCCAGACAAGGACAGGCCATTGGAAAGTTCTTACCGTTCAGCCATAGTCCTTCGAAGGCCGGTGTGTTCACTCCCAGATGGATATCATTCTATACAAATTCAGCAACATGGCTGGTGTGCATGTGACTGATAATAGCAACAAGAATATTTCACATTACAACTGCATTCAAACTGTGAAGTATCCAGCTCCGCACAAGGAGTGCTAAAGACACCAGGAAGTGAGCTAGGAGCAGGTGAAGTGCCATGCCCAGAGCTGTGTGTGTGTGTGTGTGTGTGTGTGTGTGTGTGTGTGTGTGTGTGTGTGTGTGTGTGTGTGTGTTAGTTTGAGCTAGGAGCAGGTGAAGTGCCATACTCAGAGCGGTGATCTACATGGATGACCAAACAGCTACCTGCTCACTTTCTGGTATATCATTCTATGCATTACCCACACACACACACACACACACACACACACACACACACACACACACACACACACACACACACACACACACACACACACACACACACACACACACAGCTTTACCCAGGGAAAACACACACACACACACACACTCACATACACACACACAAGGGCAACCCATAAGGGGCAGCCGTGGCCTACTGGTTACTGGAACCGGAGGGTTGGTGGTTCGAACCCCGACCAGTAGGCACGGCTGAAGTGCCCTTGAGCAAGGCACCTAACCCCTCACTGCTCCCCGAGCGCT